>NC_041387.1:209289408-209352714 GCF_002162155.2 Triticum dicoccoides | reverse complement strand
CCCGACAAGCCCCATCTTCGGTGACCCCCATCCCCACCCACCACCGTCGCGCCACCGGGCCGGCGCGACCAGTACCGTCGTCGGTCCCGACCATGGCGCCCGCCGTCACGCACCACCTCCCGACCATGGCGCCCGTCGTCGCGCACCACCTCGCGGCCATGGCGCCCGCCGCCGTGCACCACCCCCCGGCCACGCGCCTGCCGTAGTGCACCTCCCGGACATGCGCCCCATCACCGCGCTCCTGCAACCAAATATTTATCCCGACCAAATATTTTGTGCATCCAACCCTAAAAGCACATAATAGACACACACACACACACACACATGGGCTATTATGTTACGCGTAACAGAATATTATTCTATTACACTGAGGTTTTCGAACTGACAGTTTCAGATGGTTGTACTGAGGTTTTCGAAGCGGTTGAACTGATGCTTTCAGTTGTGTTTAACAGATCGTCTTCTTTAGTTAAAAAACTTTTTGTAATTTTTTTGTCGGAACGGGGCGTGTAATATATCGTTGGAAAGCTCTTGACAACCATATTTCAAGTATATTGAACGTTTTTTGTAAAATCATTATGGTTTAAGAGCAGTTTTGAAAAAACCGTTTTTTTTAAAACCAAAAACGTGAATCGTATTTTGGACTCAATTTTCAAACCGTTTGTCAGAATTGAGCAAATACGATGGCGTTGGAAATCTGGTAAAAATCTGTATGTTCCATATATGTATTGTTTTTTCTAATCCTATATAATTTAAAAGTAATTTGAAAAACGGTGAAATTCTGGGTGAAACATATTTTCGTGATTTTTTACAAACGGTTTTTAGGATTGACACAAATGATATGGTGTTGGAAAGCTATGGAAAATGCGCAACTTTTTCGTATAGAAATGTTTTTCTAATTCCTTACGGTTTGAAAACGAATTTGAATACGGTCAAATTTGATTTTGAACGCCATTTTTTTAAAGTTTGTCGAAATATGGCAAATAATATACCGTTGGAGAGCTATCGAAAATGCAAAACTTAGTCATGTTGAACATTTTCTCTACTTCGCAACCGTTTAAGAGTAATTTTGAATACGGCATGACGGATCCTGCTGTTTTCTCGTCTGAAAACAGAGTAATCGTACTGATATATGTGTATGTTTGTACTGAGCTATTTTTTGTAGAGTAATTTTGAATGGTGCCAAAAAAGGGTACTTGTACTGATGCTTGCATGGGTTTGTACTAAGCGTGTTTTCACTAACTAGACTTTGCTCTGTTTTTTGGATAATATTTTTCTCGTAAGTTTTCAACGGTTTACTGTATCGTCACCCGTGTACTTGTATGGTTTGTATCATCGAACTGAATGATATTTTATTCAAAAAGAAAATGTGTTTGTTTTGTTTCTTTTTTTAACTCAATTTTTTTTGACAACGTTCTTCTGAACTTCTCTCATTTTACGACTTGTACTGAGGTACTTACTAAGCAGGATTTTCATGGGGTTTCTTTTTTTGCTTGAACTTTACAATTTAAATTTCTGCCATTTCTTTTATTCCGAACGGACCACCATTTTTAACTCGTACTGAGGTACTTACTACGCTCAAGCTGGGGTGGTTGTTGCGTGTCTCGACGTGATTTGAACTCGATGATATTTTTTCATCAATTTACTGCCCATTTTTTCATCACACTTGAGAGAGTGATTATTAGGTTTACTTACTGACCAATAACACATGAACTCCTCAGGCAATAATACATGAACTATTAGGAACATAATTTTTCATCGAGCACTTGAAAACATAAAACATTACATAAAAAGAAGCACCGAACAGTGAATGTAAAAATAACTCCCACATCCATTATATACCGGGAGCTTCCACTTGAATAGGAAAATTTGTTTATTCCTCACCAATTAGAACACGAAACCTAAAGAAAAGAAGTATTGGTTTCTCATTGACATAATAACAAACAGGAGCACAAAATCATAGCTTTTCATCAATGTCAGCATGATGCATCGTTGCATTTTTCTCGTTGTTGTTGTTGTTGTTGTCTTCCTGGACTATTGAATGTGCTTTTCTTGGTCATTTATTGTCATGGCCAATAACGCCTGAAAGTGCTCTTCCAGGTCTCCACTCTCCCGAAATCCCTAAAACATTAAAAATCAACAGATTTACACAACAAATATAGAAATGCACAAATGAATATACTCCTAAAGATCAGTGATCAAGGATGCAATAAATATCATCAACCAAATGCCAAAGCGTATTATAAATGAGATACATGCTTCTCAAGCCTTAACGAAGGCAAAAAAATTGATTTTTCAATGCATTATAGGCAAGAACGGATCCAAATCAAAACTGATGCGATTTATTCCATCGAACCACTACGAAAGTTTCTCTATACTGGTACGTTTTTAACACACAAGTATTGAACTATTTGCTGCCTTTCCATTATGAATTGATGGCGTAATACATGTTGAACTGTTACTCGAGAGTGAAATTCAGAAATACATATATATTGGCATACTCCAAATAAATGCATTTTCAGGAACAAAACTTTCTGAACCTCCTATACGAAAGAACTTGAACAATCAGTCCAAAACATAATTCAAGTTGAACAATCATTTTCCTTACCGAGTGTTAAGGAAAATGAAACAAGAATCGAGCTCGACAGAGAACTTGGACTGAAGAACTTGCACACGGCGAGCTGCAGGGGATAAGGGAGGGCGGTAGTGTGTGGTGTTCTGAGGCGGCGAATGGAGGTGGAAGTAGGGGAGAACATCATTATCTTAGGACTTTATCCTGTTTTCAACACTAGTATACAGTCCCTGTACGTGCTATTCTCCCATAGGCATTAACACAAGCACCTTGTGTTTTAGGAAGAACAAGGCACTTGAATTAGAATAGACACTGAAGAAACTCGCTATAAAACATTACTTATTTTAGGTGATATATGTAAACTTACAGAATTTCGAAACATGAACTGATGATATTTTTGCACACGCACCAACTAGTTTCTATTTTTTCATGAATACACACCAAACAAATATTAAGTTTATTACAGAAATTCTCTGTTCATGAACTGACAATATTCATTCTTTGTGAACTGTAGAAAAGAGAACAAAAATACACACGGAACTAACGATAGTATACACACTGAAGAAAAAATAATTTCTTCTCTGTGAACTGACGATACAATACAGAAATATTTGTATTACTATCATCAGGTTTTTTCATGGTAGTCAGTACAAGAATGACTAGGAAAAAAAGAAAAACAGGGAATTTAGTGGCCAAAAGAACCGTAATAACTAGTGGCAGTCTCTGTGGTTTACCTCCTGTTTGCATACCACGCAAATGGGCCTTTTGCTAGCTATAACTGCAGAGAGAGAGAGAGAGAGAGAAGAAATTGGCAAAAATATATTGTTTCCCTTTCTGCTCAGACATTCCCACAAAACAGGCCAAGTGCACAAGTTGAACTGATCTTGTCCATGACACGAACAAGGGCTAGTGCTGCTACTGTACGGGCACGAGGTTCATGAGAGGTTCAACGGGAGAAGCGTGGAGCCAGTTTTCAAGTAAGGATATGCACAAAGAACTGAGAAGCAAAATAAGTTCTAGTTGGCTAACAAAAGAAACAAGTGAAATCATATACTTAGCTACTCTTTCCAAATAGGTTATAGCATTGAATCATTCTTGTAGAAAGATATCTAGATCAGAAGTTCAGAAGTTGAGCAAGGATATGCTTTTTGAAGTAGTATATATAGTAATTTGCTACCTTGCTTTTTGGTCACAGTATAGTATTTGAAGACTACCTCCAAGTTACAAATTGAAAGGTTGTAACGATGATACTTTATGCTAGATGAATTGTATGGTTGAAATAGAGACAACTCAAAGAATAGGAATACACGGCCAACCTTGCCATCGATGATAGACTTGCTTGTTGCGCATTCCTCCTCCGATTGTTGTCGGATTGTTTTCGGATTTTAAGCAGCAAATGATCGGGCTCCCCACTGAAATATACATAAGAAAACATTTTCAACACCTAATTCACGGGCAGAGAGAGATGCAGCAACGACTGGACATCTGCATCATCAATGTAGGGATGGTAGCCTGCTTCGTCGGGCAGGCAGAGCACATATATCAATAATAGTTATATCAAGAGGGTTTACTGCAATGCCTACATTTTTCAATCAGTACTAGTTATATCAGTAACTCGTTATTCATCAGTACTGATATGATTGGACAAGAAGTGGAAATTTGTAGCAGCACACAGATTGAACTTACATAATTTTTCTTTGAACTTTTTTAGGTGATATATCTAAACTTACATAATTTTGAAACGTGTACTAATGATATTTTTGCGCACGCACCAAACTATCTTGTGTTTTTTCATGAACTGACAAAATAATACAAACAAACTAATAATGAGTTTAGTACAGAAAACAAATCTCTTATCTAGGCATTAAGATAAATACCTATCGAACAACAAGCACAAGACAGTAGTAGTGGCGCTTGAGGAGCAGGGGAAGAGGGACAGTACAAACAAGTGCAGCTCAATGATACCATATGCTGCAGAACAAATTTGCCACTTGGGACTGAAGAAAGAAATCACACAAGATGAGCTGAAAATCATAATAGAATGACCATAACTACAATATGAACTGAATATATACCAGAGGAGCATGAACATCCAGGGGTTGATGTGGAAAGGTTGAGATGGGCACCTCCCGAGCTGCGGCATCGAACGGCTTGGCACTGTGTAGTTGAACGATCTGGGGTGGCAGCGGTGAACAGAGGGCACGTCGGGTTGGTGGTTGTTGCACTGGAGATGGACATCAGGGACGCTGCGGCAGAAGAAGTGGGTCATGCCGGCGACCTGCGGCTATGCGTGTAGGTGGTTTGCTGGTAGACTGGAGCTGGGGTAGATGAGAAACAGGGGGGCGCCCGAAGCCAGTGACTGCAGAGAGTGGTCGGGGAGCTTGATGATGAGATCAAGAGCAGATGGGGGCGACGGAGGCTTGTGAAGCGGTGCCGGCACCGGCGGCTAGGAGGTTGGGCAAGGGGCGGCGAGCGGCCAGCAACCAGGAGGTTGTGTGCGGGGCGGTGGTGCGGTGGAAGCAGCGGGGAGGTTGGCCGGTGGCGCGGTGGAAGTAGGGGGGCGGCGGTCCGGTGGGAGCAGCGGGGAGGCGAGCCGATCATTTATTTTTAAACTAATTATTTCGTTTATTTCAAACTGATCATTCTTTTCAATTCGTACTAGTCAATGTTTCTAAGTCAAACCATTTTTTCCTTCAAAACAATATGTGTGCATGTGTTGGAGAAGTGAAGTGCCAGTCAGTCAGTCATGTTCATGAACTGAGGGATCCTCGCGCATGTCCCGTGCACTAAGTATACTCATTTTACAAAATGAACCTTTTTGACTGAACTTAGTTGTACAGAGAGTGCATGCGGTTTTATAAAATCATGAGAATGAATAAACTTACACACCAAACTGACAATAGAACACACAACAAACTAATACTGAGTTTAGTATAGAAATTCTCTTTTCATGCACTAAAGATATTTTTCTTCTCTGTGTACTATAGAACAAAGAACAAAAATACACACCGAACTGACGATAGAATACACATTGAAGAAAAGGAATTCCTTCTCTTTAAACTGATGATAGAATATATACCGAACTAATATTTGAGTTTAGTACAAAAAAGAGAACAATTTCTATTTTGTGTTTTGCCTTTTTCATTAATTGACGATATTTTTTACAAAAAAAACAAGTACGGACAACACTTGTTCAGCTTAGTGCACAATATCAAGTATTCTTTTGTCAGGTTATTTCATGCAAGGCAGTACAAGAAATCAGTGGCAATAATCAGAGTTCAGAGTTCAGTGGCAATCGTTGTAGTAAGTGCACAAGTTGAACTGACCTTGTCCATGGAACGAATTGGGTTGTAGGGGGATCCGGGGCCGGGGCTGGCGCAGGCAGGTGACGGCATGGAGGCAGGTGGATCCGAGGCCGGTTAGACACAGCCTCGTTGGATCTAGGCAGCGCGGCGGAAAAATATTTGGTTCTCAAATAACAAATATTTTGCGAAAAACAAAACATTTTTTCATTACACACACTGAACTTACTGGGAGAGATCGCACTGAACTGAAGGCGTTCGAACCTGCAGCAGATCTTTGCAAGAAGGGGAGCAAGGAAGAGGTGGTCGTAACAGGCGCAGCCGGACCAAAGTCGAGCTGATGAAAAAATAAACACTAAATTTGTTAGACCTATGTGATGGCCTAATGCAATTAAATAATCCGTCAAGTATTGTACTTGTTGCAAACAATTATCAAACCCAATCCTGAAGAAATTATCTAGTTTTCATGCCTCAGGTGCAACACAAATTTAGACAATGTAAAATTTGTTGCAGTTCAGATCGTACAAAATACTGATAGAAATCACACATTTTCTCACGAAATCAAACTTCTGAACTTGTCTACGATAATTCTTTGAACTTACACATGCAGATGAAGCGAACCTTTCAACATTGGATCCCCTAATTGTCATAGCAGTCCCCTCTTAGGAATTTGCACAAACAACTAGCAGGCAACATAGAGAACACTTTGCGTATGGCCATGGAAGAACACAACAATCAGTAGCAGTCTAATCAGTACTATCTATAGAAGAACTAGTCAGGGTCTCAGGACTCAACTACATTTTTCAATCAACTCGGTATTCATCAGTACTAGTACGCAGTGGCGGAGCCAGGAATTTAGCAAACCCTGGGCCCGATTTTTTTCCTGACAACATGAAAATATTTTGGCACTTACAACTACCCAAAATTACCTTATACCACTTATAAAAAAACCTCATGCGAAAACATACAAAGTAAAGTTCATTTGCTCGATAGATCTCGAATTTCAACTCAATGCTCAAGGATTCAACAAAATAGATGGAAGATGACAGAATTATAAAATAATAATAGGGAAATACAAAAAAAGCAATTGATTACTTTGTTGGTGCCTCCCATAACTTGATCAACGGTAAAAGAAATAATTTCATAAGAAAATGCATAAACATAAGTGAAATAATTATCATTGATACAAATCCAAAAACTTACCACATGGACGAGGTAAAAGCCCTTCATCTTCTATTTCTACAACATGAAATGATTTGCAAATACATCAATTTAGTTCAACAATACCCGAATGAACCTTGCATATATATGACTAAGTACAGAACACACAAACACACACCTTTTTTTCAATTAAATTTAGTTGAATGCAGTTCATACACAAAGGTTAGTAGGTTAAATTGTAGAACACAATACAAGTGCAAATCGCAAAGAATCAAAGAAATTAATCAAGGTTAGGCAGGGCAGGGGAAGAAGGGGGTGGCGCGCGGCAGCGAACGGCGCAGACAACGATGGAGCCGGGGGCGGGGGTGGGATCAGGTGCCTGCCTGGGGAAGTGGACGAGGACGGTTGGTGGACGGCGATGGCGCCATGGTGGCCGTGCATGAGGCGGTGACGCTAGCGCTGGAGCGTTCCCTATGCGTATGAATTAGGTCGTGGCTCGTGCACATAGGGTGTGCCTGCGTGGATCACTGCTTCCGTGTCTGTGCATTTGGATCGCTAGCTTTGGCCCTCCTTTCACTAGGCTGCACCCCGGGACCATAAAAAATCTTCATAGATACTGGCTGGGAAGAAACCCACGCCCCAGGCCTGGGCCCTAGGTGCCCGGGGCCCAGCTCCGCCCCTGCTAGTATGATTGAACAAATAAGTTCAGAATTGTAGCAGCATTAAGGATCCATTAGCAGGAAGAGGACGACCAGGTTCATGTTTTATTTCGGCCCCTCTTAGTTATTGAGATCGATGATGACAAGCAGCATGAGGGGACAAAAAGTAAATTAGAGATAGAGGTAGCATGCTAAGGCTCCTACAGCAAGCTACCACATTTAACAAATAAACATAGCCACAGAATAAGAAATTAAAATCAAAGCCAACCACAATGAAGGACAAAATAGCTTTAACAAAAAATGTATGCATGATCTTAAGACACAATCACACAATAGATTTTAACAAAATCATGCTAACCACAACGATGCCCAAGTGTTCTTCTCCTGCTCCGTACTAACACCACACTATCGACTACCTAAACTTTTATCCATGTTGAATATTTGTATGGTTCACTAAGTCTCAAGTATCAGTTCTCACATAAGAGCTGGACAGGTCAGCAAGCCATACAACATACAAAAATACAACTTCCACTAAAACATATATTACTTCAAGCTAGCAATATCAACCAAAGCAGCAAAGTTTGCAATAGCAGGATTAACCAAGCTTCTGTGGGGCGTGCTACCACACATCCTTTCTTGTTGCCATAATCACAAACACATGTTGTTTAAAGGAGCTAACTAGAACAATAATTTAACAAGAGAGTAGGCAAGATACCATCCATGGAAACACCGTACATCCTTGGTGGATGAGTTTGCTGAAGATGGCGTTAGCTCGGGGTGCACGGGCGTGGGCAAATTGAACCATCAATCTATCCAACTAGAGAACTGGATGAAATAGCAAACATGTTGATTTGTTTTTGTAAGTAAGTGTGCTAAACTGATATACTTTGAGTTAATGAACTGTTGTAAAATAAGTAATAGTACTGCTACTGGCTTTTATATATTTCACCAAAAAAATCAAACAAAGTTAAGAAAAGGCAGACGACTGCATAAGTACTAGAACTGCTATTGTTTTTGTACATGGTCTAAAAAATCAAACCTTTTGTAATATCTACTTCAAACCTGTTGTAACAACCGCTTCCATTATGTGGGAGCTTGTAGTACCCAAACAATCACTTTGGAAAAAAATAAGCGTCCCAAACTGAATTTTTACTGAAAGAAAAAGGCACCACAACCTCAGTGGTAAAATATTTCACAAGCCTTACAACAACGAAGAAACCTCAAACTAGAGGTGGCATTTAATTATACAAGTTGTGGTCAACTAACTGCGGATGCATCACACATATGGCGACTAAACTACACAGGTTGAAGCTAACTCGGCCACGGTGGCAAGACAATTCAGAAGTATGCGCACATCGTTCATTGATTATAGGGTATGCAAATGGGATAGCAGAGAGCTATAGTAATGATAATTAACCTAATCAGTATATGTTCAAACAAGTTGAGGTTTCTTTTAGTGGGTAACAACTTCAGTTCAGGTGTGTCCCACAGAAAATTCCATAATATTTACAGAACATCTAACAAAGATCATTCAATACTGCCGCCTCTTGCTACTTTTTTCACAGACAAATATATGAACCAAGACTAGTTCAACTAGCACGAGAAAACAAACTAGTTGGCGCATCTACAAATATCTGAAATGACCATCTAATAACTAAGTGACTTACAACTAGCACATTCAATACTGTTGCCTCCTGCTGCTTTTTTCTTAGAGAAAAATCTGTACTGAACATCTAACAAATAGCACACTTTGCATCTTGCCTCTGTATGTCTCATCTGGTTGCAAAAAAATAACAACAAAGAAATAACAATGCCTGCTGTCTTTTGTTGACTAAAGTACAGATGTGCATGCATACCTTGACAGTAGTCGGAGAGGATCACGACAAGGTCCCGGCCGCCACCCCGCTTCCGCCGCTGACGGCCAGCAATGACGCCGTGGCGAGGAGGGCGTCCCAGTCCCCTATCTCACTTGTTGATCAACATCTTCCCACAGTCCACTTGTTGAATGAAGCCATGAATGCGTCCCTGTGAATAAAACAGACAAGAGGAGAGGACGGTAACACACGAGATTGAGTTCAGTTTAGGTGTTTGTAAGAAGAGTAGCCTGATACAAAGACAGGCTTCCCATTTGAGCATGTAAAAACCTGAATCTAGGAGGCGGGTAGCTGCACACTAGTGTTGAACGGATTCTGCTGGAAATTGTGAACGGACTGGGGTGGCTGAGGCGAACGGCTAGTGTGCCGACAAGGCAGAGGATCACGCTGGAAGCTGCAACACATGGGGTTCCACAGCCGGCTGGCAGAGAAGATTAAGAGGAAGGAAGGAAGGGCGACGCCATGTGCGGCAGGCAGTGAATCGGGAGATGGTGGTGGGGGGCGGTAGAATCCAGCAGCGGGCATTGAATCCATCTCGTTCATGGGCAATAGTTGGCGTCGATGGCGGCGGAGAGCTTCACGGGGAGGGCCCAGCGGCTAGGAGACTTGCGGTTAGGGGCCGGCGAACGCCCGCGGGGAGGGGAAGACAAACGCCAGTGGGGAGGCACGCGGGGAGGGACCAGCGTCCGTTGGAGGGGCAGGCGAGCCCGTCAGAGGGGAGGCGCGTGGGGAGGATCCGGCACCCATCGACGGGGAGGTGCACGGGGAGGGGGCAGTGCCCGTTGGAGGGAAGGCGCACGGGGAGGGGCTGGCGAGCCCGTTGGCGGGGAGGCGTGCGGACTGCCGGCCGGCGGCATCGTGTGGGTCAGAGGAGCTACCCGTCACGGTGCCGCGAGCTCCCTCGCTTCCTCGCTCCGGCTGCCGCCGTCGCTCACTCGCCCGCGACGGCTGCCTCTGGCGGTAGGAGGTGGGTTAGTTTCGGGACGGGTCGTGGAGTTCCTACTGTGGTCTGGGCATCGCGACCTAACAGGGACCGATGGTAATAGAATAATATTATTCTGTTATCGGTAACAAGATGTTGACATCATCCAAAGGTGAATACGTTGGAAGGCGAGATTGTGAGCCCTTATCTTTCTCTGTGTCCGATTAAAACTCCATAACCAACAGTATTGTGTGAGTGTTAGCAATTGTAGAAGACTATATGATAGTTGATTATGTGAAAAGCTCTATTCTTGACTCTTTCTGATGTTATCATAAATTGCAATTGCTTCAATGACTGGGATTATAGTTTGCTAGTTCTCAATGAAGTTTTTGAACCATACTCGACATTGTGAATAGATTGTTACTTGAGCATAAGAAATCATATGACAAAATCTATATATGTTGCTGTTATATGAATGATCATGATGCCCTCATGTCTGTATTTTTTTTATCGACACCTCTATCTCTAAACATGTGGACATATTTTTCGATATTGGCTTCCGCTTGAGGACAAGCGAGGTCTAAGCTTGGGGGAGTTGATACGTCCGTTTTGCATCATGCTTTTATATCGATATTTATTGCATTACGGGCTGTTATTACACATTATGTCACGATACTTATGGCCATTCTCTCTTATTTTACAAGGTTTATCACGAAGAGGGAGAATGCCGGTAGCTGGGATTCTGGCTGGAAAAGGAGCAAATATTGGAAACCTATTCTCCACAGCTCCAAAAGTCCTGAAACTCCACGAAAGTCATTTTTGAAATTAATACGAATTATTGAGCAAAGAAATTACTAGAGGGGGCCCACACCATGGCCACGAGGGTGGGGGGCGCGCCCACCCCTACTGGGCGCGCCCCCTGTCTCGTGGGCCCCCTGGTGGCCCTCCGGTGCCCATCTTTTGCTATATGAAGACTTTTACCCTGGTAAAAATCATAAGCAAGCTTACGGGACGAAACTCTACTGCCACGAGGCGGAACCTTGGCGGAACCAATCTAGGGCTCCAGCGGAGCTGTTCTATCGGGGAAACTTCCCTCCAGGAGGGGGAAATCATCACCATCGTCATCACCAACGATCCTCTCATCGAGAGGGGGTCAATCTCCATCAACATCTTCACCGTCACCATCTCCTCTCAAAACCCTAGTTCATCTCTTGTATCCAAAACCACAAATTGGTACATGTGGGTTGCTAGTAGTGTTGATTACTCCTTGTAGTTGGTGCTAATTGGTTTACTTGGTGGAAGATCATATGTTCAGATTCTTAATGCATATTAATACTCCTCTGATCATGAACATGAATATGCTTTGTGAGTAGTTACGTTAGTTCCTGAGGACATGGGTGAAGTCTTGCTATTAGTAGTCATGTGAATTTGGTATTCGTTTGATATTTTGATGAGATGTATGGTGAGGGAGTCCTGGACTAGGGGGTGTCCGGATAGCCGAACTATCATCATCGGCCGGACTCCAAGAATATGAAGATACAAGATTGAAGACTTCGTCCCGTGTCCGGATGGGACTTTCCTTGGTGTGGAAGGCAAGCTTGGCGATACGGATATGTAGATCTCCTACCATTGTAACTGACTCTGTGTAACCCTAGCCCTCTCCGGTGTCTATATAAACCGGAAGGCTTTAGTCCATAGGACGAACAACAATCATACCATAGGCTAGCTTCTCGGGTTTAGCCTCCTTGATCTCGTGGTAGATCTACTCTTGTAACACACATCATCAATATTAATCAAGCAGGACGTAGGGTTTTAGGTCCACCAAGAGGGCCCGAACCTGGGTAAAACATCGTGTCCCTTGTCTCCTGTTACCATCTGCCTAGACGCACAGTTCGGGACCCCCTACCCGAGATACGCCGGTTTTGACACCGACATTGGTGCTTTCATTGAGAGTTTCTCTGTGTCGTCACTGATAGGCTCGATGGCTTCTTCGATCATCATCAATGACGCAGTCCAGGGTGAGACCTTCCTCCCCGGACAGATCTTCGTATTCGGCGGCTTTGCACGGCGGGCCAATTCGCTTGGCCATCTGGAGCAGATCGGAAGCTACGCCCCTGGCCGTCAGGTCAGATTTGGAAGTTTGAACTTCATGGCTAACATCAGCGGGGACTTGATCTTCGATGGATTCGAGCCACAGCCAAGCGCGCCGCACTGTCACGACGGGCATGATCTAGCTCTGCAGCCGGACAGTACCCTGGAGGCCGCACTAGAGCCCGCTCCGATCTTCAATTCGGAGCCGGCTGCGCAGATCGAGGACGGATGGCTAGACACCGCCTCGGGGGCTGCAACCTCTACGGCGATAGAGCCGAACACTGACCTTGTCCCTCATGAAGCTCATGACTCCGAGGTGCCGGACTCCTTGCCGCACTCCGAACCTCCCGCGCTCCCTCCAATCGAATCCGATTGGGCGCCGGTCATGGAGTTCACCGCTGCGAACATCTTTCTACACTCACCTTTCGGCGACATCTTGAGTTCGCTAAAGTATCTCTCGTTATCAGGAGAGCCTTGGCCTGACTGCGGTCAGGATGGTTGGGATGCGGACGACGAAGAAATTCAAAGCCCACCCACCACCCACTTGGTAGCCACTGTCGACGATCTAACCGACATGCTAGACTACGACTCCGAAGACATCGACGGTATGGACGACGATGCCGGTGACGACCAAGAACCAGCACCTACCGGGCAGTAGAAAGCCACCTCATCATATGACATATACATGGTGGATATCCCAAAGGATGGGAATGGCGAAGGAACAGCAGAGGATGACCCCTCCAAGAAACAGCCCAAGCGCCGGCGTCAGCAACGCCGCTCTAAATCCCGCAACAGCAAGAATGAAGATTCCGGCACCGGAGATAATAACACCCCAGAAAGTGCTGAAGACAACCCACTCCAGCAAGATTCAGCACAGGAGGACGGGGACGCCAACCCACATGAGAGAGCGGCAGAAGAAGACGTAGAGGATTATATGCCTCCCTTCGGAGACGAGGCAAGCCTCGACGACGATGAATTCGTCGTGCCTGAGGATCCCGTCGAACAAGAGCGTTTTAAACGCAGGCTTATGGCCACGGCGAACAGCCTCAAGAAAAAGCAGCAACAGCTTAGAGCTGATCAGGATCTGCTAGCCGACAGATGGACTGAAGTCCTCGCGGCCGAAGAGCATGAGCTCGAACGCCCATCCAAAAGCTACCCTAAACGCAAGCTGCTCCCCCGATTAGAGGAGGAGGCGTATGAACCTGCATCACCAGCAGACAATACGGCTGACCGACCACCCCGTGGTCGCGAGAGAGAGGCCTCTAGGTCCTTCACTAGAACCGTACCCCGGCATCGCTCGAAAAGCACAAGGCCACAGGGGGACGCTCCGGACTTGCGAGATATATTGGAGGATAAGGCAAGACAATCAAGATCGATCTATGGATCGCGTGGGCGCCCCATGATACGCGACGACAACCGTCGCGCCGGACACAGTAAGTCCGGCCGGGCCGAATAAAATAGACAAAGCTCTTTTGAGCTCCGTCCTGATATCGCCTAGTACAGAGGCGCCGCACACCCACTATGCTTCACAGATGAAGTAATGGATCATCAAATCCTAGAAGGGTTTAAACCCGTGAATATTGAATCTTACGATGGTACAACAGACCCCGCGGTTTGGATCGAAGACTATCTCCTCCACATCCACATGGCCCGCGGTGACGATCTTCACGCCATCAAATATCTCCCACTCAAACTTAAAGGACCAGCTCGGCATTGGCTTAAGAGCCTGCCAGCAGAATCAATCGGGAGTTGGGAAGACCTGGAAGCCGCATTCCTCGATAACTTCCAGGGCACGTATGTGCGACCACCAGATGCTGACGACCTAGGCCATATAATTCAGCAGCCAGACGAATTGGCTAGACAATTCTGGACACGGTTCTTAACCAAGAAAAACCAAATCGTCGATTGTCCGGATGCGGAGGCCCTCGCGGCCTTCAAACATAACATCCGCGATGAGTGGCTTGCCCGGCTCCTAGGACAGGAAAAGCCGAAATCCATGGCCGCTTTCACATCACTCATGATCCGCTTCCGCGCGGGTGAGGACAGCTGGCTAGCACGCAGCAACAACCTCAGCAAAAATTCTGGCAGTCCGGATATCAAGGACCGTACTGGCAGGTCGCGTCGCAACAAAAACAAACGCCGCATTAACGGCGATAATAGTGAAGATACGACAGTCAATGCCAGATTCAGAGGCTCTAAACCCGGTCAGCGGAAAAAGCCATTCAAAAGAACTACTCCGGGTCCGTCCAATTTGGACCGAATACTCGACCGCTCGTGCCAGATACACGGCACCCCCGAAAAACCAGCCAACCACACCAACTGGGACTGTTGGGTATTCAAGCAGGCGGGCAAGTTAATTGCCGAAAACAATGACAAGGGGCTGCATAGCAATGATGTGGAAGAGACCCAACCGCCGAACAATAGAGGACAGAAGGGTTTCCCCCCACAGGTGCGGACGGTGAACATGATATACGCAACGCACATACCCAAAAGGGAGCGGAAGCGTGCACTCAGGGATGTATACGCGATGGAGCCAGTTGGCCCGAAGTTCAATCCATGGTCCTCCTGCATGATCACTTTTGACCGAAGGGACCACCCCGCCAGCATCCGCCACGCGGATTCGCCGCATTGTTTTTAGACCCAATCGTCGATGGATTTCACCTCACCAGAGTCCTGATGGACGGCGGCAGCAGCCTGAACCTGCTTTATCAAGATACAGTGCGCAAAATGGGCATAGACCCCTCAAGGATTAAACCTACCAAGACGACCTTTAAAGGCGTCATACCAGGTGTAGAAGCCAATTGTAAAGGCTCAGTTACACTAGAAGTGGTCTTCGGATCCCCGGATAACTTCCGAAGCGAGGAGTTAATCTTCGACATAGTTCCGTTCCGCAGCGGCTATCATGCCCTGCTCGGACGTACCGCGTTTGCAAAGTTCAACGCGGTGCCGCACTACACATACCTCAAGCTCAAGATGCCAGGCCCTCGAGGAGTCATCACGGTCAACAGAAACACCGAACGTTCTCTCCGAACGGAGGAACATACAGCGGCTCTCGCGGCAGAAGTACAATGCAGCCTCTTAAGGCAATTCTCTAGTCCGGCCGTTAAGCGGCCGGACACGGCTAAACGCGCCCGGAGTAACCTACAACAAGACCACCTGGCACGTTCCAAGCACGCGTAGTAGTGCGCCCCCAACCCCAGCCCCTGCAAAACATCAAGATAGGTCCTTCGCGTACACCATTACGCTCTGAAGATACCATGGGCATGGGGAGAGGGGCATGACCACGATAGGCCCAGAATGCGGATCAACCACACCAGGGGCTCTCAAGTGTGTCATTCTTTTTTTTCTCTTTTTTTTACCCGCAGGACTCTGTTCGTCCGAGGCCCTGTCCGGCAGCAGACTTGCCGAACTCACGATGCAACAGCCAGGGAAGAAGAAAGGCTACAATGAATACCCAGGTGGTCTCCATTATGAGCATTAAATTTGTTTTATACACTACTCCGCAGCCTACCCCTGGAGGGGGACATATTTAATAGTCCCATCCCTTGCTTATCGCACCATTTGTATCGTTCTGCATTTACAACAGTTTTTCTTGAATAAGTAATGCAGCACCTTTTTGCTTCCAACTGCATTTCTTTCTTATACATATGTTCATTTATGACATGTTGCATCCGTACATTTTGGTACGGCTAAATACACCAGGGGATTATGTTTCCCGCATCATGGTGTGATAAGTCCAAACACTTTCACAAGTGCGGCACCCCGAACTTATAGCATTATATGCATCATCTCCGAATCATGTCTTGGGTCAATAGTTGGGTTTGCCCGGCTCCCATGTTTTGGTACCTTACGTTCCGTTGTTTCGGCTAAGGTAGCAATGGGAGAACCACTGCGATTGCGCCCCAGTTGAGCTGGGCGAGCGCCTCAGTGGAGAAAGCTAAAACTAACCGTCATGATGAGGCGAGAGCCGGTCGCTGTTCGAGAGGTTTTTTGCGAGTCCCTAAAGACTTATGCCGCTTAGAGCGAGGAGCTAGCTTTGTCCGCCCAAGGCGTGGGTAGCGCCCCAAATTCGGCCTTCCGAAGACTAGGGGCTTCGCCGAAATTTAAAATTATAGAATTCTATGGCTAAGTGAGAGTGTTCAAGCATTATAAGTCCGGTTGCCTTGTTCGTTGTGTTGAGCGCCTCCCTAGATGGACCCAAAAATGGGAACAAGAGCGCTCATGTTTATCCCGAACACCCCAGCACTCGTGGCATGGGGGCTGAAGCCGACGACTTGCCATCTCTCAGATTTGATAAACAACTGCACAGAAGGTAATATTTTAAATTAACAAGCGTTGCTTAGCGCATATGAACTAAGTTTTCAGCGCACAGGATAACAAAATGCGAGTCTACTCAAATATTACATCTTTGGAGCACTCACCTGCAATAACGCGGGCACCCTTCAGGACACTCTTATAATACATCTCGGGCGTGCGATGCTCCTTGCCCTGCGGTGGCGGGTCTGTCACAAGCTTCTGGGCATCCATCTTGCCCCAGTGCACCTTTGCGCGGGAAAGGGCCCGACGGGCACCTTCAATACAGGCGGAGTGCTTGATGACTTCAACCCACGGGCACGCATCCACTAGCCACCGCACCAGGCCGAAGTAGCTCCCAGGCATGGCCTCCTTAGGCCACAGCCGAACTATGACGCCCTTCATGGCCTGTTCGGCCACATTGTGGAGTTCGACCAGCTGCTTCAGCTGGTCGCTAAGGGGCACCGGATGTCCGGCCTCAGCATACTGAGACCAGAAGACCTTCTCCATCGAGCTCCCCTCCTCGGCCCGGTAGAACGCGGCAGCATCGGACACGCTGCGAGGAAGATCTACGAACGCTCCTGGAGAGCTCCGAATTCGGGTAAGTAACAGGTAATTAACACTCACATGCCTACTTTGCATGAAAAATGCCTTACCCGCCGCTATTTTCTTCAACGCCTCGATTTCTTGGAGGGCCTTGTAAGCTTCGGCCTTAGCGGCTTTGGCACTCTCAAGAGCCGTTGCAAGCTCAGACTCTCGAGTCTTCGAGTCACGCTCCAGGCTCTCATGTTTTTTCACGAGATCCTGGAGCTCTTGCTGTACCTCTGCCACCCGCGCCTCCTGCTTCTCTCGCTTGGTGCGCTCCGCGGCCGCATTATGTTCGGCCGCGGCCACCGCCTCCTTCAGGGTCGCCACCTCGTTAGTGGCCCCTGCAATACCCACGTTATCCTTGTCATTCTTCTTGCAACCAAAATCCTTTTCTATAAGGTACAATTTTAATAAGGTGTTACTCACCTTCCTTGTCCTCGAGCTGCTTCTTGGCACGGCCGAGCTCATTCTCGAACCGCTCGAGGCTTTGCTTCAAAGTACTGACCTCCGCAGTCAGTGTGGCAGAGGTCAGCAGCGCAGCCTGCAATCCCATATTGACATATTTTTTATGACTCCTGCGTATATCTTTTTAGATCCTCAGTCCGGCTTTTCTTTCCGAACACTGAACCGAGCATCAGGGGCTACTGTCTATGCGGTACTATTTTACATATATCAAAATTCTTACCTCAAAGCCTGTTAGAAGGCTGTTGCAGGCTTCGGTCAGCCCGCTCTTGGCGAGCTGAACCTTCTGAATCACTGCACTCATAACAGTGCGGTGTTCCTCTTTGATGGAGGCGCCATTGAGCGCCTCCAGCAAGCTATCCGGTGCCTCCGGTTCGACGGAGGCTGCCGGCGTCACGGTCTTGCCCTTCTTACGAAGGGGCCGCCCGCCGGACTCCGGAGCCACTATGGGTTCCGGGGCCGAGTCCGGTGCAAAGTCCAGGAGGTTGTCCTGCGACACCTCCGGGGCCTCCCCCTCCTGGTGGGTCCCTTCCCGGGATCCCACCTCGGCATCGTCCGCATCACGGGGGGTGGAGGCGGTCGGAAGAGAATCCATATCCGACGCACCTAAGGACCCGCTCGACGAAGCGGGAAGATCATCCTTGGGCGGACTGCAGGGTTGTATGCGGCAATAGAAAGACATTGTGTGGCAAAAAAGAAAAACCATGAAGTTATTTGGGAGTCCGGATACTTACGATCTCGCCAAGGGCTTGGCCCTTGGAGGCCAGTCCTCATCGTCGTCACTGGCGTTGGCAGAGCAGTCCGGGGAAAGAGTTTTTCCCTTCTTGGACCCTTCGGCCTCCCTCGTTGGGGAGGCCTTCCTTTTCTTCCCTCCCCCCGCTGGGGGAGAGGCTTTCTTTTTCTCCTCCTCGCCTTTGTGGGAGGAGTCTGCCTCGGAGTCATCATCCGATAGCACCTGAAAACGGGAACTCTTTCGAGTGCCCGTGGCCTTCTTCTTGGCCTTCTTCTCCGGCACCACGTGGGGTGCCGGAGCCAGCAGCCCCGTTAAGCGGGCATCCGCTGGGTCCTCTGGTAATGGGGCCGGACAGATAGTCTGTTCGGCCTTCTACAGCCAGCCCTGTCAAAGGAAAGGGAGTTTAGATCCCGCATAGAGTCAAACTATGGAAAACAAACGTCCTGTAAAGGACAAAATCACTTACCTCGTCAGCCGGACGCTGCGAGCTGAATCCGCGATCTTCAGTAGCGGATGCGGGAGCCTCGGCGCCCTTGAACAGCACCTTCCAGACATCTTCGTGCGTAGTGTCGAAGAGCCCGCTCAAAGTCTGGTGCTGTGCCGGATCGAACTCCCACATGTTGAAGCCCCGTCGTTGGCATGGGAGAATCCGGCGGATGAGCATGACCTGGACTACGTTGACAAGCTTGAGCTTCTTGTCCACTAGCTTTTGGATGCAGGCTTGGAGTCCGGTCAGCTCCTCCGAATCACCCCATGTCCGGCCGCTCTCATTCCAGGAGGTGAGCCGTGTGGGGATGCCAGATCTGAATTCGGGGGCCGCTGCCCATTCAGGGTCATGCGGCTCGGTGATGTAGAACCACCCCGATTGCCACCCCTTAATGGTTTCCACGAAAGTACCCTCAAGCCAAGTAACGTGGGACATCCTCCCCACCATGGCAGCTCCGCACTCCGCTTGGTTGCCCTTCACAACCTTCGGCTTGACACTGAAGGTCTTTAGCCACAAGCCGAAGTGGGGCTGGATGCAGAGGAAGGCCTCACACATGACGATAAACACCGAGATGTTGAGGATGAAATTCGGGGCCAGATCATGGAAATCCAGGCCGTAGTAGAACATGAGCCCCCAGACAAAGGGATGGAGTGGAAAGCCCAGTCCGCGGAGGAAATGGGGAAGAAATACTACCCTCTCATGGGGCCTGGGGGTGGGGATGAGCTCTCCCTCGTCGGGGAGCCGGTGCGCGATGTTGCTGGACAAATATCCAGTGCTGCGCAGCTTCTGGATCTGCCCCTCCATGACGGAGGAGGCCATCCACTTGCCTCCCGCTCCATACATAGTTGGAGGAGGTTGAGGTGAGATGTGCGGACTTGGGCGCTGGAGCTCGAGTTCGTGGAGATTGATAAGCCAAGGAGGAAGAAGGCGCAGGTAAAAGGGTTGGATCTTTATCCTCTTATATGGGCGGACAAAAACATGTGTCCCCACCGGCCTGATAAAACTCGCTTATCTCCCAAGTGCCGCAATCAATGGCGCGGTTGGGTTACCCACGTCCGTATTGATGGGAATCCCGAAATAAGGGGAACACAATCTCTGCTTCGACAAGACGTGCCAAGGAAACTACTTCACTAAACACGCTGAGGTGGTACAATAAAAACGATTCAAGTAAAGGCTTGGTAGTGGTATGACGTCACGCCACCAAATAAGTCAGCAGATTGAACTTGTGTAAATATTATTCTTTCTACGGTGGTGCGTGGAATTTATTTTGCAGAGCCGGACACTATCCTGGTGTTCACAATCTTCCATAAATTATTCGGAGGAGGAACCCGCCTTGCAATGCCGAAGACAATATGCACGCCGGACTCGTCGTCATTGAAGCCTGGTTCAGGGGCTACTAAGGGAGTCCTAGACTAGGGGGTGTCCGGATAGCCAAACTATCATCATCGGCCGGACTCCAAGACTATGAAGATACAAGATTGAAGACATCGTCCCGTGTCCGGATGGGACTTTCCTTGGCGTGGAAGGCAAGCTTGGCGATACGGATATGTAGATCTCCTACCATTGTAACCGACTCTGTGTAACCCTAGCCCTCTCCGGTGTCTATATAAACTGGATGGCTTTAGTCCGTAGGACGAACAACAATCATACCATAGGCTAGCTTCTAGGGTTTAGACTCCTTGATCTCGTGGTAGATCTACTCTTGTAACACACATCATCAATATTAATCAAGCAGGACGTAGGGTTTTACCTCCATCAAGAGGGCCCGAACCTGGGTAAAACATCGTGTCCCTTGTCTCATGTTACCATCCGCCTAGACGCACAGTTCGGGACCCCCTACCCGAGATCCGCCGGTTTTGACACCGACATATGGTGTCTCTCCTCTAGCGGTGTTATGTGAACGTCGACTACATGACACTTCACCATTATTTGGGCCTAGAGGAAGCCATTGGGAAATAATAAGTAGATGATGGGTTGCTAGAGTGACAGAAGCTTAAACCCTAGTTTATGTGCTACTTCATAAGGGGCTAATTTGGATCCACTAGTTTCATGCTATGGTTAGGTTTACCTTAATACTTCTTTTGTAGTTGTGGATGCTTGCAATAGGGGTTAATCATAAGTGGGATGCTTGTCCAAGAAATGGCAGTACCCAAGCACCGGCCCACCCACATATCAAATTATCAAAGTAACGAACGCGAATCATATGAGCGTAATGAAACTAGCTTGACGATAATCCCATGTGTCCTCGGGAGTGCTTTTCTCATTATAAGAACTTGTCAAGGCTTGTCCTTTGCTACAAAAAGGATTGTTCCACCTTGCTGCACCTTATTTACTTTCATTGCTTGTTACCTGTTATAAATTATCTTATCACAAAACTATCTGTTACCTATAATTTTAGTGCTTGCAGAGAATACCTTACTGAAAACCTCTTGTCATTTCCTTCTGCTCTTCGTTGGGTTCGACACTCTTACTTATCAAAAGGACTAGGATAGATCCCCTATACTTGTGGATCATGAAGACTCTTTTCTAGCGCCATTGCCGGGGAGTGAAGCGCCTTTGGTGAGTGGAAATTGGTAAGGAAACATTTATATAGTGTGCTGAAATTTTCTATCACATGTTACTATGGAAACTAATCCTTTAAGGGGCTTGTTTGGGGCATCTTGGCCCCACCCGGTAGAGCAAAGAGTTGCTCCTTAACCTACTGAACCTACTGAAAATGTTTACTTTGAGATTCCCTTGGGTATGATAGAGAAACTGCTAGCTAATCCCTGATTTACACCTTATCCATGTGGATGAAGTTTGCGTATTATTTAACCTTGCAGGTATTCCCAATAATGTTGTTAATAGAAAGGTCTTTCCTTTATCTTTGAAGGGAGACGCATTGACTTGGTATAGGCTATGTGATGATACGGTATTTTTGAACTATAAACGATTGAAGTTGGAATTTCACCAGAAGTTCTATCCTATGCATCTGTTCATCGTGATCTTAATTACATATATAATTTCTGGCCTCGTGAAGGAGAAAGCATCGCTCAAGCTTGGGGTAGGCTTAAGACAATATTATATTCATGCACCAATCATGAGCTCTCAAGAGATATGATTATTCAAAAACATTATGCTCGGCTTTCTCTCAATGATCGCACCATGCTCGATACTTCCTGTGCTGGTTCTTATATGCTGAAGACTATTGAATTCAAGTGGGATTTATTGGAAAGAACTAAAGGCAACTCTGAAGATTTGGGTTTGGACGGTGCTAAGGAGTCATGTACGACACCTAAGTTTTATTCTGTTAAATCTTTTATGGATACTGATGCTTTTTGTGGATTTAGCGCTAAATATGGACTTGACTCTGAGATAGTAGCTTCTTTCTGTGAATCTTTTGCTACTCACGTTGATCTCCCTAAGGAGAAGTGGTTTAAATATAATCCTCCTACTGAAGTAAAAGTAGTTGCGCCTATTATAGTTGAAGAAAAGACTATTCATTATAATGATCCTATTGTTCCTACTACTTATGTTGAGAAACCACCTTTTCCTGTTAGGATAAAGGATCATGCTAAAGCTTCAACTGTGGTTCGTAAGAGTAATACTAGAACATATATACCTCCTGAGCAAATTAAAGTTGAACCTAGTATTGCTATGGTTAAAGATCTCTTGGCTGATAATATTGATGGGCATGTTATTTACTTCTGTGAGGAAGCTGCTAACATTGCTAAACCCGATGCTAAGATACATAGACCTGCTGTAGGCATGCCTGTTATTTCTGTTAAAATAGGAGATCATGGTTATCATGGCTTATGTGATATGGGCGCTAGTGCTAGTGCAATACCTTTTTCCTTATATGAAGAAATTATGCATGATATTGCACCCGCTGAGTTGGAAGATACTAATGTTACAATTGAGCTTGCCAATAGAGATACTATCAAACCATTTGGGATTGTTAGAGATTTTGAAGTCTTGTGTGAAAGTTAAATATCCTGCTGATTTTCTAGTTCTTGGTTCCCCACAAGATAGCTTTTGTCCCATTATATTTGGTAGACCCTTCTTGAATACTGTTAATGCTAGGATTGATTGTAAAAAGGATGTTGTTACAATTGGCTTAGGGGATATGTCTCTTGAGTTTAATTTTGCTAAATTTCGTAGACAACCCCATCATAAAGAATTGCCTAATAAGGATGAAATTATTGGTCTTGCTTCTATTGTCGTGCCTCCTACTGATTTGTTAGAACAATATTTGCTAGACCATGAAAACGATATGTTTATGGATGAAAGAAGGGAAATAGATGAAGTATTCCTTCAATAGGGTCCCATTATGAAACACAACTTGCTTGTTAATATCCTAGGGGACCCTCCTCCACCCAAGGGTGATCCCATGTTTGAGCTCAAACCTTTACCCGATAATCTTAAATATCCTTATCTTGATGAAAATAAGATATATCCTGTTATTATTAGTGCTAACCTTTCAGAGCAAGAAGAGGAAAGATTATTGAAAACTCTGAAGAAGCACTGTGTTGCTATTGGATATACTCTGGATGATCTTAAGGGCATTAGTCCCACTCTATGCAAACATAAAATTAAATTGGACGAAGACTCCAAATCAGTTAGAGATCATGAACGACGGTTAAATCCTAAGATGAAAGAAGTGGCAAGAAAGGAGATACTAAAGCTCCTGGAGGCAGGTATAATTTATCCCGATGCTGATAGTGATTGGGTAAGTCATGTCCATTGCGTCCCTAAGAAGGGAGGTATTACTATTGTTCCTAATGATAAAGATGAATTGATTCCACAAAGAATTATTACAAGTTATAGGATTGTAATTGACTTCCGTAAATTAGATAAAGCCACTAAGAAAGATCATTACCATTTTCCTTTTATTGATGAAATGCTAGAAAGACTATCCAAACACACACATGTCTGCTTTCTAGATGGTTATTCTGGTTTCTCTCAAATACCGGTGTCAGCGGACGATCAATCAAAAACTACTTTTACTTTCCCTTTGGTACTTTTGCTTATACACGTATGCCTTTTGGTTTATGTAATGCACCTGCTAACTTTCAAACATGCATGATGGCTATATTCTCTGACTTTTGTGAAAAGATTTGTGAGGTATTCATGGATGACTTTTCCGTTTATGAATCCTCTTTTGATGATTGCTTGAGCAACCTTGATCGAGTTTTGCAGAGATGCGAAGACACTAGTCTCGTCTTGAATTGGGAAAATTGCCACTTTATGGTTAATGAAGGCAATGTCTTGGGGCATAAAATTTCTGAAAGAGGTATTGAAGTTGATAAAGCTAAAGTTGATGCTATTGAAAAGATGTGATGGCCCAAGGACATTAAAGGTATAAGAAGTTTCCTTGGTCATCCGGTTTTTATAGGAGGTTCATTAAGGACTTTTCTAAAATCTCTAGGTCTTTGACTAATTTATTGCAAAAAGATATTCCTTTTGTCTTTGATGATCATTGTGTAGAAGCATTTGAAGTACTTAAGAAAGCTTTGATCACTGCACCTATTGTTCAGCCACCTGATTGGAATTTACCCTTTGAAATTATTTGTGATGCTAGTGATTATGCTATAAGTGCTGTTCTGGGGCAAAGAGTTGATAAGAAATTAAATGTTATCCAGTATGCTAGTAATACTCTTGATACTGCCCAGAGAAATTATGCTACTATTGAAAAAAGAATTGTTAGCACTTGTATTTGCTTGTGACAAGTTAAGACCTTATATTGATTCATTCCTACAACATGTCATGATATTAACTCTGCTCATGCATATGCCATGGTTTTCACTGTCATAATTTGTGTTATTAAGTTGCCTTCTGCATTGATCATCTTTGATTAATCTTGATGACTACGAACTTGGACCTTAATGATGTTGAATTATGTAATCTGTACTTTGAGTGCATATCAAGTTTGTGTTCATATGTTTCATGTAGCATGTTGTTTTGATGATTACAAAGTGCCTAGTTGCTGTTTTGGGCAGTTTGTTGTTATGACTTGTTTGGAGTGTATGTGTTGCACTGTTGCTCCATTTCGAGCATGTTCTATATGGAAATTGCTTAGAATTGGATGTAGTTTCATCATATCTTGTTGCATCCATGTTTGGAGTGTGTTTGCTTGATGTTTTGTATGCAGTTTGCATCAATGCCATACTTAACTTGTGTTGCTAATATATTCTAGGTCGTAGCTCCGAATTAAATGAACTTTATATGTAACTTGACTAGAAAAACATGTAGATCATCATTGTGCATCTTAACTTGCCCTTTAACAACTTGAAAATAATGTGTTATTCAGATCTGGACCAATTCCAAGATTTGCATATGAGGACTTACCGGAATTGTTACATGTTGTTTCCGGCCTCATTTAAACTTGCTTTGATGTGATGTTCTTATATGCATCATCCCTTGCCATGAGTAGCATCATATAGCTATGCCATGCACCATTCTTGGTTGTGCATCATGGCTTGTTCATGTGTTGTTTGTTTACCACGTTCTTTGCTTCTTTCCGGTTGTGCTTCTTCTGGATAGTTGATGTTTCGTTGTGATCGTGAGGACTCGTTTGTCTATGCTTGGTTTATCTATGCCCGTTCGTCTTCTTCATTGGCTCAATCTTCTTCCTAGCGGTATTTCAGGCAAGATGACCGTTACCCTGGATCTCACTACTATCATTGCTTTGCTAGTTGTCTCGATGCTATCGCTATGTCGCGTTTCCTACCACTTGTTTATCAAGCCTCCCAAATTGCCATGAAAGCCTCTAACCTTTTCCAGCATCCTAGCAACCGTTGTTTGGCTAGGTTACCGCTTTGCTCAGTCCCTCTTATAGTGTTTCTAGTTGCACATGCAGTTGCTGGTTGTTCCATGTTGGGACATGGATATCTTGGGATATCACATTATCTCTTATTTAATGAATGCATCTATATACTTGGTAAAGAGTGGAAGGCTCGGCCTTTTGCCTTGTGTTTGTTCCACTCTTGCCGCCCTAGTTCCCGTCATACCGGTGTTATGTTCCTTGATTTTGTGTCCCTAACACGACGAGGGTTTATGGGCCCGTCTTGACAGTTCGCATAGAATAAAAATCTTCTAGCAAGGCCCAATATTGTTTTTACCATTTGCCTAATAACAACTAAAAACTTGCATAGGGACCTGCCGGCCTGAGAGGTCTCTTAATCAAACCCACGGTCCACTGCTCGACATGAGTGTTGGTCCGCCTACCTAGCAGCTAGCGGTGCCTTCTCGGGGCAACTCGATGGTATTTTTGCTATCGTCCACTTTGCATAGACGGTGTTGTCCTTAGAACGAGATACGCATAGCTCCTATCAGGGTATCGACGCACCGGGTGGTCTTGCTGGTTTTGTTTTACCATTGTCGAAATGTCTTGTGCACCAGGATCCCGAGTCTGATCGGATGTCCCATGATGGGATTGTCTCCGCGGATCGTGAGCTTGTCATGGGCTAAGTTGGGACGCCCCTGTAGGGTTTAAACTTTCGAGAGCTGTTCCTGCGGTTATGTGGCAGATGGGAAATTTTAATGTCCAGTTATAGAGAACTTGACACCAGATTCGAATTAAAATACACCAACCGCATGAGTAACCATCATGGTCTCTTTTCGGGTGAGTTCAAGAAGATAACACGGTGGGGTTATGTTTGAACGTAAGTAGTTCAAGATCACTTCTTGATCATTACTAGTTTTCGACCGTTTGTGTAGCTTCTCATCTTATTTTGTACTCATAAGTTTGCCACCATACAATGCGTAGTAGCTTGCTGCAACCTCACCACTTATCCTTTCCATACCCATTAAGCTTTGCTAGTCTTGATACCCATGGTAATGGGATTGCTGAGTCCTTGTGGCTCACAGATTACTACAACAACAATTTCAGGTACAGATAATGTCATGATCATGACGTGAGAGCGATGTTTGCTTGTTTTGGAGTTCTTCTTCTGTTTCTTCTTTGATTGATGGATAGTTTCCTGGTCGGTAGCCTGGGCTAGTAGGGTGGATGTCGATTGACTTTCTCTTTATGTTTCATCCGTAGTCGGATGGTGCTCTTATGTATGATGTTGTTGTATTCATGCGGCGTTGTATGCATTAGTATGTATCCCCATCTATTATGTAATGGTATGATGTAATGATGTCCACCTTGCAAAAGCGTGTCTAATATGAGACTCTTTCCTTGGTGGGACCTTCGAGTTCCTCTCGGATAGGATCGCATATTGGGCGTGGCAGTTCCATTCGAATAACTTGTATTTCTGCACAAAAACAACACCATGGTAGTTTTGCTGAAAACAACATTAGTCTGGGTTAATTTCCTTCAAATCATGCAAATTAGAGTCCAAAACAAGAGGAAAAGCGTTAGGAAAAGTAGATACGATGGAGACGTATGCACGGGCACGCATAGTGGTTGTGCCTCGTGCCTCGTGATGGTGAGGCTATTATTTACTACGTACTCATACTGTAGCAGTAGTAGTACTACTTTCCCAAGTAGTAATGCAATGTACTGTACTTCTATAGTGCACCAGTTTTCAACTCTTGAATCTCAAGGCCAAGGAGCTACAGTTGCAAGTGGAGGGGACTACTATTCTCTAGAACGATCGCTATACTATCAATGCAGGGAAAGTACACCTGCGTAATGTGTACTCTTCGTGCTCTATTCAAGCGTGTAGCTGGCCTACTCAGCCGCTACTCTCATCCACACACTAGCAGCCTGTTTATCAGCGACGGTTACTACGGGGGCTGAACATTTGAGTTCTTTGATACAACGAGACAAGGCTTTTTGCTTCCATTTGTGGAGGTTTAATGGATCTCGTCGAACTTTGTTAGTAGTTCCTTCTTTATGAATGAGATGAGGAAAAGCTTTTGCCTCCGTTTCAAAACAAAAAGAATCACGTCAAGAAGAAATTCTTTTATAGAGCCGATAATGGAGCGAAGTCCATGCGTGCAATGCCACAAGCTACACAGTAGTAGAGTACTAGCACTTTACGTACAGAGCCATATTGCACATTACCCAATGCCACGCCAGGCTTTTCTGGCTCCTCGGGCTTAATTGGGAGGCGCTAGTTTAAATATGCTATCTGATGAGGAAGCTACAAGCGAGGTGCGGCTAGGGCGAGCACACATGCGAGTATATAGGAGTACTACTCTAGTGCACGAGCTACGAGATGATGGGAGGGAAACCTATTCACATGGCTGGGCTATCCAGTGCACCCAGATTGTGCTGCGACACGTCCGTTCGACTTCAAAAGTCAAACTACTAGTGTAGAATATTGGCTGACAGTGATGTTACTATTTAAGAAAAAGGCCGCCGTGTGTTCAGTCGGGATCGAACCCACAAAACGAGCTATACACTCCTATGACCACTATAGTGCTCGTTGGAGTACAACGCAACCTAGAATCGCCTTTTGTTGCTAGTACATTGTTCATTACAAGAAACCACTAATAATGCCAAGAAACTACTACTACGACTTACCAACCAGCCCAACCAAGAAACAACTATGCTACAAAGTGCCATTATAGGCACGTTTCAACCCATGTCGCCCCTTAAGTCAACGCCTTCTATTCGACCGACATGTTAGGCGTTATGACTTGTGGGACCTACATGTCAGTCTAGACAAAAATCCACAAGTGACCTCCACTACAAAAAAATACACTTCCGTGATGATACGTGTTTGTCACAGTAGGTCGCGTTTCATTCATGTACATCCATGACAAATTTATGACAGAATCAATATAGTCATACCTGTGCTATCGTAGAAGTGTTCCATGACATTACCAAAATTATCATAATGGAAGTGTCCACTTCCATGACGATAAATCACGCGTCACAGAAGTGCTTTCGTCAAGGGTGACCGACACGTGGCATCCACCGTAAGGGAATGCCGTTAAGCTATCGGGTCGGGTTTTGGATCCGATAACCCATTAACAGCCCCGACCAATGGCGATTTTCCACATGTAAAATCATCATTGGCTGGAGGAGACACATGTCAGGTCCACGTTGGCGCAGGTGTCACTCATCCAATGGGCGAGACGCGCCTATGATATGTTGTCACATGGACCAGCCCATCAAGTTTAAATGGGCCGGCCCAACTAAAGGCCCACAAGATTTTGTGGACCATAATGGGGCGTCCCAGCTAAAGGCCCACGAGATTTTGCAGACCATAATGGGTTGGCCCAGCTATAGGCCCACAAGATTTTGCGGGCCATAATGGGCCGGCCATGTAAAGGACCACAATATTTTTGTGTGCCATAATGGGCTGGCCCAGGTAAAGGCCCACAAGATTCTTGCGGATCATAATGGGCCGGCCCACCTAAAGGCCCACGAGATATCGCTGACATTAATGGGCCAGCCCAGCTATAGGCCCACGAGATTTTGAGGACCCTAGTAGGCCGGCCCATTAACTGGCTGCCATGTTTTGGGGCAAATGCCGGCCCATATTTGATCCGGTCCACTAATGGCCAGCCAGGCTCCGGGCCTAATAGTGGCCTATATGAGATCCGTCCCATTAAAAGCCTACCACGTTGTGTGCCAAATTACGGCCCAAATCCGGTCCGGCCCTTTAAGAGGCTTTGGGCTCGATTATGGCCTATATCAGATTCGGCCCGTCAACTGCACACTATGCTTTTGGGCCCACTTGCTAAAGGCCCACTTAGTAATTCGGCCTGATATTAGTTTTGGCCTGTTAAGGGCCCGTTTAACATTTTGGCCCTTTATTAATTTCGTCCTCTTAAAAGCCCGTCATATAGTTGGGCCTAACTACGACCCAGTTTGCATCCGACCTGCTCGCAGCCGATATCTGATTGGGCCAAACAAGGACCGAGACAATTTTGGCATGTTAAAAGTCCGTGATTTGATTCGCACAATCATGGGCCGGGGTTCATTTCGGGCTGCTGCCGGCCTGTGAGCTGTTCGGCACGTTTTAGGCCCAACCTACATCGTGATTGCATGACAGCCAGATTATGTATCGTAATTTTACGGTTGGCCGGTTTACTGCGAAGACATGATATATATATAGTAAAATGACTGTAGCATCATGAATAAGAAAAAACCTAAACTATACACTAAGGAAATTACGCCATATTACATCCACTGGGCATCAAAGTTCGCCACTATGATAATAAAGCACAAGCATACAGCAGATTACATACACTGGCATCAAAGATTGCCACAAGTGCAAATAAACACGCCGACAAAATAATATACAAAACCGACAGCACTTCAATAGAGTTCAAGAAAGGTTAGCCCTGCTGGGGAGCTGCAGCGCAAGCAGCTGAGCAAGATGATGAGACAATGCTTGTTCAACACTTATATGTTCCTCACTCTAAAAGATAAACAAGCAGATAGATGATAGGTTTTGCACATAAAAGTATTAGTGCTGACAATTCATCACATTTACTGACGAATAAACTGACACAGTTTAAAATTGCATTAACACAATATGGTATTGTTCAAGTCAAGAGATGGCAGGAAATGACATTGTGAAGGAGTTGGCAGCTTCACGACACCACTGGATTACAGATCAAGAACTCATAAGTATCAATGGTTAGTGTGCTGTCAATTTATACCATTTCATATTGGCAAATAAAGAGACGATTTAAATAATAGTAGAATGATATGACATTGTTTATAGTTAAGACATTGCAGAATATGACATTGTGTTGTAGTGGGTAGGTTCACCACACCACTGGATTACGGATGAAGAACAGAAGCATACATGCAGTGCAAAAGAAGATCACTTGCTCTATATAGTTTAATTTACATGGTATGAAGAAGGAACTTGGTTGTACAACTGAAAACTTAAATTGAGAAAGGACAAACTTTTGTTTATGAACTACATAATAAACTTTAAACAAGAAATTTGATGCAAACACCAAAAATAAACAGCTCTTGCAGTCATGCTTAACCAAATATATACAACAAAGTTTGAAGGCTTGAGATGGACAAACTTACATTGTTGGTGAAGACAGGCTCTATAAAGGCCTTGTCCATGTTGATGGGGGGGGGGTAATTCTAGAAGTTTACCATAGAATCTTCTTCGAAAGCATTTCCTTTATTCTACATTTTGTTAAGAGTAAATATAGATGTGATAATATACGAAAAAATGGAGAATATTTAAGATAAGATGAAGAGTGATGCTACATAACCAAGTAGCTATAAATGTAAGTGCAGCGATACAGCCAAAAGGTACAGCCAAGAGCAATGCACAGCTAAACTTCTTTAGTACCAACCTTATGGTAAGAGTAAATATAGATCTGATCTGTAGAAAATGGAGGGAAAAGGAAAATAAGCTGCAGAGTGATGGTACATGAACAACTACCTGTCATTATAAGTACACTGATAAAGGACAACATGTATTTACAAGAACAATGCAGAGCTAAAAAATTGGCATTGGATATATTCTACACTAATGTAACCATTCATACAGATCAGATAATTTGGAGCGAACAAGTGATAAGCAAGCTATCATGCATACTGCTGTCACATAGTGAACCAGGCATGTATGCAAGTGCAGTGATACAGGACAACAGGTACTAACAAGAGCAAAGCAGCGGGCAGCATATTTGCGATATCCTGTCGTTCTTTTCAAACTAGAATTCTTCTTCGAGCAGATATCCTGCAAAAAAGATCCGTAAGGCACATGCAGAAAAGTAGAATTTGAAATTGTCATGTGATTTCATAGAAGTACCTCATCCTGGGAATGAGACCAGTGCATAACAAGGTTTTTCCATTCAATGTCTTCTAAATTTAGCACAGGAGACTTCACCGAAAATTCGTTTATAGACTTGCTATCAAAGTGTGATTTCCTCAGGAAACATCGATACTGCTGCAATGCTTCCTTGAAAAGCACAAGCAAGCTTTGCTCGTCATGGCTATCCAGATTGACCCTCGCCTAGTTACAACAATGTAATGTAAATCATTGATGTGTTCAATCAGCAGAAAACAGGAAAATAATAACCATGAATAATAGCACTTACACGTAAGTTAGACAGGATGATGTGAAAATGGTGTTTGTCTTCACAATAATCTTCCCATGATGGGAATATATGCACGTAGTCCCTAAAAATATTGAAAGCATTGTCTCTTAAACTGGGAATAAATGGAATGGGGTTCCAATCTGCAGGAGTTGGCTGTCTCTGCAGTTGGGATAGGTCTTCGGCCGGTGGACATGCTGTACTTTTTGCTAGAGTGGGATTTTTCTATGGTACTGCTGGTGCTATGGCAAATGAAATTAGTATACGTTTTGCTGGAGTGCAGGTCCTGTGTGGTGGGGCTAGTGGTGTGGCCAGTGAAGTATGGGTACAGTCTGCTGGTGTTGGTCCTACGTTTTGTGTCACTGGTTGTACAGCCAATATAAGTGGGGTGCTGTGTGATTTCTCCGGCACCAGCACGCTTTTCAAGGACTTTGCTGGTGCTCCTTCAGGTTCGGCAATCACCCTCTTCCTTTTTGATGTCTGATGCACAAGAACAGCATTTGAGTGGAAAAACATTGTATGATGACAGATGGAATATGTATTGATAATGGATGGGCATGGCATCTCGACATATATGATGAGTAAACTAAGCAGATGGCAGTGCAACAAAGTAGAAGAAATGCAAGACAACATATGCAAGATACCCGCAATCAATAAAACATTGCCAAATTAGAACAGGCACCTTGATGGGTGAACAGGACAGGTCATCTGACTTTGACTCCTCGAGGTTAGAATAGTCATTAGGATCATATTCTGAACAAGAATCAACAACTGGGGAGCATATGAGTTTCATTGCATCCAGAATGTCTCTCAATGCCTTGGTGGCAATTTTGTAAGTCATTGCAGTGTTTAGCTTCAAGAGTGGACTACTGCTAGTGCAACAAAAGCAGCTACATAGATCATAGTGTAGATATAACGGGAAAACCGTAAGCATCAGAGTAAAATTAGCAAAGTGGAACTTGCTGGAATATATGTGCTAGTATTGCCGGTATGGCTAGAAAGATGTCGGATACCGGCTCTCTTCGAGTGAAGGTGCGTTACTGTTAATATCAGTGTAACTCTCAAAGGCGACACAGCTCCCCGCATTTCCTTGCTATTCTTATAGGATTCAAGTGGGCAGGCCACTACAAATCCTATTCCTATGTTTACAAGATCCTACGAATCAAAGAGGCTCAAAGTGTCCATCACAACCGACCGTATAGACCTCTACACTGCAAATGTCCCTGCTCATCTTCAGTACAAGGAACATACTTTACTACTATCATACTCCCTCCGTTCCAAAATATAAGTCTTGGAAGAGATTTCCACTATGGATCACATACAGATGTATCCAGATACATTTTAGAGTGTAGATTCACGCATTTTGCTCCATATGTAGTAAATGGTGGAATCTATACAAAGACTTGTATTTAGGAACGGAGAGAGTACATATTAAAGAAGAACGGAAGAGGAACATGGTAAAGAAGAGCAAGAAGATTTTGGATAATAAAATGTTGGTTGCGCAGTGCCCATAGATGATGAACTAGAGCACATTAAGAATGCAACTCCCAGCTGTCTCTCGACCATTTCAGGAGGTTGGATGAAGATCCTACGTCTCCTAACCCTTCTTCTTTCTCGTCTCTGATTCTTCCCATACAAAACAGCGCATGGGCCGCCGGCCGGACTACCGGCCCCTACCGCCTGTGTTCCTCTGCCACCCCTACCCCCACCCCGCCCCAACCCCCACCCGCGTCGAGTTTTCTTTGTTCGACGAGGCCCCACAACAACCCGAGCCCCAACAATTGCACCAGCGAACTCCGGCGAGCTCTGAAAAATCGACTAACCCAATATTGAAATTTAGTCTACTGTGATTTAACTAGTGTGGAATATAAAAGGGGAAAATCATAAGCATTGGGAGTATAGTGTTGAGTGTGCCATGGAGGATCCGAAGGTGCAAACCGGACAAAGGCAGCTTCGCAACCAAGACAAGAAATCAGAGTAAAGCAGTGGTGATCTATTTTCTTGCTGCGATAAATAAGTTGAGCAGACACGAAAGAGTACCGCCTCTGGTGCGGCGCCATGTACGCATCTGCTAAGAATTTGATGATGCTGCGGTAGCGATGGCTGTCGGCGGCGTGGAAGCAGATCTAGGACGGTAGACAGTGGCGGCAGGGCACGATGGACAAGACGGTCATAGGAGCGGTGCCGGCAAGGTGGACGACGGCGGGGATGAAGCGAGAGGACGGGATGCAAGGATCCCGGTCCGAAGGCGTGGATGAGAGAGGTCGATCTCTTGTAATGGACAGCGGCATTGGGGTATCAGCTCCGGCATGGTGGAGGAGGACGGTGGTGGATGGTGTGGCAGACGGCGGCGGACGGAGGAGGGTGGGGTGGAGAGGGTGTTTTGGCGCCCACGGAGTATGAATGGGGAAAAGGGAGGTAGAGAGGAAGGGGGGAACCATGTATTCAGGCCGCGCTTGTCTCAAATGCGAGGAAATTTACAAACTTAGCCCCCGTTTCAAATTTCTACTACATCACATCAATATTAGTCGGTTGGGGATAGGACGGTAATCTCGCATACACTGAATATTTGCCGACGAGAGTTTGTTTTTGGCGCCCATTGTGTATGAATATGAATCGGGGAGAGAGTCGATTTCGGCCGAGGACACACTGTGTTTTTGCGCCCACCGTGTATGAATCCGGGTGAGAGGCGGTTACGTCACGTTTGGATGAAATTACAAACCTACCCCTATCGAAACCTATAGAAATCCAGCAAATAGGCTTTGCGTGGCAGGGATAGGCAGTAGTAATTTCCATCTCGCAGATTTTGGTTTCGGGCGGTTACTGTGACTTTCCCCGCTTCGTTCAAATTTTGCAGAGTGCACGTTTACCGTGCCAACTCAATTCGAATCTCGTTTGTATTCTACTTTTTCCCGTGCGGGATCCATTTTCAATTGGAATTACATTCTATATACATCATTTTATATATACTTTCAAAAGCACAACGAATTCTGCTCCTTTATATGTATAATTTGATTTACAAATACAACGATATCGAAATCTTAAGGTTGAATTCCAAAAAATTTAACTAAATTATCTTCTACTAAAATGTATGGATCACTAATATCTACATATTAAATAACATAGATGTGCGTGAAGTCATATGAGTATGCATGTTTGATAGATCAATTTTGGTTCAAGTATGGATTACATGTATCATCATCTCGAATTCAAATATTTGAATCCCTTTTTTCACTCCTTTCACGCCCATCTCTCTCGCATGCATGCTCCTTCAGGTAGCTATCAGTCTCTTCTCTCCAGCTCCCCCGCACGCTCACTTGATGTTTCTCCTATCCTCGCAAACATGGTCTCTCGACATCTCCCTTGAGAAGTGTCACACTCTCCCTATCATTATACATTACATGGTTTTCATTATCTCTCACGTCTCTACTGTTCTCTGCTATCACTCTGTACCTAAGCTTTCTTTTTCACCTCCACAAACAGTCTCCACTCATCTTTCACTTTGTCATTCTCTCTTTGGGATTCTCTCACACACCCTATATGTCTCTACATATGACTCATACCACTAAAATTACTCTCTCTCTCTCTCTCTCTCCTATAGACACAACATTTGTTGCGGTCTCCTTTTCGTCTCCATCCCAGACTGACATTATTCATTTGTTTACCGATCAGACAACCCCAACTACCATCTCCTCTCTCTCTCTCATAGACACACACACACAACTCCTGCTTCCACTCCCATTCCCGACTACCGTCTCTCTCTCACACACACAAAACTATTGCTTTCGCACCCCGACTCATATTTCTCTCACAAACTTTTATCGACTAGCTAGCCTCTAGATAGGTTTATACACCCGCACACTCGTGCTTCCACCATCGCATACATGTCTCTCTCCCGCTCCTTGTATCTATGTAGATTTTTCTTCCCTTCTTGAGACACGCCCGCTCGATCGTGCACACACACACTATCGCCTCATTTTAAGCTGATACCTATCGCACACACACTCATTGTTTCTTTGTCACACATGCACTCTGTCCTGCTCCACTCTACTTCTCTCTCACACACACATGGGCTTTTTGAAACAACTAGCAAGATGCCCATGCGTTGCATGGAACATCAAGATGCATTTGTATGAGTAGTTTATCTTGTGGGGGAAAAGGATGAATGAGGGAAGGCCTTATTTGCAAATATGGAGAGGGGTGTGAGTATATTTTTGCAAAATTGCCATAGTTTCCTTCCTATCCGTCAGATATAGATTGGACGGACTATATTGCAGGATGGCAGGCACACGATCATCACTGACAATGCTTTTTATAAGAGTAGGGATAGAAAATAGAGTTGGTGATGATGGTGGGCCTGCCATCCTGCAATGTAGGTCGTCGGATTTATATCTGACAGATAGGAAGGAAAATATGGCAATTTACCCGCACTCTTCACCACATTTGCAGATAAGGCCTTCCCTCGTTCATCCTTTTCTCCCACAAGATCTTGATGTTCCGTGCAACGCATGGGCATCTTGTTAGTAAGAGTAGAAATTAGACATATACCACATCTCGAATTTTGAAACCAACAACATTCCTCCCTTATCTCATCAAAACGGCCAAAGGAATATATTTTGAGTGAAATATAACATATTTTTAGTGATATACGTATTTCAAAAGTAGACTTTTTTTTCTATCAAATCGGTGAATATGTATTAGTCTACTTTGATCGTGTGGCAACGCATTGGCACATTGCTAGTAGTTATTATAATGTTTTGGACACCAGACAAACGGTGGAGTACATATACGAAGAGAAGAGGCGCACACATGCAGTTGGCCTCTCGCTGTCTCGCACACACTAGTGTTACGTAAAGGCGACGTTAACAAATAAACCCTAAAACCCTAGGTGCACGATTGCTGCATTCGCGGGTACTGGGTACGTGGTGGAGCACCTTTGTAGGAATACTCAGCTCGTGTGATAATTTGATCTGTAGGAGTTGATGGTCGGGACCACAGGTGAATGACTTGGAGCGCGGTGGCTCGCCAGTTGCCACAGATCGAGTAGCCACGTTTAAAATATCATTTTTTTAGCGGGGTTAAGAGTTCCGATTTTCAATGGCGCATTATAAGTAGTAAGGAGTTTTTAGAATGATTGGTATGGAGCGAAAATGGAATTCATAGTACTACGTACCTCCTTGGCGTATGGTTGTATGGGTTTTTTTCCGATGGAGGTTGTATGGGTTTTTTTTGCGATGAAGGTTGTATGGGTTTATGTTGCGAGATGTTGAACCTGGTAGTTCTAGGGCAAATACTATGGTTTATATTTAGATGCTGGTTTTCAGTAATGAAAATCGAAAGGGGAAACCCTTCTTTGATTAAAAAAACTGCTACCTCCATTCTGGTTTACTAGTCCCCATTGTACTTTGGGTCAAAGTTTGTCCATGAATTTTACTTGTAAAATGTGAATGAAAACGAGATTTTGTTATGCCCAAACAAAAAAGGACCAGAGGGAGTGATTTCTCTAACACGGACGCGACCTCTCATAGCGCAGGCATTGAACCGGCGCGCCGGCCTAGAGGGCCGCAATTGCTGCAGGCCCGGCTGAGCATGCCTCCTCGCCGCGTGCAACCAGCTTAAGACTGCCCCTCCTGCCTTCATTGAATCCGCGCGTGTGCCGGCAACACATCCTTCCGCGAGCCGGCAGGCATTTTAGAACACAAAAATGACTAAAATATAATTAATTTATGCATGGTCTTGACTTGTTGTGCTCACACTGGTAGCAGGAACTAGTAGATGTTTTTCTTTATTTATAACTCTCCTCACATTTTTTTTTGGCTTTGAAGTGAATCATGGTTGTGGACATTAGGTATGAATGTGCAGATATCTGTGAACATGAGTTTGATGTGGAAATTGAACTTGGAATGTCGGGCTTGCGCGTGAACTATAGCATGTCCAATGCTTCGTCTGTTATTGTTTGGAAAGTAATTGCTGTCATTACATGACCCGAAAAAAACATTTTGTGCCACATGAGTAGATGCACGGACATCACAATAGGCATGCTGACTGGATAAACATTTGAACCTAGCTATTATGAAGGAAATTTTGTATTGACAACAATTTTAGATAGCAGGAGACACCTAGCCTGCTCTGCCTCTGCTAGCTTATTTCTGGCTTCTTCCATCTCTTCTTTGGCTTGGGTGAAGAGAGCATCTGATTGCTCTTTTCGCTTCTTCAGGAACTCAACTACATTCTCAAGGGCTCCTGCATGCTTTCTTTCAGCCTTTACTAATGCCACGAGGACACGAACAGCTGATGACTCCACCTGGCTTGTGTGTAATCCAGCATCATCTGGGAATTTGCACCTTGTGTCTAATCCAGCATCATTAGGGAACTGGCACCTTGTGTGTAATGCAGCCTCATTTTGGAAACATGATCTCGAGGTTGACCATACTTCCCTCCTCACAGGAACTGCATCCTGATATGAAGTTACTTCTTTTTTAGATCAATACTCAGAGCAACCTAGATCCATTTAGTAGAAGCCAGATAAACAGAACTCGGAGAAGTGAATTCAAAAGGAAAAAAAATAAAAACAGACTACAAGGTGAGAACACCCACTTCCTACATCAAGCTAAAAATGAAAGCATTAGGACAATTAAGACTCTTCTTATTACACATCAAAGAACACCACGCTTAAGAGAAACAAAAACTACAACATACCATTTGATTGACCGCGCGGCCGCGGTTCACGCGCTTGCACATGCTTCCGTATCGTGGCTGTATTACTAACGAATAAAAGCACTGCCTAAGTCTAATGTTTATGTGCACTAGTATGGTTTTCTTTTAAGTTTGACCAACCTTATATATAAAACTAAAGTAAGCTCCCACACGCGCACTCATTAATATGTCGCCGCCGCCGTTGCGCATGCCGGCGCCCGCCTGCTCCGGCCAACAATTTCTCGCCCATCACCGCCGTGTCGCTGCCATCCCTGTTCCATGAAGCCGAAGGCTTGCCCGCTAACGTCGTCTGCAGTCCCTCCTCGCGATGCCGCCGCGCTGCCAAGCACGCGAGCAGCTGGTGGAGCCGCGTCTATGCACGCAGTGTATGAAGAGAAGGACGAGTGCGTGCTCCAGCACGCCGGCGAGGAAGAACTAGCGTGTCATTGTCGTCTCCTCCCGCGTGGAGGAGGCGCGCATGGTGGTTGTCACGGCCGAAGCCGGTCGCGCACGCATCGAGCCCGCAAACCGGGTGCAGACGCGGAATCTACCTTCGAGACCTTGAATGCCACGTGGATCCTGCAATCTGAAGGAGCAATTTGGGTCAGTCGACTCATGTGAGCCGTTTGATGCAAAATGGATGGCTAGAAGGGCTTCTTCAACCTCTTCGACCGTCTTCTTCCTTCGCTCCGTCGAACATCTTTCACAAATCGACTGACCCAAATTATACTACTAGTACGAACGTATTAAGTACAGTAGGAACACAGAGATACAAGCAGTAGTACCAACTACAAGAAGAACATTAGTAAGACATAGTACTAGTAGTACTATACGTACTAAAGAGTTCAAATAACGAGAAAGAACATAAACATAGTTCTGCTGGGGCCTCAGCACAAAACACCCTTGAAAATAAACTAAGAAACTAGTCCGCTTGACACTGCAGTAGAACCAGCATGAGCGACGGCACTGCCACCTACTCGGAGTCTGAGTCCACGTCCTCGACTTTGTCCTCATCCCTCTTCCTCTTCCTCTTCGCCGACGCTTCTTTGCTTGAACCGGACACTGGGCTCTGCTTCTTCATCCAACCCTTGTAGATATTTAAACAAAGGTAGGCATCCATTGCTGCGTACAGGATGTGATCTTCATCTAATGTCTTTGACTCCCATGCATGATGAAACTCGTGATGAGGTTTCTTCAATTTAGCTTGCGAAGGATCAATCATGGCTGCTGCCAGGGTCAACATTGAAGGTTGAGAGGAGGACACTAGGCTTGCCTTTTGGAAATTGAAGGGCTGGCCTACAACAAGACCTATCCGGCGCAGGACATCCCTGTCGTTCTTAAAGCCTACAGTAACGAATTTCACTCTTTTGTCCTTGAGGAAGTTCTTAAAATCCTGGCACTCAATGTCGGCATGGCATATATGGTAGACCAAGCAAACGTTATGTACGCAAACCTGGATCACGGCGGGCTTCTTCCTTTCTCCGTCCTTTAGATCCTTCTCTCGTCCCAGGACTGTGTACTCAACATCTAGCCCAGTGACCCACTCATCCGTTGAACTGTTGAAGATGCATAGGAAGCGAGCAAGCCATGCTTTCACCGTCGCGGATCCATGTGTGTAGATGATGATGAACTGATCGCCGGTGATGGCTCTAACCTGGTACTCAGTGTCGACCATGGAGATTTGGGAGGCCATGGATTTTGGAGGAGGGTTAGGAGAAGTTGAACTATTGTACCCTGCAAAAACACTGGGAGCGAACTAATGTGAAAGGATAGGATGACTGTGAGCGAACTGTTGTAAGGTAGAAGACGGGGACTAGTATGGCATGCAAACAGCGTGGGGTTGCTGGCTTGCCCGATGGATAAACGGTTGCAAGCCCCCAAAGAGTTCTCGAGAACTATGCGGGACCCACTAGATGTCATCTCTACTAGACCCATATCGTAGGCCTGACGTTATAGCTTCTGCCTATTCGCACGCCATGCCGGCGCGTGGATGTAACTTCACTTAATTCCATCAAATGTCGCGCCTCCCACGACCTTCGCCTCCCTCGCGCGGTCGCGCCCTTTGAGACTTCGACCAGCTATAAATGAGCATTTTTTTGCCTTTTTTTAGACAAGCAATTTTTTTGCCGACTCCGCATGCATGATACTCCCTCTGGTCCTTTTTACTCCCGTCAACCGTTTGTAAAGTGATTGACCAAATTTATACTTTTTTTTCAATTAATTAACTAGCCACACCAGTACACTCATTCGATACAATATTCACCACATAGGGCAGTACGTTATTTACAAGAATACCATCTGATCTATTGTCAAAGCTATACTTAACGATTAAGTGTGCCAGCTAGAATGGCTAATCTTTGACAATTGAAGATTGTTGATCAACTTCGAGATGCTCAACGCTTTCATCTTCAGGTCACGCATAGCAAACCTTTCATAGTCCCTCGATGTAAGAGACACTACCACAAAAGCGCAATCAATCTCTAAAATTACAGGATCATGAAGAGAAATACCTATGTAGAGACCGGCAATGCAAGCCCTAAGCTCCGCTTCCTCCATGCTTTGACAGGCATCAATGAAATCCCATGACCAAATTTATACTAAAAATATCAATATCTACAATACTGATTATAATGAGTATAAGAAGTACGTTTTATAATGAGTGTAAAAATATTGATTTGACATTGTGAATGTTGACACATTTTTCTATAAGTCTGGTGAAAGTAGAGGTACATTGACTTCAGACAAAACTTAAATGCACAATGCAGACTAGTTCCTCCGTCCAGGTGCGTGTCATGTCCTATCTTGTCAGCACAACAAGGTTAGCTATTAGAGTACCACTACCTCCCTTCTAGTTTAAAGGGCTCGATTCAAATATTTCATCTACTCTTAGCAAGATAGTAGAGGCGGTGGAATAGTTTTTGAAGTCTGCAAAAGTACTCAACTAGTGATGTCGTTCTTCACCAAAAAATGTGTTTACCAATGCATGCATGAACACTAGTTACTCTAAACCCCCTCTCTTTTTTAATTCTTTGCCACATCAGCATGTTTGCTATTCCCGTGTGCATGATACCAGCTAAGATACCACCATTATGTCTAGCCTTAATCATCACATGAAATAATTTAGTGCACCTTGAAATATGAACATGTGTGGGGCATGTATGTTTTTAATGACTTGAGACTATACCTAGCCCGGCATGCAAGACGACTTATTATGCACCATTCCCCATACCTGCGGGAAGCCCGTTCATCTCCAAATCTTTTCCTCTCCATGTGTGGAAACAATATGCCTGCCAAAGTCTCCTTCTCCCTCCGGCGGTCCCACCACTCCACCCCGTGTGAACAAATCTGCATGCATGACTCTCCTCCCCCCACGCTGGTCCAATCCGTTGTGACCAGCAATATTTCCACCCCTTCGCTCCCCCGTAATTTACTCCAACAAATATGCCCACGTAGCTATTACTTAACTCCAGGTGCATTGGGTCACTGACATATGGGACCAACAGGGGTCTGGCCCACATGTCAATGACGCAACTGGACCTGCAGTTAAGTCAGTGCAGCTCAGTCCATATCTTACGTAGGTGTGCCATTGCTCGCTATAAATACTGCGCCTCCCACGACATCACTATCTCCTCCCCCTCATGCTCACGTTCATCGCAATCTCCTCCCCCTCCCTCTCACGTCGACCACCATGGCATCGCCCCTCCCAAGCCCTAGGATCACCTCACTACACCGCGCGGACGGTCACGCGTCGCCGTTCCGTTCCTCGCCGCCACTAGTCGAGGAGGATACGTCGGTGTTCCACTCCTCGCCACTACGCGACGTGTCGCCGTTTGTCACATCCCTAGTTCTGGTATGACCTAGACTAGTTAGTCATTTGTGCATCATGTTTAAATTCCATTTAAATTTGAAATGAGGATCTGTGAAACCCTCAGAATCATTTCTGGATATGACCCAGATAAACAAATTGCTCCAAAAAGGTCCAAGAAAATGTTCATGTTGCTCTCTGAAAATATTGGATAGAGATAAAAATCAAACCAATATTTTTAAGAGCCCATAAGTATTTATTTTGGGCATTTGGAATTAATGCATAATTATTTGCATTGGCTATATATTGGTTATATATATAATATATGTCCAAAAATTATGCCATTTGTTGAGGAGCTCTGGAATAATACCACTAGTTCCTACAAAAATTGACATAAGAAAATAAAATGATTTAGTATTTTTATTAAATCAAAACAAATGTCAGAAAAATAAAAGGGAGAAGAGACTTACCTGGCGCTTACCTCCCTGTGCAGCCCGTTCCTGTGCGGCCTGGCCGGCCCAGTTGGCCAGCCCAGCCCACCTGGCCCTCCTCCTCTGTCGTCTTCCTCCCCCTCGCCCAAAGCAGCTGCGTGCTCACGCCACAGCCGGTCGTGGCCACGCACCCGTCCACCTCCTGCTTGTCCCCCTCGTCGCCTGGATCACCCGCGCGACGCCACGCACGCCCCGCACCTCTCTCACTCTCTCTCACTCTCCCTCCTCCCCTGGTTCTTTCTCTCCCGACCGCCCGAATGCGTCGTCGCCACTGCTCGCCGTAGCCGTAGCCGCCGCGCCCCTCGAGAGCATCTGAGCCATCCCCTAGCTCCGCGCCGTCATCCTCGTCCTCTCCGTCAAGCCACGCGTCGCCGGACGCCCCGTGGAGCCGTCACCGCCGTCGTCTTCATCATCGGCCGCCGGAGATCGCCACCGACATGCCGTCGTCTCCGAGCCGTCCCTGAGCACGCTGAGATCACCGAAGGACTCGCCGTGAGCTCCTCTATTGAACCCCTCTTCTCCCCCTCGTTTTTGCGCTCCGTAGCTCCCGTTCCCCACCACGGCTGTAGCACCTCGCCGCCGGCCATGTCGCCACCATAGCCACACCTTCAGGCACCTGCAACCGAGCACGCCACCGTGGTCATCACGTCTCCAGGAGACGAACGCGACCAACCTCGGCCCCTACCGTGCACCGTATCCCCTTCTCCCCTCGTCGCCGAACTCCGGCCGCCGCCCCGAGCTCTGCTCCGGCGAGCTCCGGCACCCCCGCAGCCCCCCCGCCTGCTCCAAAGGATGCGGACAAGCTCCAGCTCCTCGTCCGTGGTCTCCGTCACTCGAATGGATGCCGGACGGCGTATCCCGAGCCCCTCCACCGTGTTCGGCCTCGCCGGAGGCTAAACGCCAGTGGGGTTTGACCCTTTGACCTCGTCGGCCCGTCAGGTGGGCCCCGTGGGTCAGGTGATTAGCTTAAGGCTAATCACCATCTAACTAACCCGACACTGACAGTGGGCCCCCCGCGCCCTAATATTTTAATTAGATTAGTATAAAACCCCCGATTAACGCTTAGACACTGACGTGTGGACCCCACACGTCAGGTTTGACCCTGGTCAGCCCCGGTTGACCTGCTGACGTCGTGCTGACGTCATGCCGACATAGTTATCCATTTTCTGGATTTAAAATAACTCAGAAAATTCCAGAAAATGATTCAAACTTCAAAAAAATCATAGAAATTCAACCGTAGCTCAGATTGAAATAATTTATATATTAAAAATATCAGAAAAATGCAATCTTTCCATCTGTACTAGTTTCATGCATGACAAACCAACTTATACCTACTGTATAAGTGAAAACATGTAAATGGCATATATAAGAGCTTAACTTGGAGTTGCATTTGAATCTTTGGTTCAAATAGACTCCATCCAAATAACAGCTAGTTGCATTAGCACAAACAACATCACATCTTCATGCCATGTTCATGCATCATATTGTTGCATATGCTTGAGTATTGATTGCCGACACCGTTCCTTCTCGATAGGTTCTGCTCCGGAGAGTGTTCCAAAGTACCTGTCCGAGGAGCAGTGCCTTCCTTGTTGATCTACCAGGCAAGCAAACCCCCTTGTTCATTCCGATACAATCCTACTCTCTCGCTCCTGCTCTCAGTTATGCATTAGGACAACAACGATTCATCTGCTACTTTGTGCTACGGTAGTTGAACCCATTCCTCTGCATGACCTGTCATTGCCATAGTAAATAGTTGAAACCCACTAGCATGTGTAGGAGTTGATTGAAGCCATTGTTGTGTTCCTACCATGCTATGCCTGCTATTGCTTTGAGTGTGTCAGGTCTGATTCATTGGGAATGAATTGGAGTACAGTGCTATGTTCTGATGCTGAGAGTTAAGTGTGTGAACACGATTTGGTAAAGGTAGCGGTGAGAGGCCATGTAGGAGTACATGGTGGGTTGTCTCACTAGAACCGTCCTTAAGCACTGAGTTCTATGTATGTTGTCCAATGACTCGATACTACCACACATTGGGATCCTTAATTGACTCTCTCGACTTATTAACCAACTTGGTCTCTGTCCAGGAGTCGCAACTAGTTTCTGGTGTTTGTAGGTAGTGCTATTTTTCTACCAAGTGGCACCCGGCAGGGTGGGCTTGGGACAGACTAGGCACACGTGGCCTGGTGTACCGAGTGGCACCCGGATGGTGGGCTCGGGAACCCTGCACAGATCGTTTGGGGCTGTGTGCGAAACCCCGGCCGGATCTCCTTGTGGATGGAACCCAAATAGGCGATAAACCTGGGCTAGAGTCTTGTGTGGTTAGTCAGGTCGTGGCCGACACCCTCGCCAGGCTTCCGCTTGAAGGTTGCCGAGATACATGACGTGTACATGGCGGTAAGTGGAGAGAGCGTGTGTGAAGAAGTACACCCCTGCAGGGTTAACATGATCTATTCGAATAGCCGGGTCCGCGGTTATGGACTTCTTGGATGCTTACATGGTACATAGGCAACTTGAAGTGGATACTCTAAAATGCTCAAGACAAGTGTGAGTGCTATGGATGGCCGTCTCGTAGGGAGACGAGGATGAATCCATAGTAGTGTATTGTGTGGTGATTAGTGGACTCGTGTACGTTGACTCACCTCAGAAGTTTCTCGTAGTCGTAGAACAGGATAGCCACTGAATCAAAGCTGGCTTGCTTCAACTAAACCCCACATTACCTTCTTGATACAAATGCATGTATGATAGGATCTGATGTAAGTCTTGCTGAGTACCTTTGTACTCATGTTGCTTTATTTATGTTTTTGCAGCGGAGACTTCGGTCTTACTAGTGTTCTCGTGGGCTTCGACGAGTAGCTTGTACCTCAGCTACGATCTTGATCGGATGTTGTAGATAGTCAGGCTCTTTAGCCTTTTTCATTTGTAGATGTTTGTACCCAGATATGTAATGCTTCCACTTGTTTCTTGTATGCTCTGTATGATGGGTCTTGTGACCCCTGTTTGCAATAAATGCTATGATGGCTCTTTGAGCCTTATGTATATGAGTTGTTGAGTTATGCTGTGATGCCATGTTGTACAACACATACTTGCATGTTATGCGTACGTGTAATGTGTATTGCTATGTGTGGGATCTGACTATCTAGTTGTTTATCCTTAGTAGCCTCTCTTAACGGAAATGTCTCCTAGTGCTTCCACTGAGCCACGGTAGCGTGCTACTGCTCCGGAACACTTAGGCTGGCCGGCATGTGTCCTTCTTCGTTCCTGTGTCTGTCCCTTCGGGGAAATGTCACGCGATGAATACGGAGTCCTGTTAGCCCGCTACAGCCCGGTTCACCGAAGTCCTGTTAGCCCAGTGCTACAGCCTGGATTCACTCGCTGATGACCGACACGTTCGATGCTGGGTCATGTATGCCTGTCCCTGTAAGTTTGTGCCACTTTGGGTTTACGACTAGCCATGTCAGCCCGGGTTCTTTGTCATATGGATGCTAGCGACACTATGATATACGTGTGCCAAAAGGCGCAAATGGTCCCGGGCATGGTAAGGCGACACCCGTGGGAATACCGTGCGTTAGGCCGCAAAGTGATATGAGGTGTTACATGCTAGATTGGTGTGGCATAGAATCAGGGTCCTGACTACTTTGGTATCAGAGCCTGACTGCCTGTAGGATTACCAAGCCAAACTGGTCGAAGTTGAGTCTAGAAATTCTTTAGTTATATAAGGGAATTGATTGTGGGAAGGAACGTAAGGCTCTTTTTACTCCTTTACCTCATGGCCTTCTGATCTGAGTCATCCTATCTTTCCTACGGGGTTAAGGAACTAGGCTCTCTCTTCCGTCTGTCAGGATCACGTGTTACTACTCCGTAGTCCCATAGGATTGGTTGATCAGAGTCATACCCCAGTTTTCGAGTACTTCCGGTGTAGCCTGTTTAGTATGATCTCAGAACCTTGAGTGGTGATGTTGAGTATGTTACTACCCCATTTTAGCAGGATGTCCCATTCTGGGCATTTTACCGCCGTTATGCTACTGGAATTGCCCTAGGAGTTTGAGAGTTACTAATTTCTTTATCCTACATCCTATAGCCTATAGATGATGCTGATTTCGTCCTTGGTTTCGTTTCTCAGGATGTCATCAGTTAAGCGAAGTTCTGTTGCCCATAGCCAGAACCATGAAGATGGTAGGGATGAGGATCCTCCCGACCAACCTTCATTGGCAGAGTTCATGTTTGAAATGGAGAGGAACAAGCGTGAGTCTAACCGCTTGTTGGCACGTATTGAGGAGAACACCGCACATCAGTTCAAAGGATCTGTGACCATTCATGACTTCATCCGCTTGCACCGACCCACCTTTCATCACTCCATTGAGCCGCTCAATGCAGATGACTGGCTCCGTAGCATCAATCATAAGCTGCGTTCCGCAAATGTAGCTGAAAATGACAAGGTCACCTATGCCACATACCACCTGGAAGGTCCTGCTAGTCTTTGGTGGCAGAACTATGAGGCTATGCTTCCAGCTGGCCAGATTCCTACCTAGAGAGATTTCACTGAGGCTTTTCGCGAGCATCACATTCCTGAGGCCCTCATCGATCGCAAGAGAGAAGAGTTCTGTAGTTTCACCCAGAGTAAGATGGCTGTTGATGCTTACAGTAGAGAGTTTGAGCACCTCACCTGCTATGCCACAGAAGAAGTGTCCACGGACGCCAAGAAGCAGGCTAGGTTCCGGAAGGGTCTCAACCCCAAGTTGCGACGTGATCTCCACCTACATCATTGTGATACATTCCAGGCTCTTGTGAACAAGGCCATTAATGCAGAGACAACTCAGCTCACTTACGAGGAGTCTCATAAGCACACCCGTGATTTGGGATCTTCCTCCGGTTCTGGTTCCCAGAAGCACCGGATTTGGGTTCCAAACTCCGTTCTTCTATCCGGATATGCACCAAGGCCATCCCATGTGGTGCCTTCCCCAGCTCAATCGTATGTTCCACCCAGGCCTACTGGTAGACCGCTTGTCAGTGCGGGTCCACGTCCAACCTCAGGGACTTGCTTCACATGCGGGAAGCCAGGACACTATGCACGTGACTGCCCTCAGGCCAGTTATGCTCCACCCCAGCCCAAGAAGACCGTTGGTTGTGTTAAGCTACCATGCAAGATGATCAGTGTCAAGTCAGCCCCCACTGAACGTGGACGTGTGCATCACGTCTCGGCTAAAGACGCTCATGATGATCCGGATGTCGTTCTTGGTACACTCCTTGTCAATTGTCATCCAACATCGGTTCTGTTCGATACTGGAGCATCTCACTCCTTCATTTCTGAAGGCTATGCTCGTTTGCACGACATGTCATTTTGTGACATGCCAACTCCGCTTGAAATCCAAACCCCAGGGTCTAGATGGCAGACCACCAGAATCAGCCATGGTAATGAAATCCTTGTTGATAGACTTGTATTCCTTGCATCACTTGTAGCCCTCAAGTCCTCAGATATTAACATCATCTTGGGTATGGACTGGATGATAGCTCATCATGCCAAGATTGATTGTTACACAAGATCTGTTCAGCTTACACACCCATCCGGCAAGATAGTCACTGTCTCCACTAGAGTTGCAAAGCGTCAGCTCTATTCTCTTAATGCCAGCCCTCTTCCAGACCTTGAAGATATCCCGGTAGTCCGTGACTTTCTGGATGTCTTTCCAGAGGAACTACCAGGTGTTCCACCTGACAGAGATGTAGAGTTCGTCATAGATCTTATCCCAGGAACTGCTCCAATCTCCAGGAGACCTTACAAGATGGCACCCTTAGAACTAGCCGAGCTTAAGAAACAACTTGATGAGTCCTTGCAAAAGGGTTTCATCCGTCCTAGTTCTTCTCCTTGGGCTTGCCCCGTCCTCTTCGTCAAGAAGAAGGATGGTACGGACCGGATGGTTGTAGATTATCATCCTGTTAATTTGGTCACGATAAAGAACAAGTATACGCTCCCCAGGATCAACGATCTGTATGATCAGCTCGCTGGATCCTCAGTCTTCTCCAAGATGGATTTGAGGTTAGTCTACGACCAAATCAAGATCAGAAATGGGGACATTCCCAAGACAGCCTTTGTCACTTGTTATGGCCAGTACGAGTACACCGTCATGTCTTTCGGTCTAACCAACGCCCCAGCCACTTTCTCCCGTTTGATGAACTCGATCTTCATGGAGTACTTAGATAAGTTCGTCGTGGTTTACCTCGATGATATTCTTATTTACTCGAAGAATAAGGAAGAGCATGCCGAACATCTTAGACTTGTTTTAGAAAAACTCAGAGAGCACCGCCTTTATGCCAAGTTCTCCAAGTGTGAATTTTGGTTGCCAGAAGTGACCTACCTAGGCCACGTAATCTCTGGTAAGGGCATTGCTGTCAATCCCGAGAGAGTTAAGGTCGTTCTCGATTGGACTCCACCTGAAACCGTTAAACGAGTTAGGAGTTTCCTTGGTCTAGCCAGCTATTGTCGCCGCTTTGTTGAAAACTTCTCCAAAGTAGCCAAACCTCTCACGGAACTTCTCAAGAAAGATAAAAAGTTTGAGTGGTCCCCACAGTGTGAGTATAGTTTTCAGGAACTGAAAAGACGCCTGACTTCTGCTCCCATACTTGTGCCACCGGATTTCACAAAGGACTTTGTTATCTACTGCGACGCCTCACGACAGGGACTAGGTTGCATTCTTATGCAGGATCGTCATGTGATTGCCTATGCATCTCGACAGTTGCATCCACATGAGGAGAATTATCCTACACATGATCTAGAGCTTGCAGCCGTAGTCTATGCACTCAAGACCTGGCGACATTATCTCCTTGGTAAACATTGCGAGATCTACACCGATCACCAGAGTCTCAAGTATATCTTCACCCAACGGGATCTGAACCTTAGGCAAAGACGTTGGTTGGAAGTGATCTCAGATTATGATCTAGGGATTACTTACACTCCAGGCAAAGCCAATGTCATGGCTGATGCGCTAAGTCGTAAATCCTATTGCAACAATCTCATGTTGCAGCAGGGCCAACCACTTCTCCATGAGGAATTCTGTAAGCTTAACCTTCACATTGCTCCTCATGGATTCCTTTCTACCTTGGTGGTGAAACCTACTCTTGAGGATCAGATCATAACTAGCCAGCAATATGATACGGGTATTTCTCGAATCAAGGATAACATTAAGAAGGGAGTTGCTGGTAGTTTCTCTGTTGATGCTCGAGGTGTTGTTTTCTTTGGGAACCGCCTGGTGGTCCCCAAGAAGCAACATCTTCGACAACTGATTCTTAAGGAGGCGCATGAATCTCCTCTCACGATTCATCCCGGTAGTACTAAGATGTGTCAGGACCTACGCCAGAGGTTCTGGTGGACTAGGATGAAGAGAGAAATCGCCGACTTCGTTGCTAACTGTGACGTTTGTCGTCGCGTTAAGGCAGAGCATCAGAGACCTGCTGGCACCCTTCAGCCTTTAGCAATTCCTGAATGGAAATGGGATAAAGTTGGTATGGACTTCATCATCGGCTTTCCCAGGACCAAGAGAGGGAATAATGATATCTTCATAGTCATTGATCGTCTCTCCAAAGTGGCGCACTTCCTACCTATTCGAGAGAGTATCACTGCTAGTCAGCTCGCTGACTTACATATTTCTCGAATAGTATCACTTCATGGTGTTCCACTAGAGATCAATTCAGACCGTGGCAGTCTTTTCACTTCTCATTTCTGGGAGAGTTTCCAAACTGCTATGGGAACCCATCTTTCCTTCAGTACCGCTTTCCACCCTCAGTCGAGTGGTCAGGTGGAACGGGTCAACCAAATTCTCGAAGACATGCTTAGAGCTTGCGTTATCTCATTCGGTATGGATTGGGAGAAATGTCTTCCTTTCGCCGAGTTTTCTTATAACAATAGCTATCAATGCAGCCTCAAGAAAGCTCCTTTTGAGATTATCTATGGACGAAGATGTCGAACACCTTTGAACTGGTCAGAAACCGGTGAAAGACAATTCTTTGGACCGGACATGATCTAGGAGGCAGAAGAGCAAGTTCGCATCATTCGTGAGAATTTGAAAACAGCCCAGTCTCGTCAAAAGAGCCAGTATGATCGTCATCATAAGGAAATGACTTATGAAGTTGGCGATAAAGCTTACCTTCGGGTTACTCCTTTGAAGGGTACCCATCGTTTCGGTATCAAAGGCATGTTGGCTCCTCGTTACATTGGTCCTTTTCGCATTCCCGCTAAACGAGGAGAGGTTGCCTACCAGTTGGAACTACCCCCACATCTTTCTCGAGTTCATGATGTCTTCCATGTTTCTCAACTCAGGCGTTGCTTCTCGGATCATATCCGCGGAGTGGACCACGAAACGCTTGATCTCCAAGATAACCTCACATATCGAGAGTATCCATTTCGCATTCTTGATCAAGCAGAGCGTGTCAACCGACGTCATAACATCAAGTTCCTCAAGGTTCAGTGGTCTCATCATTCCGAGAGAGAAGCTACCTGGGAGCGAGAAGATCGTCTCCGACTGGAGTACCCCACTTTCTTTCCGTCGACCCCTGAATCTCGGGACGAGATTCTTTCAAGTGGGGGCGAGTTGTCACATCCCTAGTTCTAGTATGACCTAGACTAGTTAGTCATTTGTGCATCATGCTTAAATTCCATTTAAATTTGAAATGAGGATCTGTGAAACCCTCAGAATCATTTCTGGAAATGACCCAGATAAAAAAATTGCTCCAAAAAGGTCCAAGAAAATGTTCATGTTGCTCTCTGAAAATATTGGATAGAGATAAAAATCAAACCAATATTTTTAAGAGTCCATAAGTATTTATTTTGGGCATTTGGAATTAATGCATAATTATTTGCATTGGATATATATTGGTTATATACATAATATATGTCCAAAAATTATTCCATTTGTTGAGGAGCTCTGGAATAATACCACTAGTTCCTACAAAAATTGGCATAAGAAAATAAAATGATTTAGTATTTTTATTAAATCAAAACAAATGTCAGAAAAATAAAAGGGAGAAGAGACTTACCTGGCGCTTACCTCCCTGTGCAGCCCGTTCCTGTGCGGCCTGGCTGGCCCAGTTGGCCAGCCCAGCCCACCTGGCCCTCCTCCTCTGTCGTCTTCCTCCCCCTCGCCCATAGCAGCTGCGTGCCTGCGCCACAGCCGGTCGTGGCCACGCGCCCGGCCACCTCCTGCTTCTCCCCCTCGTCGCCTGGATCACCCGCGCGACGCCACGGACGCCCCGCACTTCTCTCACTCTCTCTCGCTCTCCCTCCTCCCCTGGTTCTTTCTCTCCCGACCGCCCGAACGTGCCGTCGCCACCGCTCGCCGTAGCCGTAGCCACCGCGCCCCTCGAGAGCATCTGAGCCGTCCCCGAGCTCTGCGCCGTCGTCCTCGTCCACTCCGTGAAGCCACGCGTCGTCGGACGACCCGTGGAGCCGTCACCGTCGTCGTCTTCATCATCGGCCGCCGGAGATCGCCACTGACATGCCGTCGTCTCCGAGCCGTCCCCAAGCGCGCTGAGATCACCGAAGGACTGGCCGTGAGCTCCTCTACTGAACCCCTCTTCCCCCCCTCGTTTTTGCGCTCCGTAGATCCCGTTCCCCACCACGGCCGTAGCACCTTACCGCCGGCCATGTTGCCACCGCAGCCACACCTTCAGGCACCTACAACCGAGCACGCCACCGTGGTCATCACGTCTCCAGGAGACGAACGCGACCAACCCCGGCCCCTGCCGTGCACCGTAGCCCCTTCTCCCCTCCTCGCCGAACTCCGGCCGCCGCCCCGAGCTCTACTCCGGCGAGCTCCGGCACCCCCGCAGCCCCCCCGCCTGCTCCAAAGGACGCGGACGAGCTCCAGCTCTTCGTCTGTGGTCTCCGTCGCCCGAATGGACGCCGGACAGCGTATCCCGAGCCCCTCCGCCATGTTCGGCCTCGCCGGCGGCCAAATGCCGGTGGGGTTTGACCCTTTGACCCCGCCGGCCCATCAGGTGGGCCCTGTGGGTTAGGTGATTAGCTTAAGGCAAATCACCATCTAACTAACCCGACACTGACAGTGGGCCCCCGCGCCCTAATATTTTAATTAGATTAGTATAAAACCCCCGATTAACGCTTAGACACTGACGTGTGGACCCCACACGTCAGGTTTGACCCTGGTCAGCCCCGGTTGACCTGCTGACGTCATGCTGATGTCATGCTGACGCAGTTATCCATTTTCTAGATTTAAAATAACTCAAAAAATTCTAGAAAATGATTCAAACTTCAAAAAAATCATAGAAATTCAACCGTAGCTCAGATTGAAATAATTTATATATGAAAAATTATCAGAAAAATGCAATCTTTCCATCTGTACTAGTTTCATGCATGACAAACCAACTTATACCTACTGTATAAGTGAAAACATGTAAATGGCATATATAAGAGCTTAACTTGGAGTTGCATTTGAATCTTTGGTTCAAATAGACTCCATCCAAATAACAGCTAGTTGCATTAGCACAAACAGCATCACATCTTCATGCCATGTTCATGCATCATATTGTTGCATATGCTTGAGTATTGATTGCCGACACCGTTCCTTCTCGATAGGTTCTGCTCCGGAGAGTGTTCCAGAGTACCTGTCCGAGGAGCAGTGCCTTCCTTGTTGATCTACCAGGCAAGCAAACCCCATTGTTCATTCCGATACAATCCTACTCTCTCGCTCCTGCTCTCAGTTATGCATTAGGACAACAACGATTCATCTGCTACTTTGTGCTACGGTAGTTGAACCCATTCCTCTGCATGACCTGTCATTGCCACAGTAAATAGTTGAAACCCACTAGCATGTGTAGGAGTTGATTGAAGCCATTGTTGTGTTCCTACCATGCTATGCCTGCTATTGCTTTGAGTGTGCCAGGTCTGATTCATTGGGAATGAATTGGAGTACAGTGCTATGTTCTGATGCTGAGAGTTAAGTGTGTGAACACGATTTGGTAAAGGTAGCGGTGAGAGGCCATGTAGGAGTACATGGTGGGTTGTCTCACTGGAACCGTCCTTAAGCACTGAGTTCTATGTATGTTGTCCAATGACTCGATACTACCACACATTGGGATCCTTAATTGACTCTCTCGACTTATTAACCAACTTGGTCTCTGTCCAGGAGTCGCAACTAGTTTCTGGTGTTTGTAGGTAGTGCTATTTTTCTACCAAGTGGCACCCGGCAGGGTGGGCTTGGGACAGACTAGGCACACGTGGCCTGGTGTACCGAGTGGCACCAGGATGGTGGGCTCGGGAACCCTGCACAGATCGTTTGGGGCCGTGGGTGAAACCCCGGCCGGATCTCCTTGCGGATGGAACCCGAATAGGCGATAAACCTGGGCTAGAGTCTTGTGTGGTTAGTCAGGTCGTGGCCGACACCCTCGCCAGGCTTCCGCTTGAAGGTTGCCGAGATACATGACGTGTACATGGCGGTAAGTGGCGAGAGCGTGTGTGAAGAAGTACACCCCTGCAGGGTTAACATGATCTATTCGAATAGCCGGGTCCGCGGTTATGGACTTCTTGGATGCTTACATGGTACATAGACAACTTGAAGTGGATACTCTAAAATGCTCAAGACAAGTGTGAGTGCTATGGATGGCCGTCTCGTAGGGAGACGGGGATGAATCCATAGTAGTGTATTGTGTGGTGATTAGTGGACTCGTGTACGTTGACTCACCTCAGAAGTTTCTCGTAGTCGTAGAACAGGATAGCCACTGAATCAAAGCTGGCTTGCTTCAACTAAACCCCACATTACCTTCTTGATACAAATGCATGTATGATAGGATCTGATGTAAGTCTTGCTGAGTACCTTTGTACTCATGTTGCTTTATTTATGTTTTTGCAGCGGAGACTTCGGTCTTACTAGTGTTCTCGTGGGCTTCGACGAGTAGCTTGTACCTCAGCTACGATCTTGATCGGATGTTGTAGATAGTCAGGCTCTTTAGCCTTTTTCATTTGTAGATGTTTGTACCCAGACATGTAATGCTTCCGCTTGTTGCTTGTATGCTCTATATGATGGGTCTTGTGACCCCTGTTTGCAATAAATGCTATGATGGCTCTTTGAGCCTTATCTATATGAGTTGTTGAGTTATGCTGTGATGCCATGTTGTACAACACATACTTGCATGTTATGCGTACATGTAATGTGTATTGCTATGTGTGGGCTCTGACTATCTAGTTGTTTATCCTTAGTAGCCTCTCTTACCGGGAAATGTCTCCTAGTGCTTCCACTGAGCCATGGTAGCGTGCTACTGCTCCGGAACACTTAGGCTGGCCGGCATGTGTCCTTCTTCGTTCCTGTGTCTGTCCCTTCGGGGAAATGTCACGCGATGAATACCGGAGTCCTGTTAGCCCGCTACAGGCCGGTTCAGCGGAGTCCTGTTAGCCCAGTGCTACAGCCTGGATTCACTCGCTGATGACCAACACGTTCGATGCTGGGTCATGGATGCCTGTCCCTGTAAGTTTGTGCCACTTTGGGTTTACGACTAGCCATGTCAGCCCGGGTTCTTTGTCATATGGATGCTAGCGATACTATCATATACGTGTGCCAAAAGGCGCAAACGGTCCCAGGCATGGTAAGGCGACACCCGTGGGAATACCGTGCGTGAGGCCGCAAAGTGATATGAGGTGTTACATGCTAGATCGGTGTGGCATAGAATTGGGGTCCTGACACCGTTCCATTCTTCGCTGCCAATAGTCGAGGAAGACGCGTCAGTGTTCCGCTCCTCGTCGTGACGCGATGCGTCGCTGTTCCTCTCCTCGCTGCCACTAGTCGAGGAAGACACGTCGGTGTTCCGCTCCTCACCGCGACGCGTCGAGGTGGACGCGTCGGTGTTCCCAATCTCGCCAGCACGCGCGTCGAAGGACGTGTCGGCTCCCCGCTACGAGGAGAATGCCGTGCCACCCGGCGAGCCCCCCAGCCTTGAGGAGATTTGGAAAGAAATGGATGTCGCCTTGTGGGAGGCTTTGCCTCCAGCAGAGCGCGCCAAAATAGAGGCGGAGAAGAAGGCCGAGGAAGAGAAGCGCACTGCGGAACAAGCTGCCTGGGAGGCCTATGTCGCATCCGAGAGAGTCAGGTAATTGGCTCTTTTGCAGAAGGCTCATGCAAGGGCCGTGAGGGTGGCGGAGGACGCCCGTGCCGATGCCCTGAGTGCAGTCAGGCCTAAGCGCCTCATCTATGCTTGGCGGTACGTGGACCGGGTGCACGCTTCCAGCGAGGAGGAGTACCTGTTGGCGCCGGATCACCACACCAGTGAGATCACGCTCGCCCGCCGGCAAGACGCCACTCAGCACCTCACGAGTTGCGAGGCTGAGGAAGAGGCGTTGTGTCGGTGCGCTGGGAAACGGCCGCACACCAGGGCACTCGTGGCGCGCCGCAAGCGCTCCTGCGAGCGTTGTGGCTTTTAGAAGGAGTATAATTTTTGTTTTGTAAGGCGATCTCATTAGTTTTGGGACGCAAATGACAAATCCCGAACGTTCAGGAATTTTTAGCGTCCTTAATTAAGTATGTAAAAGGGAAAGTTTGGAAACCTTGTGTATTCATACGCATTTTGCAAGTACCTGCATATACCACAAACTTTACTATATACTATCGCACTACATATCTCTCTCGATATATGCTTGCAGAGTGTGCTACTCCCTCTGTCCAGGTCAATAAGTCATCTTTGGTTGTGCACCGTGACCAAGAAGGAGGGAAGACTTATACACCTAGACGGAGGGAGTACTACTATTACTTATGTACGTGCAAATGCACGTGTTAACATTATGATGCGGTTTTTGTAAAAGTAGAAAAACAACACTAGTCAAGCTTGTGAAATGATTCAATGCAAAACAAATGCAAAAATGCCCGTTTGATTGTTTACTTTTAGCTTCCTTCTGTGTGGTTATTTCTCTGTCGTACTTTGTACGGAGTATCTCACTGGTTGGAAAGGCATGCAAATTCCCAAACCGCTTCCTACACCCTGTATCGAATTTTTTGCCTAACAAGTTGTGCCGTGCAATTGGAATTCCAACTTGAGTACTACTACTAGTAGGAGTATCAGGGGCTAGTTCTTTTAGGCTTCTAGAGTAATCCCATAACTACTACCTCCGTCCTGGTTTATTGGTCCCCATTGTAATCTATGTCAAATTTTGATCATAAATTTAACTAATGAAATGTTAGTGCATGTCACATGCACTACTCCATCCGTCTAGGTGAGTAAGTCATCTTAGGCTGTGCACCGTGACCAAGGAGGAGGATAAAATGAGAAATGTTAATGTTTATTTGCTAATTAATAGTATTGCATGCAATGAACTAACCACTTCATGTCGTGTTTGATATCTCAAGTCATTAAAAGCATGCACACTCTTTATCTCTTATTGGTTGATATGTCAAGAAACAAGAAACGAGGTAGAAGTTAATGCATCGCGCCTAAGTGTTTTGGGATTATTTGGTTTTCGTAAGATGACTTACACACCTAGACGGGGGGAGTAACATTTTATCAGTTAAATCTTTGGTTAAAATTTAGCACAAATTACAATGGTGAGGAAGTAGTAGTTTAGAAGCCCAAATAAATGAGTGAGGCGCCTTATTGTTACTCTCCACTGTGACTAGTCTTGTGGGAAAAGCTGGGGAAGCCGCCAAAAGAACTGGCCCTAGGAGTAGTAGCTAGGGATCGAGTGTGCGAGATGAACCAGAGAAAGTAAATGCAGAGAGATGAAATGCAAAAAAGACAAAGGAATGTGATGGTTGCTTATCCGTTTATTTTACCAGGCCACTTATTACTGGGAGTGGTAGGGTTTTGGGATATGACGGCTTTACTGCCGCACCACGAGCGGGGTGAGAGGTGAGACTCCCGTGCAGTGCCGCCCTCTACACTTGCACTACATCGGTCTGGTTTATTAGTCCCCCATTGAATTTGACTGAAGATTTAACTGACAAAATGTTAGTGCATGTCAACAAAAACTATATCGTTGGATTCGTATTTGAACATAGTTTTGAATGATATAATTTTAGGTGACATGCATCAGCATTTATCGTACTATATATAATATTAGTTCAATTTTTGGTCGTACTAATCTATAGTAGTAAGGTGCCCGTGTGTTGCACCGAAGAGTGAAATGCATTGATCGGGGAGTTGTTTATTTTGACAAAGGATGTGGGGGTCATCTCATGTGTAACGAGTATCGATAGGTTTCTTCGGATATTATTTCATCTCTAGAGCTCACAAACATCCGGGTGAAATAGATAAAAAGGTATCTATTGCAAAAAAAGCGTTCAACTATTCAACCCGCATCCAAAACTTGTGAAGAAATAACACATATTGTGCTTTGCAAGAAATGATCTATAAGATATTAGTTTTTGAGTATCGATTGTTATACATGTTGGCTACAGATGACATGGCACTTTCTTATAGTCAACAATTGGCTATACTATTAAGTAATATTAACCATGCCCTAATACACCTAGACGGAGGGATTAAATCAGGATGACTTGCAAGGGGGCAGAGGAGATGTAAGAAATGGTTCATCGTAAGTCTTTCACCAGTACTGTAGTAAAAATTCATACATGGAAGATTCTATACTAAACCGTAAATGCATACACTTTTATTCATGCGCGATACCCCAATAGAGCAAGATCCTGTATGGAAGTCTCCACGTGTTTAGACAGCGGATTACATTGAGCGAAGACTAATGATCAACATTTAACTTGATAATGCGTATGTCCAGGTGAACCTCCTTGGAGTCCCCCTGCACTGCGTCGGCGGGTAAAGGATGCCATGGGTTTTCCAAGTCCACATTGGCGGGATAGTCCCAGCTCCCCAGAGTCCAAGTCCGTTCGATGATGCCGGTGTCACCGCCCACGCTACCTAGAGGGGTAGTAACACTGACCTCGCACCCGTACATCGGCCTCGTGTCATTGTCAGCGTTAGCGGCGTCGCCCCTGACGCACATTACAGAGACGGGGTGGCGGCCTGCGTGGGCCTCGCCGGTGCCCACGATCAAGAGGAAGACGCTGCCGTCCTCCTCCGAGACTAGCAGGCGGCGGTGCTCCTCCAGCGACTCCGGCATGGTGAACGGGTAGCACGTCTCGTACTTGATGTTCTCCGCCAAGGGCCAGCAGTGACCGCTGCACGCATCTGTGAGGTGATGCACCATGTCCGCCGGCGAGCCACAAAACGGCATTGGGCACTCATAGAAGTGGACGAAGGGCTCCTTGGAGCCATCGACCAAGCCGTCCATGAAACAGGAGTGGCTGTAGGGGACGTTGCGCCAGTTGAATATATGAGCAAGTTACTACGAGATTTAATCTGAATAAGCACAAAATAAATCATGACGGCTATAACAGAGATTAAACTAATCATGTGGACTAGCATAGTAGTAGGATACAGAGTAGAAACATGAATTCTACCATGATTTCGAACAGGAAGGACAAAAACACATACGGTGCAACGGGAGCAGCACCGTTGGCATTGAGGCTGTCGCCCATGTCATTGAGGAAGAGGTTGCCGAGGTCGGGGAAGAAGTTGTCATCGGTGAAGTCGTGGCTACCAGCAGTCGCAAGAGTGCGCTCCCCAAATTTCAACAGCGCCCGCCAGATGGAGCACAGGAGGGAGTGACTTTAGGGGACATTGCGGCCGCCGAATGGAGCGCAGGAGTAGCACACGAAGTAGTAGATGGTGTCCTTACTAGTACTCCCTATGTCAGGACCCCGATGCTAAGTCACACCGATCTAGCATGTAACACTTCATATCACTTTGCGGCCTCACGCACGGTATTCCCACGGGTGCCACCTTACCTGGCCCGGGACTGTTTGCGCCTTTTGGCTCACGTATATGATAGTGCCGCTAGCATCCATATGACAAAGAACCCGGGCTGACATGGCTAGTCGTGAACCCAAAGTGGCACTAACTTACAGGGACAGGCATACATGACCCAACAACGAACGTGTCGGTCATCAGTGAGTGAATCCGGGCTGTAGCAACTGGGCTAACAGGACTCCCGTAAACCGGGCTGTAGTGGCCTAACAGGACTCCGGTACTCATCGCGTGACATTTCCCCGAAGGGACAGGCACAGGAACGAGGAAGGACACATGCCGGCCAGCCTAAGTGTTCCGGAGCAGTAGCAAGCTACCATGGCTCAGTGGAAGCACTAGGAGACATTTCCCGGTAAGAGAGGCTACTAAGGATAAACAACTAGATAGTCAGATCCCACACATACCAAGCATTTCAATAGCATACACACAATATGCTCGATATGTGCAAATACAACATGGCATCACAACATGACTCTACAACTCAAGTATTTTATTCAATAGGCTCCGAGGAGCGAGATATTACAAACATGGGTCTCACGACCCAACATTCAGAGCATACAAGTCAAACACATGCGGAAGCTTAACATGTCTGAGTACAGACATCTATAAATGAAAAAGGCTGAGAAGCCTGACTATCTACCAGATCCTGCCGAGGGCATAAGATCGTAGCTGAGGTAACAAGCTAAACATCGAAGACCACGCGGAACTACTAGCAAGACTGACGTCTCTCTGCAAAAACATAAAATAGGCAAACATGAGTACAAATGTACCCAACAAGACTTACATCAGAACTAACTACATATGCATCTTTATCAGCAAAGGGGATGGTGGAGTTAACTGCAGCAAGCCAGCTTTGACTCGGTGGCTATCCTGAACTACGACTGCAAGTAACTCTTTTGAGGTGGCGCACACGAGTCCACATATTCACCAACCAATACACCACTATGGATCCACTCCCGTCTCCCTACGAGAACGCCATCCATAGCACTCACGCTTATCTTGCGCATTTTAGATTATCCACTTTCGCTTGTCTATGAACTGTTATAAGCAACCCAGAAGTCCTTTACCGCGGACACGGCTATTCGAATAGAAGATGTTAACCCTGCAGGGGTGTACTTCTTCATACATGTTTCCACCACTTAGCGTCTGCACACGACATGTGCTCGGCAGACTTCAAGCGAAAGCCGACGTGGGTGTAGACCACGACCTACCTAAACACTCAAGTCTCTAGTCCAGGTTTATCGCCTATTCAGGTTCCATCCATGAGGAGATCCGGCCGGAGTTTCGCTCACAGCCCCAAACGATGTGTGCAGGGTTCCCGAGACACCAAATGGGCGCCCGGTACACCGTGCCACGTGCCTACCACATCACAGCCCACCCCTCCGGTCAGCGCTGCGCACGGCCTCCAGCATACTACAAACACCAGAAACTACTTGCAACTCCTCGACAGAGGACTAGGGTGATTAAGAAGTCGAGCGGGGTCATATTTCAGGGCCCAATGCATGGTAGTAGCTGAATCATGGATCACAAACAAAGAACTCAGTTCCTGAGGACGGCTTCAGTGAGACAACCCACCATGTACTCCTACATGGCCTCTCACCGCTACCTTTACCAAATCGTGTTCACACACTTTGCTCATACACAGTAGGACATGTTCACACACCTCTGATTCATCCCCGATGAATCAGACCTGACTCAACTCTAAGCAGTAGCAGGCATGACAAACAAGCATGAATGAGTAGGCACAACAGGGCTCAAACAACTCCTACTCATGCTAGTGGGTTTCATCTATTTACTGTGGCAATGACAGGTAATGCAGAGGATAAAGGGGTTCAGCTACCGCAGCAAGTAACAAATGAATCGTTGTTGTCCTAATGCAGTAAAAGAGAGAAGGAGCGAGAGAGTGGGATTGTATCGGAATGAACAAGGGGGTTTTGCTTGACTGGCACTTTTGAAGATAATATTGAGTCTTCATCAGTGTCAACGATCACATCATCGGTACAACATCTACCGAGGGGGAACAACACCGACAAACACAGAAGAAACACGATCAATGCAATGCACAATATGATGCATTCTATGACATGGCAATATGAATGTGTTTTGGGCTAATGCACCTGGCTATGATTTAAATGAAGTTGGTTTGAATACATGATTCAAGTTCCAACTCCATATATGATTATTTAAATGCCCTTTATTTGTTTTGTCCAAAACGGAGGACGAACATTGTTCAAACATGCATGAAAATGGTACATATGGATTCCTTGAATTTTTCTGATCATTTTTCATATATAATTTATTTCATTCTGAGCTACGGTTGATTTTATATAAATTTTAGAAGTTTTGCTATTTTCTGGAATTTCCTGAATTATTTTAAATCCAGAAAATGACTTACTGCGTCAGCCTGACGTCAGTGTGACGTCAGCGGTCAACGGGGAACGGTCCGGTCAAACCTGACAGTGGGTCCCGCATGTCAGTGTAATTAGCTTAACTAAATAAATTAATATTAGATTAACTCCTAATCTAGGTTTGACCAGGGGCGGGGCCCACATGGTCAAATGGGTCAAACCCACCGGCGACATGACGCAGGCGAGGCCCGAGACGGCAGCGCGGTCCGGAAACGCAGCACGGGCCACGGTTCGGGGCGCGGATGGCACCGTTGGAACCCTGGGCCTCGTCCGCGTCGGCTGGTGCTAGAGGGGTCGCCGGAGACGACCTAAATCGACGGTGGTGTCCGCTTCCGTGGCGGCCGGAGTTCGGGCGCCGACCTATTCGACGGTATGGTGCACTACGGGAGGAACTGGTGGGTGCTGCGTGCTCCTGGGGAAGTACTGAACACGGGGACACGCTCAGGTGCGAGCAATGGCGTCAGTAGCTGCGGTGGCGCCATGGCCGGCGGTAGTGAGGTCTCGGGCTTGACGGAAGCGATAGCCAGAGGGGGCAAACGAGTACGGGGAGAGAGGGGTTCGGCGCAGTGGCTCACTGCGGTTGTAGGGGGGCGTCGAAGTGGGCTCGGGGAAGCACGGACGGCGTCATGGCGTTGCCGGCGATCTTGGCGACCGGAGGGAGAAGAAGGCGATGCAGACGGCGATGCAGGGCGGCCGAGCTCACGTGACTCATCGAGGAGGAAGAGGGCGTCTTGGCGAAGCTTCTTGGCGCGTCGGCGGGGCATGGGGTGGCCGGTGGCCGTGGTGGTGACGAACGGCGGCGGCGAACCCATTTGGTGAGTGAGAGAGAGAGAGAGCCACGGGAGAGGGTGAGGACGGGGGAGAGTGAGGGGAGTCTGGGGGGGCGAGGGGGAGTGCGTGGCACTCGGGGCTGGCTCCAGAAGCGGTGGAAGCAGGAGGTGGCTCGGGCGCGTGCCGGCGCGCGGTGGCCACACGCCCTCGTGCCCACTGGCACAAGGTGGAAGA
>NC_041387.1:209252654-209288624 GCF_002162155.2 Triticum dicoccoides | reverse complement strand
TGACTCATCGAGGAGGAAGAGGGCGTCTTGGCGAAGCTTCTTGGCGCGTCGGCGGGGCATGGGGTGGCCGGTGGCCGTGGTGGTGACGAACGGCGGCGGCGAACCCATTTGGTGAGTGAGAGAGAGAGAGAGCCACGGGAGAGGGTGAGGACGGGGGAGAGTGAGAGGAGTCTGGGGGGGCGAGGGGGAGTGCGTGGCACTCGGGGCTGGCTCCAGAAGCGGTGGAAGCAGGAGGTGGCTCGGGCGCGTGCCGGCGCGCGGTGGCCACACGCCCTCGTGCCCACTGGCACAAGGTGGAAGACGACAGGGAGGAGCCCCTGGTGGCTGGGCTGGTTTTGCCCGACTGGGCTGCTACAGTGCCAGGCTAGGTGGGCTTTGCTAGGTAAGTGCCAGGTAAGTTCTCTCTCTTTCTCTTTTAATTCCTGTTTCCTATTTTCCTGCAGCTTTGTGGCTTTATTAAAAATACTAAATCAATCCCAAAAATCATGAAACTGATCAATGCCACTGTTTGAAATATAACCAACAGCAAACATTTTAGTTTATGATTATTTGAGCATTTAAACTATTTATTAGCATTTAAATGCCCAAATGCAAATACTTTATGATTTAATTCAAAGCCCAATATGTCCTTTCAAAAATATAACCCATTTTTGGTAGATGCTTTCACCTCAAACCAGAAATGTTGAACATTTTTAGAGGGCATTTTGAGTTCAATGAAAAAGATTTTATTTTGACCCTAGTTGAATTCATTTGGTGCTAGGGTTTAAGCATCCCCATTTCAAGTTTCATAAAATTTAAACATGATGCATGGATACTAATGCAAAGACAAGGAAGGCCTGAACTGGGGTTGTGACACCCTAGTCTCTATCTATCTATATCTACTCTTATAGAAAACCGAGTTGGTGATGATGGTATGCCTGCCATCTTGTAATATAGACCGTCCGATCTATATCTGACGGATAGAAAGCCAACTATGACAATTTTACAAAATATACCTGCACCTCTCTCCACATTTACAGATAAGGCCTTGCCTTGTTCATACTTATCTCCCAAAACCTCGTGCTCCTCCCTATGTCTCTATCTCTACTACTCTTCTTTGTTTTTTTATAACAAATCGAATAGTGTTGCATCGTCCGCTGCACGCCCGGCTGAACACGCCTCCTCGCCTCCATCATCACCAACTGAGTCTTTTGTAGGAGTAGGAGTAGAGAGAAAACCGAGTTAGTGATGATGGTGTGCCGTGCAATGCACGGGCATCTTGCTATTTTTTTGCATATAAGTCCAAACACCACATAGACACGGTCTTTGAGGACGATTCGTAGTCGCTCCACGCTCGGGCATTGAAGTTCGTAACTATTTTAGATTAGAATATACTACTCCTCCGGTGCTATTAGTATAGCAGAGTCCTACTCTACTACTCTACTCTAGCAAGTTAGGGCATAGTACTGTAGGGAGTACCAGTATTGTGATCACTCAAGCAAGTTGTCTGGCATTGATATCACCCTACGCTGCTGGTATGTGTCTCATAAGTCAAGTGGCGTGATGTCGTCATCATCACCTGTCCACTTCCCGCAGCACATATTCTCTTCTCCATCTTTGTCCGCACATAATCTCATCCAATCTTCCATCCCCGCTAAGGCGCCTCCCCCCTCGTCCGAAACCCAAGCACTAACAATGGCAGAACCGAGCAGCGTCCGCCAAAAGAGTGGCTGGAATTCGCTCCCCACAAAGGTAATCAAGCTCATTGTTTCGCGTGTGGACAATCTCAGTACCATGCCACTCGCCGCGTGCTCGTTGGGGCTGTACCGTTTGCTCAAAGCCCTCAGGCCGGAGGGTTTTAAGCCAGCTCCTTGCTTGCTGATGCAGCCTGATCTTTAGAAACGGCGTGTCACGCAACATAACAATCGTTGGGTGGCAAGCATCAACCCCCTTGAGTGCGATACGATCCCCGTCAGCCTCAACTACATTAATGGTATGTACTGGGTCGGCATGAACACGTCTTGGATGGTGCTCGTCGACGGTCACGGCAGCTGGATGCTCGTGGAGGTCTACACCCGGTGATTGAGCCCCCTTCCTTCGATAAACACTACACTACTTTGGCAACGTGGCCCAGAATACTCGGAATCTTATAGTAGACAACATGATACCAAGTTTGATTTGCTCAAGGTTGTAATCTGCCAAGTGCCCACAAGATCTGCGAATTATAAAGACTTCAGGCTAATTGCATTCTTCAACCGCGGTCTCGCCTATCTGACATGTCACTACAGTATGTGGATAAATCTGCACGTCCATCGCAGGATCATACATCCTCCATGGTTCTCTGATGCCATTGAACACCAAGGCTTCATTTACGCTGTCGACTCCTTCTATGGCTGGACGTATTGCTAGCCTACTCCAGTCATCGCTACAAATGGCTGTTACATCAGTATGTTACTTTCCTATGATATCATGATGGCTTGCTTATATTACTGTCAACATTTACTGAAAAAATTCATGCTCATAACATGTTGTTCTTAAGATTGACTAAATCAAGAGCCCTTTTTTATTTGACTCCAACTTGATATGATGTTGTAGGCCGCCTGGTGTCCCTACCCTTCCTAATCCCAGAACCTTTCAAAGAAAAGCGGCATGGCAGTTGCAGGTGGTTCCTGGCTCGATCAGACGACGACAAAAGATTGATGATCGTTCGTGCGTACCGGACGTGTTGTTTCGCGGAATACAAACACAGTCACTGCAAGGTCTTTGAGCAGGATCCCAGCTTCTTTGGGCCTTCAGGAATTTTTGACTTGAGGCTGGTAAGTAGCCTTGGTACACGCTCTATGTTTATCGGACTGAATTATCCGATTAACCAGGAGATAACCGATGGCAAGGATCATGATGGCAACATGGTTTCGTTCATCAGGCAAAACTATGTGTCCAAAGCGTACCATGCATCTCTGCATGCACCATACCCTGATATGTGCCGCCACGTTCTGCAGCCCAAAGTAGGAGAGAGGGTCGCAAGTATCAGACTTCGACCTGCTAGCTGGAATTTCCCCCGTCAGGCACCCATCTGGTCCAAGCTGTCAGTCAATCTCCACAGCTTAATAAATAGTAACGTCTAACTGAGCCAGTTAGTTAGATGCGTACACTTGGTGTAGTAGGATCTTTATTTAGTTTGATGCATACACTTGTTCTTTTTTGCTAGCCCTTTTGTAATGATGGCTGATGTTTGGTTTGGAAGAGAGGGTTGCGTCTTCACTCTTCTGGCCTGCTTACTGCTTCTGTTGCACCCCCAGCCCTGGTTGTTGCTGCTGCTGTTTTCAATGTACAATCAGAAGTATAATTCGTTTGTTGGTTGAATAAATGTGTTGTTAGAACGACAAACACAATGTTTTGGAAGTCGTTGCACGGTTCGATCCTTTAGTGCCCCATACCGTACGTAGCGCATACTATTTTTCATACGAAACACATTTTCTACTTGTTGATAACATGCAGCCCACTCATGAAGGCCCAATAGAGAAGCGCATAATTAACTGGAAGGGAGGCTCTCACATGAATCCAGCCCAGGTACATGCTCATGGTCCCCGAAACATAAATAAGTAAATAAATAAATAAATAAATAAAGCTAAATGCTCATGCACCAGTTCTTTTGGAAAATAGGTAGCCCAGTATTTCTTTTTGAAGAATACCCAAGCTAGGCCTATTTGTTTTCTTCGAATTATTGGGCTGCATATCTTTCAAGACGAGTAGGGATGCATTCCGGCCTGGCCAAAGAGTATGGTCAATGTCTGTTAAAAGTAATATCAAAAGGGGTTGAAAATTCCAAAAAAATTATAGCAAATGGGATATTAGTTTCTTTTTTTGTTTTTATTCTTCACCGATATCTTATACGTATTTCATTGGATTTAACATGACATAGTACTAATTTATTTTTAAATTTGTTTTAGTATGGCTATTAATTTTTGGATTAAGAATATTTCGTTCCCCAGCAAAAATTTGCGAATTTTCAAAATTTCCCACATATTTAGTTAATTTTTTGACCCTGGTACTGACCAAAAAATGGCCAGCAATTCTAAAAATGGAAAACGGTCTGCAATAAATTCCTTATGATTTTGAAAATGAGTAAAAGTTATAAAAATAATAGCAAATGGGCTGTACACGCCAGAGATTTCGAGGCTGACTTGTTTACACAAGGCTTTGTTAGTGAACACACGATTCTGTCAGTAGTGACTGTTGGGTGTCCATCCAACGGCCGACGTGCTTCTTCAATCTCTGATCTTCCTGCTCCAGCCTCCTGAACTAGCGCCGTGCCTGCTCCCTCCTCTTGTGGCCCGCTGTGATGCCGTGCAGGCTTCCCCAGCCCACCCTACTCCCTTCGCTGGCCTGGCCGCACGCAATCAACTGCCTCTTTATTACGCAAAAAAATGATTCCTCCCACTGACATCTGGGGTGCACCGGTTGGGAGGCTGACCTGTGGGCCTACTAAGTTGACGCGTACATAAGGCTTGTCAACTTAGTCAACAAATTATACTAGCAGAAGTAACTGTTGGATTTGAATCGAACGGTCCTGCTTCTTCTTCAATCGCTGCTGTTCTTGCACCAGCCGCCCAAACCAGCGCCAGGGAGACCGCCTGCTCTTGCCTCCAGTGGCCGGCTGTGCTCTCGTTGAGGCCTCATCGCCCCCTACTACTCCCACCGCTAGACAGGCCCTGCAGCAACGGCAGCCTCACACCGCAGCCGAACCAGTGAACCCTCGTACTTCTCTCCGCGTGGGCATCCACTGCCGCGTCTTCCCCGGATCCGCATCGTCCCCTTCCTAGGCCTCGCCGTCATCCACCGCCTTGGTGCTCTCGGCGCGGCGTGGTCAATCTGGTCAACGACATTCCATCGGAAGAGTACTGTATGTGGAGAGGCTGACAGCTGGGTCCACGACCACAACCCAGTTTTTTGTGATTTGCCAAGTAAGTCGCTTTGTTAGGCATGTTGGGCTGCAAATCTTTCAAGACGAGGAGAGCTTTCATTTGGCTGGCCAAAAAAATGGCCCATCAGTAATGAGAAATGGGCTATACATTTTTAAAACACATCAAACCGGCAATTAGTTTCAAATATCTTTTTTTTCATTTCGAGATTTCAAATTACGCTAATTTTTATGCATGGAGAATTTGTTGGATTTTATATAGATATACATTTATTTTTAAAATCAGTTTGAATGTGAGTCCAAATTTCGGGATTAAAAATAGTTCGAACCGCACTGAAACATGCAAAATTTCGTATAATTTTTTAACCATGGCCACAATATGGGCTGTAATGCTAACAAAAAGAATATGGGCTCCAAAAAAACCTTAATAATTAGCAAATGGGCTGTAAATTATTAGAAATAATGGCAGATGGGTTGTATGCTGTTTTCCACAGATTTGAGGCTTTCCTAAAAAAAGTTTGACCCACAAGCAGTGACTATTGGATGGCCATCCAACGGCCGTCGTGCTTCTTCAATCTCTACTCTTCCTGCTCCAGCCGCTCAAACAAGCGCCAGCGGGACTTCCTGCTCCCACCTCCCCACGGCTAGCTCTGCTGCCGCGCAGGCCTCACCGCCCCACCGTACTCCCATTGCTAGCCTAGCCATCCCTCTACTCACCCACACTTGCTGTTATTCTCTAGCGACGGCAGACGAACCAGTAAACCCTCGTACAGTCGTACTCCCCTCCGCGTGGGAAACAACTGCCGAGTCTTCCCTGCCTCCGTGTCATGCCCTTCCTAGGACTCGCTGTCGTCCACCGCCCTGGTGCTCTCGGCGCGTCCTGGTCAACATGGTCGACAACCGACATGCATCTGAAGTGGACTGTACGTGGAGAGGCTGACAGCTGGGTCCACGGCCGCATGCAAGGAAATGCCTCCTTATTACGCACAAAATAGTGATTCCTCCGCCTGACATCAGGGACCCACCGAAAGGGCCTCTGTATTTCGCGAAAAAAACGTTACCGCCGCTGATAGATCGGACCCACCAGCTATATCTTCGCATGCAAGGAAGTGCCTCCTTATTACGCACAAAAAAATGAATACTCCCCCTGTTAGCTGGGACCCAGTATAGTGGCAGGCTGACTTGTGGGCCTACTAAGTTAACGGGGATGGAGGGCTTTGTCAACTTAGTAAATATGCTCCCCCTGTTAGCTGGGACCCAGTATAGTGACCGTACGATGTCCATCCAACGGCCGTAGTGCTTCTTCAACCTCTAGTCTTCTTGCTCCAGCCGCCTAAACCAGCGCCGATCGTGCCTCATGCTCCTGCCTCACGTGGGCGGCTGTGATTCGGCGGAGGCCTCACCGCTGCCTACTACTCCCACCACTAGCCAGGCCATCCCTCTACTCACCCACACCCCCTGTTATTCTGCAGCGACGGCAGCCTCACACCGCAGCGAACCAGTGAACCCTCGTACTCCTGTACGCGTGGGAATCCACTGCCGCGTCTTCCCCGGCTCCGCGTCATCCCCTTCCTAGGCCTCGCCGTCGTCCACCGCCCTGGTGCTCTCTGTGCGGCGTGGTCAACGTGGTCAAGGAACGGCTTCCATCGGACATGGACTGTACGTGGAGAGGCTAACAGCTGGGTCCACGGCCGCAGCAAGGAAGTGCCTCCTTATTACGCGCAAAATAATTATTCATCCACCTAACAGCGGGGACCCACCCGGAGGGGCTACCGTATTTCGCAAAAAAAAATTGTTTCCCCCCTGACTGCTGGGACCCACCAGCTACACCTCCGCATGCAAGGAAGTGTGTCCAAGCAAAAAAACAATTCGCCCCCCTGACTGCTGGGACCCACCAGCTACATCTTCGCACGCAAGGAAGTGCCTGATAGTCGGGACCCACCTGGTCGAAGTGTACATAGCATTGTCATTCTGGTCGCGAACATGTATGTACATATATACTGGTGGATGTAGAGGCGTGCACGTGTCGTAGTAGAGGCGCGCACGTAGCATGTACATGTACGTACAGCGGCCAGGGTGCAAGAAAGAAAATACGGCCACGTATGTGTACATACAGGTGGGGTCTCGAACGCCTACTCGCGCATACGTACGGCGAGGGATCGTGTACATGGCTGGGTCGGAACGGAGAAAAAGCGTCGTCGTCGTGTTCATGGGGAGGCAACGGAATGCGTCGTGTTCATGGGGAGGCAACAGAATGCGTCGTGTTCATCGGGAGGCAACAGAACGCGTGGAAGCCAACCGGCTGGGTCAGAACGGAATGCGTCGTCGTGTTCATCGGGAGGGCTTGGATGGAACAGGAGATGGAAACGAGGCCGGGCGTACCGCAGAACGGAGGAAACGGCCTTGTGTTTGACCGACCATGTTCGAAACGGGAACTTGTTCATCGGGAGGGGTCTGGCGTGCCGCAAAACGGAGGAAAAGGACCTCCTACTGTCGAAATGGGGGTCCTGTTGATCAGGAGGGGCGTGGCGTAGTGCAAAACGGAGGAAACAGACCTCCTACGGTCGAAACGGGGGTCCTGTTGATCGGGAGGGGTGTGGCGTACCGCAAAACGGACAAAACGGACCTCGTACAGTCGAAACGGGGGTCCTGTTCATCGGGAGGGATGTGGCGTACCGCAAAACGGACGAAATGGACTTGTGTTGGAGCGCTACGGTCAAAACGGGGGTCATGTTCATCGCGAGGGGTGTGGCGTACCGGAAAACGGGACTCCACGGGATACTGTTCATCTCCACCATCGACCTCCTCCAGCCTCCACGGGCTACCGTCGACCTCCTCCAGCCTCCACGGGCTCCTGTTCATCTAGCCTCCATCGCGTGCTACTCCACCGGCTACTGTTCAACCACCCCTCCACGGGAACCCCTCCACCATCTACTATTCATCCAGCCCTCCACACCACGGGGTCCTGTTCATCCAGAGGCAACGCCACCGCTCACTGTTCATCGAAACCCACACCGCAACGCTCACTGTTCATCCAATCGATCGGCTTCAGTTAGCAGAAGTAGCGAAGGAATCGCTCGATCAGGTTCAGTTAACAGCCATCGATCGATCACTCGGGTTCAGTAACGCATAGCCTGCAGTGCAATCGCTCGGGTTCAGTTAGAGCCCAACGTCTCGCTCGGGTTCACTTAGAGCCAACACCTCGCACACACGTGCGTACGTGTACGAGAGAAACAAGCATCAATCGGCCCCCGACCTCCCACCGTAATCGGGAACTCCCTGAAATTTTCCTCACCCTCGCTTCTACCATGGTTTTTTCAGTCAGGGACGGCCCAAAGAATGTCATGCAGCTGCGTCTCCGGCCCGCCCAGGACAAAAAGCCCATTTTCTATCATGATTTTTTGTCAAAGAAGTAGGAGCCCACCACATCTATGATGATACCGGGTTTTGTCACAATTATCGTCACAGAAGTGTCATATGTATGACAGAATTTTTTTTGTTCGGCCCAAAATGTCACGGATGTGTCTTTTTTTGTAGAGCTCCTACTTCCAGCACGTCCACACCTAGTCATCCTCGGAAATGGGACGCAGCTACCGCCGCCGACAAAAGGCGAGGTCAAAAGCACCGGCGCTGCGAAGCCCATCTTGCGGCATCCCGGATGCCATGTTCGTCCGACGTTCGTGGCCACTAGCTAGCCAAGATAGCACACAACCATCTAGATGCATCCAACTTCTTGTCTGCAAGGTTTGCTAGCTAGGTTGGCACGGTGGTGCGGTGGCTTGCTCACGCGTGCCGCGCTAAGGCCAGCTATCTGGCTCGAGCGAAGGCCAGCGCGGCATCTTGCTCGCGCGTGAGTCACGCTCGGGCCAGCCAGCCAACCCGTGCCGAGGCCAGCACGGTGTTCGGCCCGTCTCGCGGAGCGGCGACCAACTTGCTCATCACTGGTGCCACCGACGAACACGTATCAGTACTCTTTGAAGTAATGTTCAGGAAAAATAATGATTGGAGGAGGAAGAATAGGATAGAAGGTTAGATGTGGGTCCCCCGTGTCAACGGTCAAAAAAATGTGTAGGTTTAAGCTGCCTCATCAGCATGGACGTGTGGGCCAACCCTGTCGTAAACGGTTTAAACGAGCCTGATTGGCACTATCTAGTAGTTGTTTGGCGCGGATTATGAAATTTTGGGTATGTTTTTGCTATTTTTTGTACAATAGTTTCTTCCTTGGGCTGGTTGAAAGTGGTAGTTTTTTGTTAAATAATCTACATACTATAAGTAGGAGTGAAAGTTAAGCTTTGGAAGCCAATAAGCATGGATAGCTACATAGTGCCTATGTGTATGTAATTCAAACTAAATATCAACCGTGAGTGACTAATATCTTGATGGAAATCTCGAAACTATGGAAATACTAGCATTTTTTTTGCATGGTTGGAATTACTAGCAATGTTCACATGCATTGCAACGGATCATAATTACAATAATACTTATTCACAAACTTGATAGAAAACACTCTAATTTTGATATACATATATCACAAGAGATATATTATGTTTCAATCAGAATATATTCCTTGGGCTGCTTTGGTGAGGTGAGGGAGGGATGTGGTTGGTTTTAAGATACTAATTAAGGGTTTTTCTACAAATTAGTGGAAAAGTTGGATGTTGTTGAGAAAAGGCAACAACTTACCCCACAGTCGTTAGATGTAGATCTAATGGTCAGAAATGACGGATGGCAGACACACCATCATCACCAACTAAGTCTTCTGTATGAGTACTAGCAAGATGTCCATGCATTGCACTGAACATCAAGATGCATTTTTTTTATAAAAACACCTGTTGTGATTGACTCATGCAGGAGTAATCCCACGTGTAAAAACTAATGATATCTCGAGAAAGAGGAGAGATAAGGTCAGGAGGAGTGGGGTGTGGTGGTGATTGGTGGTGGGACTGAGCGGAGGCATGGGGATGAACGACGCCGGCAGCCACCACCATGTGTGTTTGTTCCAAAGGCTTTCTTTTTTAATTGGTCAACAATGAGGTTGTGGGAGATAAGTATGGGAAGGCCTTGTCTGCAAATGTGGAGAGAGGTGCGGGTATCTTTTAGTTTAATTTCTATCGGTCAGATATAGACCAGACGGTCTATATTGCAAGATGGTAGGCGTACCATCATCACCAACTCGTTTTTTTATAAGAGAAGAGATATATGTATGGAGATACAAATGTATTATCGATACTAGTTCCATAAATTTGGATCTACATTCTTTTCAACGGCTGAGTATGTGGGGCTTTAGCACGGTGACTTCTCAACTGTGTAAAACTAAAGGTTTTCCCGTCGCCGATAAGGAGGTGGTGACGGCAACGCGCTTTCGGTTTGCTCTAGTCCTAGTAGTCATACTAGGTGGTCTACGCACGTGTAGATTTATTCTTTTTCATGTCTCGTGTTCGCCATACTGCCACGACTGTTGATGAATAGACGGTAAGTTATCCACGGGAAAACTTTTGTTGAGCGTGTGTTCTAGATAGAGGCAGCGTGCGTGTGTGATATATGTAGAGACTGAGGCAATGATAAGAGATTCTTTGTGTCTCTGTGTGTGGAGTATAGAGAGAGACATCTGCATGGGGCTTTGTGTTGTGTAATGTGGAGACACATAGACATAATCAGATAGTGAGTGTGTGAGATACACATGCAGACATGGGGAGAGATGTGTGAGTTAGAGAGATGGAGAATTTTAGTGTGCATTTGAGCTAGAGAAAGGGGGGTATATACATACCTAGAGCTGGAGAGCATATGCAAGGGTGTGTGTCTTAAAAGAAGGATCCAGATAGATGGGTGTTTGTGCGTGTCTGTGTGTGTTTGTGCGCGCGTGTGTGAGAGAGGGAGTGTGTGTATGTGGAGAAGAGAGACCACTAATTATGTAAACCTAGTTTAGGATATTCGGAATTGAATACAAATTGGATTTGAATTTAGTTGCCAGGGCCCAGGGTAAATGTGAATGTTAATTCTCCCAAATTTTGAATTAAGCAGCAAATCACCCATTATCATTTGTCGGCTTCCCGAAGCAAGTGTTTACGAGATGGAAATTACTGTCTACCACTAACACTTCACATCGTAATCGACTTCCACTACTGTCGATAGGGGTAGACTAGTAACTTCAATGAAACGTGACACGACCGAGGGATCCTAGATTCGGGGTTCCTCAAGTACCAATCTAGGAGAATGGGCTGAGTTACATGGGTCATACATGATCAAGATGAAGATTATCCACCGTGTCCGGATGGGACTTCTCAATATGTGGGCGGCAAGAATAGAGTCTAGATGTTTCCTTCCTTGATGAACCGACCTTGTACAAACCCTAGGCCCCTCCAGTGTGTATATAAACTGGAGGGGTTAGTCCGTAGGGGCGATCTTTTCACCACCATTGGTATCCTCATAGGCTAGATATCTAGGGTTAGCCATTACGATCACGGGGTAGATCAACTCTTGTATTCTTCACAGTCTTTGAATATAATCAAGCAGGAGTAGGGTTTTTCCTCCTTTAAGAGGGCCCGAACCTGGGTAAATACTGTGTCCACTGGCTTCCTATTACCATTGATCCTTAGACGCACAGCTTGGGCCCCCTACTTTAGATCTGCCGGTTTTGACACCGAAATTGGTGCTTTCATTGTGAGTTCCGTTGTGCTGTCTGCAAAAAGAGATCTATGGCTCGCCTAGTCATCAACAACAATATCACTTCTGGAGGGTGCCTGGCTTCGGGGCAGACCCTCCGGTTAGGCGGTTTCACCATGAGGGCCCGTGCGGCCGTCGATCCTGCAACTCCTCCCATGACGGCCGGACATCATTCTCGCATTGGCCCTAAGTACTTTGAAAAATTGAATCCGGCAGATGTTTCTTCCTTAAACGAACTACTCGAACTCATCGCTGCCCTGGGGGTCTCAACAGACTATGATCGGATCAGGCTCAAGCTCAAGTAGAGGGAAATTAATAACCCACCAATCACCCACTTCGTGGCGGTCGTCAAGGAACCGGCTAAAAATACTCCCCTCCCCATATTGAAGACCAAGTATGTTCGGGTCCCTGAATCCCCTGAGCCAGATACTTCCCCTTTGGATGGGACTTTACTCCCACCGGACTCCGGTTCAGGCGTAGGATTGCCAGAGCCTTTGCGCTTATCCGGACCCGAACTAGTTACTTCGGAAGCCATACCGGCTCCAAACACAGACGTGGGATAGGATCCAAAATTTAATCAACCCACCCACCACTCTAGATATATACGATCTCCTGTATGTGCGGCAGCAGCCCCAGGAAACGGTCCACCACTTTTGGGCCAGATTCCTGCTTGTCAAAAACAGGATCAAGGACTGCTCGGGCGACGACGTACTTTCGGTTTTCCACCGTAATTGCATGGACGAAGGGATATTTAATGCCCTTTACTGTCGCCACATACATAGTTTCATGGAATTATCGCATGTAGTACAAAAGTACTCTGCAATTGAAAGCATATGGAGGGCCCAGAAAACTCAACTAGAGCCCGCCACCTCGACATAGTGTGCAGCCCAGGCTAAACGAATATATCTCGACGGGTCACCCGACCATCGGGCTATGGGCAGGAAGAAAAAGCCCTTCACGGGACACAGGTCCGTTCTTGACGAACTATTGGACAAACCCTTCCCGATCCATACCACTATGCACACAGTTCCAACCCATAGCCTTCGGGCATGCTTGGTACTCCAACAAGTAGCAAAAAGTGGAGAGTCCATCCTCACCACCACTCCAGAAGAATACTCACCGGAGAAGGACAACTTTAACGTCCTAACAGTCTTCGAGACTTTCTCTTCTAACAACCGGCGCAAACGGGCGCCCCGCGACCTCGTAAAAGTCCACCAAGTTACCGCACTGAGCCCATGGGACGACATGGCGATAACCTTTACGGCTGAAGATGAATCAAAGGCTCGGTCAGTCCGAGCACCCACCGCTTAGTACTAAACCCCATCGTTGATGGTTTTCGGCTTACTAAAGTGCTCATGGACGGCCGTAGTGGACTTAACCTCATCTATGAGGACACACTCGACAAGATGCAGATGGATAGGTCACGCGTCGATCAAAGCAATACCACCTTTCGAGGTATTATCCCCTGTCGAGAGGCACACTGCTCGGGAAAAATCAAACTGGATGTGGTGTTCGGCATGCCTCAAAACTATAGATCTGAAGAGTTGCCTTTTCATGTGGTCCCCTTCAACAGTGGGTATCACGCTACCCTTGGCCGAGACGCTTTCTCATGCTTTCAAGCTATACCCCATTGTGGGTAGATGAAGCTCAAAATGCCCAGCCCTAATGGAACCATCACAATCTTGAGCGACCCGAAGAAAGTCCTTCATGCTGAAAACAAAACAGCATCCTTGGCCCTTGAGGCACTATCTGAAGACCTAGCGGCAGAAGAATTGACCACCTTACGAGCTATGGTGGATAGGGACGATGTGATCCTTGATAAGAGATCCAAGTCCACCTCTTTTAAGCCAGCCGAAGAAATAGTAAAATTCCAAGTGCACCCGATGGACCCTAATTAAATAGCGTCTATCGGAGCACAGTTGGATCCGGCAATGGACACCGCCCTACGCGCATTCCTACGCGAGAATTGGGATATTTTCACCTGCCACCCTTCAGACATGTCGGGCATCCCACAAAGACTGGCCGAACATAGTTTGAACATAATCAAAGGATTCAAACCCGTAAAACATACACTATGACGATTCTCCGAACCCAAGCGTCAGGCCATGGGAGAAGAGCTAGCCAAGCTACTAGAGGCTGGGTTCATTAGGGAAATTAAACATCTGTATTGGTTAGACAACCTGGTTATGGAACCTAAAAAGGACAAATCGTGGCGTCTGTGCATCGACTTCAAGGACATCCGTCTCAAAATTCTGATCAACTTTCATGTTGAAAACTTTTTCATCCGAGCCACGGTTTAATTTCTACTATTTTCAAAGATTTAAACAATATTCTGGATTCTTTATTAATTCGAATTAAAATAGCAAAACTGCTAAGTGCACCCGGTCTAGTGCACCCAAAGTGCACCAGGGGCTGACCAATGAGTCCAGGGGGTCCCAGCTGACTAGTCAATGTTTGACTGGTCAATAGGGGTGGGGTCCCCCTGTCATAGACTCATTTATCTAACTACAGATTAGAATTAACTAATCTATTTTATTAGATTAGTTAAACCTAATTAATTAAGTTAAGTAAACAATTAATTACTTAATTACTTAATTATTATTATTTTTAAAATCCTTTTTTTACAGGAGCCTGGGCGCTGGGGGGGGGGCCATAGGCCACTGGCACAAGGCCAGCGGGCCGCCACGGGTTAACAGGTGGGCGCCCGTACCAGAGGGGCGCTACGCCCGGGCGAGGCCAGCGCGAGCGCCGGCATGGTAGCCGCGGAGGGCGCCGGCCGGAGCGGCGAGGGGACCGACAGGGTGCGGCGCGACGGAGGCCACGCGGTCCCAGGCGAGCGCGCACACAGGCGAGGTGCGGCGTAGGCACGCGCCACGAGGCGCAGGGGCGCTGCAGGTGCGGGCGCCCGCCCGAATGGGGCACAGCCGAGGCCGTGGCCTGCGATGGCCATCATGACGGCGGTGCGGCGTCGGCAAGGGGAAGCGGGGGCGATGCCAGGTGCGGTGGTGGCCAGGGCGAGACGGAGTGGGGTGAGCGAGGCGAGGTCGCAGTGGTCCGAAGCAGTTGCTGCAGCGGCGCACGGGCAATGCTAGGCATGTGCAGGCCGCAGCGAGCATGGGGTCAGGGTGACGGCCACGGCACGACGACGGCGGGCACGCGGGCGTGCGGCGCCGGGCAGCAGAGTAGTGGCCAGGTGGACGGGGAGAGATTTGGGGCGTGGGGAGCACGGGAGATACCGTGGCGACCGCGAGCTGCGGTGGCTCCAGGCGCGGGGCGGTACGGATCTACGACGGTGTTCCGAGGCAGGGAAAAGGAAAGAGAGGGAGTGTCGCTCACCGAGCATGCGCAAAGAGGCCCGTCGAGTGGCTTAGGAGCAGCAGGACGATTGCGGTTTTCGTCGGAGAAGAGACGGTTGTGAAGACGAGGAGGAGCTCGATCCCGTCGATGTAGATGAAGCAGGGGACGATGACAAAGTAGAAGGACAAGGCCTCAGGTGCTAGGGAGCACGGTGCGCACGAGGACGAGGTCGGCCATGGCGAGGGTGACGAGGTGACCACGACAAGGACGAACAGCGACGGTTCACGGCGTCGGGCGCGAGGGGGATTCCGTCGTCCAGATCGAGAAAAGGAGGGGGGAGTGATATGGGGTAGCTAGGGTTCGGGGGAGCAAGGGAGAGGTGTCGGGGCCACCTTATAGCCCTGGTGGAGACGACGGATGGCCGCCACGGCGATTGCCGGTGCCGTAGCGGGCATCAGCGCAGCCACACCCTCCCGTGAACAGGGGAGCGAGGGATCCATGGCGAGGTGGGCCGGCCTGGCTCGGCCAGTGAGGCCAGCTGGGCCAAATGGCCCGGGGGGAGGGGGTTTCTTTTGTGTTTTTTTTTTCATTTTTCTTTACTGCTCTATTTACTATTAGCATATTTTAGTTTCATAAAATATGAGACCAACATCTAAATTGATGCTTTAGTTTAGCCCTCAACCACAAAAAGTTCTACTCCCAAATAAAAATAGTTTGCTAATTTTTAACTTAGGAAAGGCATTTAATTAATTATGATTATCACTATTTTATTCACAAAAGAGCATTTATATATTTTTACAAAAATGTTGGGTCAGCACCATAATTGGTTATGGAATATTTGCCACACTTTGAACATTTTATTTTTGACATGTGAAAAACTTTCGTTGTTTGACTTTATTTTAAATTTGAAATTTGAATTGGTTTGAACCAGCATGGGACCTAGCAACAGTAAAAGTGATGACATGGCATCATTAGCGTGGAATTACTATAGCTTAATTATCCGGGCGTTACAAATCTCCTCCACTACAAGAAATCTCGTCCCGAGATTTAGGAGGTAGAAGGAGACAGAGGAAGGTATTCATCTCGAAGACGATCCTCGAGTTCCCAACTGGCTTCATCTTCACAAGGATTTGACCACTGAAACTTTTAGAATTTTGAAAGCCCTCTGATGGTGCGACGTTCAGTTTGACCGAGAACGCGGACTGGAGAGATACTTCGGCTTCGAAGTAGTGTTTTTTATGCACCCAAGGAATAAATCCGTGCTTCGGCATTCCGAACAAGATGAGCATGGTAGCTCACTATCTCACTTGACGGATGTAGTAGATGCACGGTTTTAGTGGCGCAAATGATAGAAGTGGTATGCGTTTTCAATCATTACATTCCTAGGATGAGGTCGATATTGGACGACTTCAAAACAATGGGAGAAACATGGAAATCCAGCCCTTCAATTTCAACGGGGACGTTGAGACTAACCATGGTTGTTCGACATTGGCCCGCGGGGGTGTATACCACTAGCGGGTTGTTTATTTCTTCAAATTTAAGGCAATGCATGGATGCAAAATCTTTGGATATGAAAGAATGCGATGCTCCTAAGTCAAGTAAAACAGACGCTGGTACTGAGTTAACAAGAAGAGTACCTAACACAGTAGCAGACTGGTCTTGAGCTTCATTCAGGTCAATGTGGTTGGCTTGACCACGACCATAAGGCCTGGCATTGTAGTGGCGGGGCTCATTGTTACCACGACCAGGTTGAGGAAGTGCAAGCTGGTACTGATTCTGAGAGCAGTCCCTGGCACGGTGTCTTGGGTGACCACACTTGAAGCATAGCCCATCATTGGGACGGGAAGCAGGAGCTTGAAGTCTCAGCTGTCTAGGTGGTGGAGGAGGCTGACGAGGTGCAGCATGGGTCTGCCTTGGTGCAGGGGCAGCTGGTGGATACATGTTGTGGGGGATCCATATCTTACGCTTCTACGATGACGGGCCCGAAGATGAACTCGCATCATGGTTGCACCTGAGGGATCCGTGGTGCTCCTGCAGACAAGTTTCTACCTGAGTGGCCTTGTTCACCAAGGTGGCGAAATCCGCAAAGTCATGCACGAGGAGCGCCAGCTTGATATCGGCTTGAAGTCCAACACAGAACTTTTCCTGTTTACGTGCATCAGTGGCAATGTCATCTTCAGCATAGCGGGACAAGTCAAGGAACTCCCGCTGATAAGCATCCATAGTCTTGTTGCCTTGGGTGATTTTGCGGAACTCGCGCTTCTTCCTATCCATAATTCCTTGAGGAATGAAGCGGGCACGGAAAGCAGCTTGGAAATCCAGCCAAGTGATGACCGTTCCAGCAGGTAAAGAGCGCATGTGGCTGCCTGACCATTGAGCAGCGGGACCCTTCAGATAATATGCCGCAAAGGTGACATAGCTGGCAGGGGCTACACCAACAGACTCCAGCTCGAAAGTGATGTCATGGAGCTAGTCGACAGCATCAAGTGGCTGAGTTGAGCTATGGTAGATGCTTGGGTTGAGATGTGCAAAGTCGTTCAGTGTCATAGTGGCTGGCTGCTGGTTCAAGTTGGGGCGAGGAAACTGAGCTATCACTCCTTCCATGAATTGGCGGTTTAACTCAAACTGTTGGATCATACCAGCCATGTATTCAGGCAGTGGTGGGGTCTTGCCACCACTACCACGACGAGCGGGTCTAACCATCCTGCTAACATGTAACATGGGTAGTTCAGCATGAAGAAATTTGCAAAGATAAGGAATCATTTATGATGAAACATGCATACTGGAAGAAGTTCGATAGATACTACATAGTAGCCAAACACGACATACAGATCCATACATAAGTTTGGTTACAAGCCATAAGTACTAGTTCAGAAAGGAAAGGTAGTCTAGACCTTCTAGGCGGCGCGTAGGTACGCGATGGAGGGATACAACAACGCGACATAGCGATATGCTACATCGGGGAAAACCTCTTAAGTCAGGCAGTTGTCGGTGAAGAAAAGCCTGGCGGTGCTCGAGGGAAGGAGGCTGCATGCCGTGGAAGATCTGGTATACTAGCTAATCTCCAGGCGGAAGAAGAGGTCCACGAGGAGGAGTATCACCCCCAACCTCAGGCCACACAAGACTTGGTGGCATCTCCATCCTGCGCGGGTAAGGAATGAACAAAGGAAGAACCGCTGTGGTACCCAGTGGACGCATCCGCTCCAGAGTGTCGTGGTGGCGTGCACGTGTGGTGTACAACTCAACAGTCAGAGCTCGAACAGTGTGATCCAGAACCTCAATGCATCGAACCATATACTGAGGGTCATACCGATGACTCACATAGGGGGTACGCACAGTAGTGTACAACCTAGTATCATACCCAGCTGGTGGGTACGGGAAGTATCTGAACCTAGTCTCCTCCAAGCGTGGATGCTCTCTATGGAGGCTGGTGATAGCAACATAGGCAACCTCGTGTACTTCCATCTCTATAGTCACCCCAATACCCTCAAAGCTATGCAACTCGTGGGTGGAGTTGTTCTGCCGATCATAGATATCAACCTTAGCGTGATACATCTCCTGGTTGAACTCGTGGTAGAACTCGTACACAGTGTACTGAGGATACCAACGATATCCCACCAGTGTCAAGAGGTCGACCAGAATGGCCGGGAACCCAGGCGTACCGATCGCAATGGTCTAGCGAACGATCTGCATTGCGGGACGCATCTGAAACAAGGAAGTTCAAGGATGTCAAATGACGATGAGAGTATTATGCCAAATACAATTCAAAGAAATAGTTGTAGATAATCCAGCTCTCCGGGCGAATGTGATTACGAGATCCTAATGTTGGAGTTAGTAAATTCAATTAATCCGAGTAGAAGAGAGATCAGAGTCCCAGAGTATAGACAAGGAGTAAAAGATCCTAATAACACCCAATGGTGACGTGGGCCCGTAAGCCACACAGCCATGTTTGTAAATCAGTTTTTCAAAGACTAGACTCAACTTCGGCCAAGGAGTTGGAAGGGGGATCCTACAGGCCGTCGGCTCTGATACCAACTTGTGACGCCCCCGATTCAATCATACACTAATCATACATGCAAACCTGTACGATCAAGATCAGGGACTCACAGGAAATATCACAACACAACTCTAAACACAAAAGAACGACATACAAGCTACATATTACAAGCCAGGGGCCTCGAGGGCTCCAATACAAAAGCTCGATACACAAGCGAGTCAGCGGAGGCAACAATATCTGAGTACAGACATAGGTTAAACAAGTTTTGCCTTAAGAAGGCCAGCACAAGCAACAACGATCGAAGAGGCAAAGCCTCCTGCTTGGGACCTCCTAACTATTCCTAGTCGTCAGCGGGCTCCTCGTAGTAGAAGGTACCCTCTGGGTAGTTGGAGTAGTATGTGGGGGTGGCATTATCTGGCTCCTGGGATCCACCATCTGGTTGGAACAACCAGAAAGAAGGAAGTAGGGGAAAAGGGGGAGCAAAGCAACCGTGAGTACTCATCCAAAGTACTCGCAACCATCAGATCTATACTAAGTATGCATTGGTATCAAATGGAAGGGTTGTATCTGTGGACTGAACTGCAGAATGCCAGAATAGAGGGTGAAGGCCTAGCCTATCAAAGACTAGCATCTTCAAGCAGCTCCAAGCATCTTGCAGCATGTAGAAGAGTAAAGAATAGTAGTTTATAATTAACAAGCATGTTGTAACATTAATGCCTAGAAATCCTTCCTCGACTCCCTGCGAGAAAGAAATCCCGGAGCCACATATCAGTCACATATCAAGTATCCATTTCTAGTTTTATAAGATCAGGATACAAGTCCGAAAGTCCATTACCATGGACATGGTATTCGAATATATGTCTTCCCTGCATGGGTGCACCACGTTTTCCAGCACACTCGATCACTCTGGCCTGACACACTTTTTTGGGGTCAATGCCTGGCCTTGGAAGATTAACACGTCGCAGCCCTACCTAGGCTCAGCAGAGAGGTCCCCATCAGTCAACATCCTAAGCACTCCGGCGTCTGGGACCATTGACCGTTGCACTCCGGGTCGTTGCAAGCAGGGCGGACCAGGCTCCACCACTACACGATGGTGCCGTCCTAGCCGTGCCGCATTGCTGAACTGGACGTCTAACAAAGCTTCGGCTGATACCACGACGTCGAGGCCCATAACTATTCTCGCGTGGTGGTTAGTGCGTAAAGGCCAAAGGCCAACTCAGAACACATAACCAAACCTGTTAGTGCATTATTAAAAGGAGTGACGGCTGTCGGGACAAGTCCGGAGCTATCACCCCCTCCTGGGTGATACTGCTAAACAGCCAGCCGCCACTATCACATCGCACGGGAGCTCTCCGGGCCCGCCCGGCTTTCACAATGGTCTCCGGTAAGGTCAAGGTAACTGTGTGTCCAGACATCAAGGGGAAAACCCGAGGAATTAGCCCCGGTGGATTGCACTCAATGTAATCATCAAGGTGAACGTAAGAGGGACAACCCTCGAGGTTCACACTTGAAATGTTGAACGATAGAGCCGTATCAGGAATGGTGAATGAGGAAATCACCCTCGATGACCACGACCGAATAGCTACACTAAAGAATTATCATCAGGAGTGCGTTATGAGGGATCACCCTCGACACTCAATAGTAGCTCTGCAGAGTCGAGCAACAAAAGGGGCGTGAGATGATGTGAGGTGTCGGGCTCTGGTTGTAGATCACGTTGATCGAGTCGTTGATGATGAAGCAGGGGTAACAAGGACAAGGTTGGGTTCACTGATGGATCACTAACCAACCTATACTAAGCAGTTTAGGATAGTAGGTAGGTAACAATAGCAGGTACAAAAGCATTCTATGCATCAGAATAGGAGCAATCAACTACAGTAGCAAAATCTAATGCAAGCATGAGAGAATAGAATGGGCAAAATCTAATCAAGGGGGGGGGCTTGCCTGGAAGCTCCGCTGAAACAGAAGAAGGGTCGTCGTCGACGTAGTTGATCACAGGGACATCAACAGAGGTCTCGGGGTCTACCAGAGAGAAGAGGGGGGGGGACAAATAGTAAATACACGCAAACATATGCACAACATGATTATAAGCGGGGCTAGAGGTGTTCTAACGCATTGCTAGGTGTTACTGGCGAAGGGGAAACATCCAGGAAAGTTTTCCCGGTCCCGGACGTCTGTGAGATAGATGAACCGGAGGAGAAAGTTTGCCGGTTTGCTATGCTAGAAACGTGTGGTAGACGAACGGACCACGTATCTAGATTCGTCTCGAAATTCTGAGCAACTTTCATGTAGAAAAACTTTTCATCCGAGCTAATGTTTAATTTTTATGATTTTTCAAAGATTTAAACAATATTCTGGATTTATTATTAATTCCAATTAAAATAGCAAAACTGCTAAGTGCACCCGGTGGAGTGCACCCAGAGTGCACCCAGGGGCTGACCAATGGGTCCAGGGGGTCCTAGTTGACCAGTCAATGTTTGATTGGTCAACAGGGGGTGGGTTCCCCCTATCATAGACTCATTTATGTAACTACAGATTAGAATTAACTAATCTAGTTTATTAGCTTAGTTAAACCTAATTAATTAATTTAATTAAACAATTAATTACTCACTTACTTAATTATTATTCTATTAAAACCCTTTTTTTACAGGAGCCTGGGCGCTTGGGGGGCCCATAGGCTAGTGGCAGAAGGCCAGCGGGCCGGTGCGGGTTAACGGGCGGGCGCCCGTGCCTGAGGGGCGCTATGCCCAGACGAGGCCAGCAGGAGCGCCGGCAGGGTAGCCGCGGAGGGTGCCGGCCGGACAGCGAGGGGGCCGGCACGGCGCGGCGTGGCAGAGGCCCCGCGGCCCCAGGCGGGCACGCACACAGGCGTGGCGCGGCCCTGGCAAGTGCCGCGAGGCGCAGGGGTGCTGTAGGCGTGGGCGCCCGCCCGAACGGGGCACAGGCGAGGCCGTGGCCTACGATGGCCACCGGGACGACGGTGTGGCGCTGGCAAGGGGAAGCGGGGGCGAGGCCAGGTGCGATGGTGGCCGGGGCGAGACGGAGTGGGGTGAGCGAGGCGAGGTCCCGGCGGTTCGAAGCAGTGGCTACAGCGGCGCACGGACGATGCTAGGCTTGTGCAGGCCGCAGCGAGCACAGGGTCAGGGTGACGGCCACGGCATGACGACAGCGTGCGCGTGGGTGTGCAGCACCGGGCAGCAGAGTAGTGAGCAGGCGGACGGGGAGAGGTCCGGGGTGCGGGGAGCATGGGCGAAACCGCGGCGACCGCGAGCTGCGGTGGCTCCAGGTGCGGGGCGATACGGACCTACGACGGTGTTCCGAGGTGGGGAAAAGGAGAGAGAGGGAGTGTCGCTCACCGAGCAGGCACAAGGAGGCCCGCCGAGTGGCTTAGGAGCAGCAGGACGATGGCGGTGTTCGTCGGAGAAGAGACGGTGGCGAAGACGAGGACGAGCTCGATCCCGTCGGTGTAGATGAAGCAGGGGACGATGATGAAGTAGAAGGACGAGGCCTCAGGCGCCAGGGAGCGCGGTGGGCACGAGGACAAGGTCAGCCATGGCAAGGGCGACGAGGTGACCATGGCGAGGACGAACAGCGATGATTCACGGCGTCGGGCGCGAGGGGGATTCCTCGATCCAGATCGAGAAAAATAGGGGGGAATGATTTGGGGTAGCTAGGGTTCGGGGGCGCGAGGGAGAGGCGTCTGGGCCGCCTTATAGCCCAGATGGAGACGGCGGATGGCCGCCACGACGGTGGCTAGTGCCGTGGCTGGCATCAGTGCAACAACGCCCTCCCGTGAACAGGGGAGCGAGGGAGCCACGGTGAGGTGGGCCGTCCTGGCTCGGCTAGTGAGGCCAGCTGGGCCAAATGGCCCAGGGGGAGGGGGTTTATTTTTTGTTTTTTTGTTCATTTTTCTTTACTGTTTTATTTACTATTAGCATATTTTAGTTTGATAAAATATGAGACCAACATCTAAATTAATGTTTTAGTTTAGCCCTCAGCCACAAAAAGTTCTACTCCCAAATAAAAATAGTTTGCTATTTTTTAACTTAGGAAAGGCATTTAATTAATTATGATTATCACTGTTTTATTCATAAAAGAGCATTTAAATATTTTTACAAAAATGTTGGGTCGGCACCATAATTGGTTATGGAATATTTGCCACACTTTGAACATTTTATTTTTGACATTTGAAAAACTTACGTTGTTTGAATTTGTTTTTAATTTGAAATTCGAATTGTTTGAACCAACGTGGGACCTAGCAATAGTAGAAGTGATGACATGGCATCATTAGCATGGAATTACTGTAGCTTAATTATCTGGGCGTTACAATTAGTCATAAAGAACTCACATACTTATTGCAAGAATCTATTAGTCATCAAAACAAAGTAATGCGTGCCTGCTCCTAGGGGAGGGGTTGGTAGGAATTAACCATCACACGATCTCGACCTCCACACAAAGGATGACAATCAATAAATAAATCATGCTCCGACTTAATCACATAACGGTTCACCATACGTGCATGCTACGAGACTCACAAACCTCAACACAAGTATTTCTAAAATTCACAATTTCTCCACTAGCATGACTCTAATATCACCATCCTCATATCTCAAAACAATCATAAGGAATCAAACTTCTCATAGTATTCAATGCACTTTATATGAAAGTTTTTATTATATCCCTCTTGGATGCCTATCATATTAGGACTAAATTTATAACCAAAGAAAATTACCATGTTGTTCCAAAGACTCTCAAAATAATATAAGTGAAGCATGAGAGTTCATCTATTTCTTGAAAATAAAACCACTGTCGTGCTCTAAAAGATATAAGTGAAGCACTAGAGCAAATGACAAACTACTCCAAAAGATATAAGTGAAGATCAATGAGTAGTCTTATAATTATGTAACTATGTGAAGACTCTCTCACATTTAAGAATTTCAGATCTTAAGTACTTTATTCAAATAGCAAGCAAAACAAAATAAAATAAAATGATGCTCCAAGCAAAACACATATCATGTGGTGAATAAAAATATAGCTCCAAGTAAAGTTACCGATGAATGAAGACGAAAGAGGGGATGCCATCCGGGGCATCTCCAAGCTTAGGCTCTTGGTTGTACTTGAATATTAACTTGGGGTGCCTTGGGCATCCCCAGGCTTAGGCTATTTCCACTCCTTATTCAATAGTCCATCGAATCTTTACCCAAAACTTGAAAACATCAAAACACAAAACTTAACAGAAAACTCGTAAGCTGCGTAAGTATAAGAGAATAAATCACCACTTCTAGTACTGTTGTGAACTCATTCTAAATTCATATTGGTGTATCCCAACTTCTCTATGGTTCATACCTCCGATACTACTCATAGATTCATGAAAATAAGCAAACAACACATAGAAAACAAAATCTGTCAAAAACAGAACAGTCTGTGGTAATCTATAACTCACGAATACTTCTGTAACTCCAAAAACTCTGAAATAAAATGGTGGACGTGAGGAATTTAAATATTAATTTTTTTCTAAAAGAATCAACTTAAAATCACTCTTCTGTAAAAAATGATAGCTAATCTCGTGAGCGCAAAGTCTCTGTTTTTTACAGCAAGATCACATTAAGTTTCACCCAAGTCTTCCCAAAGGTTCTACTTGGCACTTTATTGAAACAAAAGCTATAAAACATGATTACTACAGTATATTAATCATGTGAACACTCAAAAACAGTAGGGGTAAATATTGGGTTGTCTCCCAAAGCGCTTTTCTTTAATGCCTTTCTAGCTAGGCATGATGATTTCAATGATGCTCACATAAAAGATAAGAATTGAAACACAAAGAGAGCATCATGAATAATATGACTAGCACATTTAAGCCTAACGCACTTCCTATGCCTAGGGATTTTGTGAGCAAACAACTTATGGGAACAAGAATCAACTAGCATAGGAAAGCAAAACAAGCATAGCTTCAAGATTTTCAACACATAGAGAGGAAACTTGATATTATTGCAATTCCTACAAGCAAATATCCCTCCCTCATAATAATTCTCAGTAGCATCATGGATGAATTCAACAACATAACTATCACATAAAGCATTCTTTTCATGATCTACAAGCATAGAATTTTTATTACTCTGCACATAAGGAAAATTCTTCATGAATAGTAGGTGGAGCAAACTGAACAAAATAACTATCATGTGAGGCATAATCCAATTGAAAATTAAAATCATGATGAAAATTTTGATGGTTATCATTATTCTTTATAACATACATGTCATCACAATAATCATCATAGATAGGAGGCATGCTTTCATCATAATAAATTTGCTCATCAAAACATGGGGGACTAAAAATATCATCTTCATAAAACATAGAATCTCCAAGCTTGTGGCTTTGCATATCATTATCATCATGGATGTTCAAGGAATTCATACTTAAAACCTTGCAATCATGCTCATCATTCAAAGATTTAGTGCCAAACAATTTAATGCATTCTTCTTCTAGTACTTGGGCACAATTTTCCTTTCCATCATTTTCATGAAAGATATTAAAAATATGAAGCATATGAGGCACCCTCAATTCCATTTTTTTGTAGTTTTATTTTATAGACTAAACTAGTAATAAAACAAGAAACTAAAGGATTCGATTGCAAGATCTAAAGATATACCTTAAAGCACTAACTTCCCCGGCAACTGTGCTAGAAAAGAGCTTAGTTGACGGGGTGTTATTGCCGCTTACCTAGCATCCCGGCAACGGCGCCAGAAAAGAGCTTCATGTCTACTATTGTCACATCCCTAGTCTGGTATGACCTAGGCTAGTTAGCCATTTGTGCATCATATTTAAATTTCATTTAAATTTGAAATGAGGATTGGTGGAACCCTCAGAATCATTTTTTTGAAAATGACCCAAATAAAAATTTCTCCAAAAGGGTCCAAGAAAATGCTCATGTTGCCCTCTGAAAATATTGGACAGAGATAAAAATCAAAACAATATTTTTAGGAGCTCATGGACATTTATTTTGGCCATTTGGATTAATTCGATAAATATTTGCATTGGAAATATATTTCTATATATATGAAATATGGTCCAAAAATTATGCCAATTATAAAAGAGCTCTGGAATAATATATCTAGCTCCTGCAAAAATTGGCATAAGGAAATTAAATGATTTAATATATTTATTAAATCAAACAAATGCCAGAAAATTAGAAAAGAAAACAGAATAGGGGGGAGAAACTTACCTGGGCCACTTACCCGATCGGCCCAGTAGCTCGGCCCAGCTGACTGGCCGACGCCAGTCGTCCTCCACCTCCCGCCAGGAGGCCAGGGGCGTGTGGCCGGCGCGTGCGCATCGCCGTGCCGCCACGGCACCTGCCTGCCTGTCCTCCCCCTCGACGCCTGGACGTCCGGAATGTCGCCACGCGCTGCCCCGCACCGCTCTCACTCCCTCTCCCTCGCCCTCCTCCTCTCCCCCTGCTCTCTCTCTCTCTCACCCGAGAACCACCGCCGCCGCCGTTCGCCACAGCCATCGCCACCGACCTCCCCTTGCCTCCCCGACACATGCGGAAGCTCCGCCCCCTCGCCCTGAAGCTCCTCGTCGAGCCACGCACCTCCGGACGGCCTCCATCGCCGCTATCGCCCTCGTCTTCCTCCTCGGGCTCCGCCGTTCGTCGCCGTCGATTCGCCGTCACCAGGTCTCCCCCGACCCCGCTGTGCTGCTCTGCATGATCGCCGTGAGCTTCTTCTCGTTTCCCCTCTCTTCTCCCCCTCGTTTCCGCGCCGTAGCCCCGTTCCCCACCATGGCCGAAGCCATCGCCGCCGCAGCCCCTCGCTGTCGTGGCCAGAGCCACCGCAGCCCGTGCCTGCACCTGCCACCGCGCTCAGTAGCCTCCCAGAAGTCCAACGCCTCCGCCCGCAGCTCCTGCCATGCCCCGCAGCCCGTTCCCGCTCGAAGCCGAGCTCCGGCAGCCGCCCCGAGCTTCGCTCCGGCGAGCTCCGCCGCCCCCGCAGCCTCCCGCGTGTTCCACTGGATGCGCGTGAGCGCGGGCTTCATTCTCGTGGTCTCCGCCGCCCGAATGGTCGCCGGAGCGACGTTTCCGAGCCCCTCCGCCGTCTCGGGCCTCGCCGGCGGCTAAACGCCGGCGAGTTGACCGGGTTTGACCCCCCCAGGGTCGCTGACCAGTGGGCCCGACCCCCCCTAACCTTTTAATTAAACTAATTAACCCCTGTTTAATCCCCCTGTCACTGACGTGTGGGTCCCACACGTCAGGTTTGACCCGGACCAGCCCAGTTGACCGCTGACGTCGTGCTGACGTCATGCTGACGCAATTATTTATTTTCTGGAATTAAAATAATTCAGAAAATCCAGAAAATGATTTAAACTTCAAAAATTCATAACAATTCAACCGTGGCTCAAATTTAAATAATTTATATATGAAAAATTATCAGAAAAATGCAATCTTTCCATCTGTACTAGTTTCATGCATGACAAACCAACTTATACATGCTGAATATGAGAAAAGACATTATGGCATATAGAAGAGACTTAATTTAGTAATGCATTTGAACCTTTGGTTCAAATGGACTTCAAACCAAATGTTTACTAGTTGCATTAGCTCAACAGCATCACATCTACATGCCATGTTCATGCATCATATTGTTGCATATGATTGTGTATTGATTGCCGGCACCGTTCCTTCTCGATAGGTCCTACTCCGGAGACGTTCCAGAGTACCTGTCTGTGAAGCAGTGCCTTCCTTGTTGATTTACCAGGCAAGCAAACCCCCTTGTTCATTTCGATAAAACCCTACTCTCTCGCTCCTGCTCTCAGTTATTGCATTAGGACAACAACGATTCATCTGCTACTTTGTGCTGCGGTAGTTGAACCCATTCCTCTGCATGACCTGTCATTGCCACAGTAAATAGTTGAAACCCACTAGCATGTGTAGGAGTTGATTGAAGCCACTGATGTGTTCCTACCATGCTATGCCTGCTATTGCTTAGAGTTGTGTCAGGTCTGATTCATTGGGAATGAATTGGAGTGTTACGATATGTTCTGATGCTGAGAGTGAAGTGTGTGAACACGATTTGGTAAAGGTAGCGGTGAGAGGCCATGTAGGAGTACATGGTGGGTTGTCTCACTGGAACCGTCCTTAAGCACTGAGTTCTATGTATGTTGTCCAATGACTCGATACTACCACACATTGGAATGCTTAAGTGCCCCTCTCGACTTATTAGCCAACTTGATCTCTGTCCAGGAGTCGCAACTAGTTTCTGATGTTTGTAGGTAGTGCTATTTTTCTACCAAGTGGCACCCGGCAGGGTGGGCTTGGGACAGACTAGGCACACGTGGCACGGTGTACCGAGTGGCACCCGGTTGGTGGGCTCGGGAACCCTGCTCACATCGTTTGGGGCCGTGAGCGACACCTCGGCCGGATCTCCTTGCGGATGGAACCCGAATAGGCGATAAACCTGGACTAGAGTCTTGTGGGGTTAGTCAGGTCGTGGCCGACACCCTCGCCAGGCTTCCGCTTGAAGGTTGCCGAGATACATGACGTGTACATGGCGGTAAGTGGCGAGAGCGTGTGTGAAGAAGTACACCCCTGCAGGGTTAACATGATCTATTCGAATAGCCAGGTCCGCGGTTATGGACTTCTTGGATGCTTACATGGTACATAGACAACTTGAAGTGGATACTCTAAAATGCTCAAGACAAGTGTGAGTGCTATGGATGGCCTTCTCGTAGGGAGACGGGAATGAATCCATAGTAGTGTATTGTGTGGTGATTAGTGGACTCGTGTACGTTGTTTCACCTCCAGAGTTTCTGGTAGTCGTAGAACAGGATAGCCACAGAGTCAAAGCTGGCTTGCTGCAACTAAACCCCACATTACTCTCTTGATACAAGTGCATGTATGATAGGATCTGATGTAAGTCTTGCTGAGTACCTTTGTACTCATGTTGCTTTATTTATGTTTTTGCAGCGGAGACTTCGGTCTTACTAGTGTTCTCGTGGGCTTCGACTAGTAGCTAGTACCTCAGCTACGATCTTGATCGGATGTTGTAGATAGTCAGACTCTTCAGCCTTTTTCATTTATAGATGTCTGTACTCAGACATGTAATGCTTCCGCTTGTTGCTTGATTGCTCTGACTGTTGGGTCATGTGACCCCTGTTTGTAATAATGCTGTGATGGCTCTTCTGAGCCTTTATCTATATAAGTTGTTGAGTTATGCTGTGATGCCATGTTGTACATCACATACTTGCATGTTATGCGTACATGTAATGTGTATTGCTATGTGTGGGATCTGACTGTCTAGTTGTTTATTCTTAGTAGCCTCTCTTACCGGGAAATGTCTCCTAATGCTTCCACTGAGCCCTGGTAGCTTGCTACTGCTCCGGAACACTTAGGCTGGCCGGCATGTGTCCTTCCTCGATCCTGTGTCTGTCCCTTCGGGGAAATGTCACGCGATGAATACCGGAGTCCTGCTAGCCCGCTACAGCCCGGTTCACCGGAGTCCTGTTAGCCCAGTGCTACAGCCTGGATTCACTCGCTGATGACCGACACGTTCGATGCTGGGTCATGAATGCCTGTCCCTGTAAGTTAGTGCCACTTTGAATTTACGACTAGCCATGTCAGCCCGGGCTCTTTATCATATGGATGCTAGCGACACCATCATATACGTGTGCCAAAATGCGCAAACGGTCCCGGGCAAAGGTAAGGCGACACCCGTGGGGATACCGTGCGTGAGGCCGCAAAGCGATATGAGGTGTTACATGCTAGATCGATGTGGCTTCGAGTCGGGGTCCTGACAGCTTTGGTATCAGAGCCTGACTGTCTGTAGGTTTACCAAGCCATACTGGTCGAAGTTGAGTCTAGAAATTCTTTAGTTATGTAAGGGAATTGATTGTGGGAAGGAACGTAAGGCTCTTTTTACTCCTTTACCTCATGACCTTCTGATGTGAGTCATCCTATCTTTCCGATGGGGTTAAGGAACTAGGCTTCTCTTTCGTCTATCAGGATCACGTGTTACTACTCCGTAGTTCCATAAGACTGGTTGATCAGAGTCATACCCCAGTTTCGAGTACTTCCGGTGTAGTCTGTTTAGTACTATCCCAAAACCTTGAGTGGTGATGTTGAGTATGTTACCACCCCATTTTTAGTAGGATGTCTCATTCTGAGCATTTTACTGCCATTATGCTGCCGGAATTTCCCTAGGAGTTCGAGTGATACTAATTCCTTGTGCTACATTCTACAGTCGATAGTTGATGTTGATTTCGTCCTTGGTTTCGTTCTCAGGATGTCATCAGCTAAGCGAAGTTTCGTCGCTCGTAGCCAGAACCATGGAGATGGTAGGGATGAGGATCCTCCTGACCAGCCTTCGTTGACAGAGTTCATGCTAGAGATGGAGAGGAACAAGCGTGAGTCTAATCGTTTGTTGGCACGTATCGAGGAGAACACCGCACATCAGTTCAAAGGGTCTGCTACCATTCATGACTTCATTCGTTTGCACCCACCTACCTTTCATCATTCCATCGAGCTACTCGATGCAGATGACTGGCTCCGTAGCATCACTCATAAGCTGCGTTCCGCGAGCGTAGCTGAAGATGACAAGGTCACCTATGCTGCATACCACCTGGAAGGTCCTGCTAGTCTTTGGTGGCAGAACTATGAGGCTATGCTTCCAGCTGGCAAGATTCCTACCTGGAAGGATTTCACTGAGTCTTTTCGCGAGCATCACATTCCCCAGGCCCTCCTTGATCGCAAGAGAGAAGAGTTCTGTAGTCTCACCCAGAGTAAGATGGCTGTTGATGCTTATAGCAGAGAGTTCGAGAACCTTGCCCGCTATGCCACAGAAGAAGTGTCCACGGACGCCAAGAAGCAAGCTAGGTTCCGGAAGGGTCTCAACCCCAAGTTGCGTCATGATCTCCACCTGCATCATTGTGATACATTCCAAGCCCTTGTGAACAAGGCCATCATTGCAGAAACAGCTCAACTCACTTACGAGGAGTCTCATAAGCACACCCGTGATTTGGGATCTTCCTCCGGTTCTAGTTCCCAGAAACGCCGGATTTGGGTTCCAAACTCCGCTCTTCCTTCCGGATATGCACCGAGGCCATCCTATGTGGTGCCTTCCCCAGCCCAGTCGTATGTTCCACCCGGGCCTACTGGTAGACCGCTTGTTAGTGCGGGTCCACGTCCAACCTCAGGGACTTGCTTCACATGCGGGAAGCCAGGACACTATGCACGTGACTGCTCTCAGACTAGTTATGCTTCATCCAAGGCCGAGAAGACTGTTGGCTGTATTAAGCCATCACGCAAGATGATTAGTGTCAAGTCAGTTTCCACTGAACGTGGACGTGTGCATCACGTCTCAGCTAAAGACGCTCATGATGATCCAGATGTCGTTCTTGGTACACTCCTTGTCAATTGTCACCCAGCATCAGTTCTATTCGATACTGGAGCATCTCACTCCTTCATTTCTGAAAGCTATGCTAACCTGCACAACCTGTCATTTTGTGAAATGCTAACTCCGCTAGTCATCCAAACTCCTGGATCCAAATGGCAAACCTCTAGTGTAAGCCATGGTAACGAAATCCTTGTTGACAGACTTGTATTCCTTGCATCACTTGTAGCCCTCAAGTCTTCAGATACTAACATCATCTTGGGTATGGACTGGATGACAGCTCATCATGCCAAGATTGATTGTTACACAAGATCTGTTCAACTTACACACCCATCTGGCAAGATAGTCACCGTCTCCACTAGAGTTGCAAAGCGTCAGCTCTATTCTCTTAATGCCAACCCTCTTCCAGACCTTGAAGATATCCTGGTAGTCCGTGACTTTCCGGATGTTTTTCCAGAGGAACTGCCAGGTGTTCCACCTGACAGAGATGTAGAGTTCGTCATAGATCTTATCCCAGGAACAACTCCAATCTCCCGGAGACCTTACAAGATGGCACCCCTAGAATTAGCCGAGCTTAAGAAACAACTCGATGAGTCCTTGCAAAAGGGTTTCATCCGTCCTAGCTCTTCTCCTTGGGCTTGCCCCGTCCTCTTCGTCAAGAAGAAGGATGGTACGGACCGGATGGTTGTAGATTATCGTCCCGTTAATTTGGTCACGATAAAGAACAAGTATCCGCTTCCCAGGATCAATGACCTGTATGATCAGCTCGCTGGATCCTCAGTCTTCTCCAAGATGGATTTAAGATTAGGCTACCATCAAATCAAGATCAGAAACGGGGACATTCCCAAGACAGCTTTTGTTACTCGTTATGGTCAGTACGAGTACACCGTCATGTCCTTTGGCCTAACCAACGCCCCAGCCACATTCTCCCGCTTGATGAACTCGATCTTCATGGAGTACTTAGATAAGTTCGTCGTGGTTTACCTCGGTGATATTCTTATTTACTCGAAGAATGAGGAAGAGCATGCCGAACATCTTAGACTTGTTTTAGAAAAACTCAGAGAACACCGCCTTTATGCCAAGTTCTCCAAGTGTGAATTTTGGTTGCCAGAAGTGACCTACCTAGGCCACGTAATCTCTGGTAAGGGCATTGCTGTCAATCCCGAGAGAGTTCAAGCCGTTCTCGATTGGACTCCACCTGAGACCGTGAAACAAGTTAGGAGCTTCCTTGGTCTAGCCAGCTATTGTCGCCGCTTTGTTAAAAACTTCTCCAAAGTAGCCAAACCCCTCACGGAACTTCTCAAGAAAGATAAAAAGTTCGAGTGGTCCCCACAGTGTGAGTACAGTTTTCAGGAACTGAAAAGACGCCTGACTTCTGCTCCCATACTTGTGCCACCGGATTTCACAAAAGACTTTATTATCTACTGCGACGCCTCACGACAGGGACTAGGTTGCATTCTTATGCAGGATCGTCATGTGATTGCTTATGCATCTCGACAGTTGCATCCACATGAGGAGAATTATCCTACACATGATCTAGAGCTTGCAGCCGTAGTCTATGCACTCAAGACCTGGCGACATTATCTCCTTGGTAAACGTTGCGAGATCTACACCGATCACCAGAGTCTCAAATATATCTTCACCCAACCAGATTTGAACCTTAGGCAAAGACGTTGGCTGGAGTTAATCATAGATTATGATCTAGGGATTACCTACACCCCAGGCAAGGCCAATGTCATGGCTGATGCTCTAAGCCATAAATCCTATTGCAACAATCTCATGTTGCAGCAAGGCCAACCACTTCTCCATGAGGAATTCTGTAAGCTTAACCTTCACATTGCTCCTCGCGGATTCCTTTCTACCATGGTGGCGAAACCTACCCTGGAGGATCAGATCATCTCTGACCAGAAGTTTGATAGGGGGGTTATCCGCATTAAGAGAAACATTAAGAAGGGAGTTGGTGGATGTTTCTCTATGGATGATCGCGGTGTTGTTTTCTTTGAGAATCGCTTGGTGGTTCCCAAGAAGCAACATCTTCGGCAGTTGATTCTTAAGGAGGCGCATGAATCTCCTCTCACAATTCATCCCGGTAGCACTAAGATGTATCAGGACCTACGCCAGAGGTTCTGGTGGACTAGGATGAAGAGAGAAATCGCTGAGTTCATTGCTAAATGTGACATTTGTCGTCGCGTTAAGGCAGAGCATCAAAGACCTGCTGGCACTCTTCAGCCTTTAGCTATTCCTGAATGGAAATGGGATAAAGTTGGTATGGACTTCATCACCGGCTTTCCCAGGACCAAGAGAGGGAATAATGCTAAATTCGTAGTCATTGATCGTCTCTCCAAAGTGGCTCACTTCCTTCCTGTTCGAGAGAGTATCACTGCTAGTCAGCTTGCTGACTTATACATTTCTCGAATAGTATCACTCCATGTTGTTCCACTAGAGATCAATTCAGACCGTGGCAGCCTTTTCACTTCTCATTTCTGGGAGAGTTTCCAAACTGCCATGGGAACCCATCTTTCCTTCAGTACCGCTTTCCACCCTCAGTCGAGTGGTCAGGTGGAACGGGTCAATCAAATTCTCGAAGACATGCTCAGAGCTTGCGTTATCTCATTCGGTATGGATTGGGAGAAGTGTCTTCCTTTCGCCGAGTTTGCTTATAACAATAGCTACCAATCCAGCCTCAAGCAAGCTCCTTTTGAGGTTCTCTATGGACGAAGATGTCGAACACCTTTGAACTGGTCAGAAACCGGTGAAAGACAATTCTTTGGACCGTACATGATCCAGGAGGCAGAAGAGCAAGTTCGCATCATTCGTGAGAATTTGAAAACAGCCCAGTCTCGTCAGAAAAGTCAGTACGATCGTCATCATAAGGATATGACTTATGAAATTGGCGACCAAGCTTACCTTCGGGTTACTCCTTTGAAGGGTACCCATCGTTTCGGTATCAAGGGCAAGTTGGCTCCTCGTTACATTGGTCCCTTTCGCATTCTCGCCAAACGAGGAGAGGTTTCCTACCAGTTGGAACTACCCCCACATCTTTCTCGAGTTCATGATGTCTTCCACGTCTCTCAACTCAGGCGTTGCTTCGCGGATCCTATCCGTGGAGTGGACCATGAAACGCTTGATCTCCAAGATAACCTCACATACCGAGAGTACCCGGTTCGCATTCTTGATCAAGCAGAGCATGTCACTCGACGTCAGAACATCAAGTTTCTCAAAGTTCAGTGGTCTCATCATTCCGAGAGAGAAGCTACTTGGGAGCGAGAAGATCGTCTTCGACTGGAGTACCCCGCTTTCTTTCCATCGACCCCTGAATCTCGGGATGAGATTTTTTCAAGTGGGGGCGAGTTGTCACATCCCTAGTCTGGTATGACCTAGGCTAGTTAGCCATTTGTGCATCATATTTAAATTTCATTTAAATTTGAAATGAGGATTGGTGGAACCCTCAGAATCATTTTTTTGAAAATGACCCAAATAAAAATTTCTCCAAAAGGGTCCAAGAAAATGCTCATGTTGCCCTCTGAAAATATTGGACAGAGATAAAAATCAAAACAATATTTTTAGGAGCTCATGGACATTTATTTTGGCCATTTGGATTAATTCGATAAATATTTGCATTGGAAATATATTTCTATATATATGAAATATGGTCCAAAAATTATGCCAATTATAAAAGAGCTCTGGAATAATATATCTAGCTCCTGCAAAAATTGGCATAAGGAAATTAAATGATTTAATATATTTATTAAATCAAACAAATGCCAGAAAATTAGAAAAGAAAACAGAATAGGGGGGAGAAACTTACCTGGGCCACTTACCCGATCGGCCCAGTAGCTCGGCCCAGCTGACTGGCCGACGCCAGTCGTCCTCCACCTCCCGCCAGGAGGCCAGGGGCGTGTGGCCGGCGCGTGCGCATCGCCGTGCCGCCACGGCACCTGCCTGCCTGTCCTCCCCCTCGACGCCTGGACGTCCGGAACGTCGCCACGCGCTGCCCCGCACCGCTCTCACTCCCTCTCCCTCGCCCTCCTCCTCTCCCCCTGCTCTCTCTCTCTCTCACCCGAGAACCACCGCCGCCGCTGTTCGCCACAGCCATCGCCACCGACCTCCCCTCGCCTCCCCGACACACGCGGAAGCTCCGCCCCCTCGCCCTGAAGCTCCTCGTCGAGCCACGCACCTCCGGACGGCCTCCATCGCCGCTATCGCCCTCGTCTTCCTCCTCGGGCTCCGCCGTCCGTCGCCGTCGATTCGCCGTCACCAGGTCTCCCCCGACCCCGCTGTGCTGCTCTGCGTGATCGCCGTGAGCTTCTTCTCGTTTCCCCTCTCTTCTCCCCCTCGTTTCCGCGCCGTAGCCCCGTTCCCCACCATGGCCGAAGCCATCGCCGCCGCAGCCCCTCGCTGTCGTGGCCAGAGCCACCGCAGCCCGTGCCTGCACCTGCCACCGCGCTCAGTAGCCTCCCAGAAGTCCAACGCCTCCGCCCGCAGCTCCTGCCATGCCCCGCAGCCCGTTCCCGCTCGAAGCCGAGCTCCGGCAGCCGCCCCGAGCTTCGCTCCGGCGAGCTCCGCCGCCCCCGCAGCCTCCCGCGTGTTCCACTGGATGCGCGTGAGCGCGGGCTTCATTCTCGTGGTCTCCGCCGCCCGAATGGTCGCCGGAGCGACGTTTCCGAGCCCCTCCGCCGTCTCGGGCCTCGCCGGCGGCTAAACGCCGGCGAGTTGACCGGGTTTGACCCCCC
>NC_041387.1:209250599-209252644 GCF_002162155.2 Triticum dicoccoides | reverse complement strand
TTAATTAAACTAATTAACCCCTGTTTAATCCCCCCTGTCACTGACGTGTGGGTCCCACACGTCAGGTTTGACCCGGACCAGCCCAGTTGACCGCTGACGTCGTGCTGACGTCATGCTGACGCAATTATTTATTTTCTGGGATTAAAATAATTCAGAAAATCCAGAAAATGATTTAAACTTCAAAAATTCATAACAATTCAACCGTAGCTCAGATTTAAATAATTTATATATGAAAAATTATCAGAAAAATGCAATCTTTCCATCTGTACAAGTTTCATGCATGACAGTCCAACTTATACATGCTGAATATGAGAAAACACATTATGGCATATAGAAGAGACTTAATTTAGTAATGCATTTGAACCTTTGGTTCAAATGGACTTCAAACCAAATGTTTACTAGTTGCATTAGCTCAACAGCATCACATCTACATGCCATGTTCATGCATCTTATTGTTGCATATGATTGTGTATTGATTGCCGGCACCGTTCCTTCTCGATAGGTCCTACTCCGGAGACGTTCCAGAGTACCTGTCTGTGAAGCAGTGCCTTCCTTGTTGATTTACCAGGCAAGCAAACCCCCTTGTTCATTTCGATAAAACCCTACTCTCTCGCTCCTGCTCTCAGTTATTGCATTAGGACAACAACGATTCATCTGCTACTTTATGCTGCGGTAGTTGAACCCATTCCTCTGCATGACCTGTCATTGCCACAGTAAATAGTTGAAACCCACTAGCATGTGTAGGAGTTGATTGAAGCCACTGATGTGTTCCTACCATGCTATGCCTGCTATTGCTTAGAGTTGTGTCAGGTCTGATTCATTGGGAATGAATTGGAGTGTTACGATATGTTCTGATGCTGAGAGTGAAGTGTGTGAACACGATTTGGTAAAGGTAGCGGTGAGAGGCCATGTAGGAGTACATGGTGGGTTGTCTCACTGGAACCGTCCTTAAGCACTGAGTTCTATGTATGTTGTCCAATGACTCGATACTACCACACATTGGATTTCTTAAGTGCCCCTCTCGACTTATTAGCCAACTTGATCTCTGTCCAGGAGTCGCAACTAGTTTCTGGTGTTTGTAGGTAGTGCTATTTTTCTACCAAGTGGCACCCGGCAGGGTGGGCCTGGGACAGACTAGGCACACGTGGCACGGTGTACCGAGTGGCACCCGGTTGGTGGGCTCGGGAACCCTGCTCACATCGTTTGGGGCCGTGAGCGACACCCCGGCCGGATCTCCTTGCGGATGGAACCCGAATAGGCGATAAACCTGGACTAGAGTCTTGTGGGGTTAGTCAGGTCGTGGCCGACACCCTCGCCAGGCTTCCGCTTGAAGGTTGCCGAGATACATGACGTGTACATGGCGGTAAGTGGCGAGAGCGTGTGTGAAGAAGTACACCCCTGCAGGGTTAACATGATCTATTCGAATAGCCGGGTCCGCGGTTATGGACTTCTTGGATGCTTACATGGTACATAGACAACTTGAAGTGGATACTCTAAAATGCTCAAGACAAGTGTGAGTGCTATGGATGGCCTTCTCGTAGGGAGACGGGAATGAATCCATAGTAGTGTATTGTGTGGTGATTAGTGGACTCGTGTACGTTGTTTCACCTCCAGAGTTTCTGGTAGTCGTAGAACAGGATAGCCACAGAGTCAAAGCTGGCTTGCTGCAACTAAACCCCACATTACTCTCTTGATACAAGTGCATGTATGATAGGATCTGATGTAAGTCTTGCTGAGTACCTTTGTACTCATGTTGCTTTATTTATGTTTTTGCAGCGGAGACTTCGGTCTTACTAGTGTTCTCGTGGGCTTCGACTAGTAGCTAGTACCTCAGCTACGATCTTGATCGGATGTTGTAGATAGTCAGACTCTTCAGCCTTTTTCATTTATAGATGTCTGTACTCAGACATGTAATGCTTCCGCTTGTTGCTTGATTGCTCTGACTGTTGGGTCATGTGACCCCTGTTTGTAATAATGCTGTGATGGCTCTTCTGAGCCTTTATCTATATAAGTTGTTGAGTTATGCTGTGATGCCATGTTGTACA
>NC_041387.1:209224130-209250039 GCF_002162155.2 Triticum dicoccoides | reverse complement strand
CGGGAAATGTCTCCTAATGCTTCCACTGAGCCCTGGTAGCTTGCTACTGCTCCGGAACACTTAGGCTGGCCGGCATGTGTCCTTCCTCGATCCTGTGTCTGTCCCTTCGGGGAAATGTCACGCGATGAATACCGGAGTCCTGCTAGCCCGCTACAGCCCGGTTCACCGGAGTCCTGTTAGCCCAGTGCTACAGCCTGGATTCACTCGCTGATGACCGACACGTTCGATGCTGGGTCATGAATGCCTGTCCCTGTAAGTTAGTGCCACTTTGAATTTACGACTAGCCATGTCAGCCCGGGCTCTTTATCATATGGATGCTAGCGACACCATCATATACGTGTGCCAAAATGCGCAAACGGTCCCGGGCAAAGGTAAGGCGACACCCGTGGGGATACCGTGCGTGAGGCCGCAAAGCGATATGAGGTGTTACATGCTAGATCGATGTGGCTTCGAGTCGGGGTCCTGACAACTATGCAACCTTCTTCTTGTAGACGTTGTTGGGCCTCCAAGTGCAGTGGTTTGTAGGACAGTAGCAAATTTCCCTCAAGTGCATGACCTAAGGTTTATCAATCCGTGGGAGGCGTAGGATGAAGATGGTCTCTCTCAAATAACCCTACAACCAAATAACAATGGTAAATTGTATAGGTGCAATAATCCGGTGAAGAGATGGTGATACAAGTGCAATATGGATGGTAGATATGGGTATTTGTATTCTGAAATTATAAAAACAGCAAGGTAACTAATGATAAAAGTGAGCGTAAACGGTATTGCAATGCTTCAAAACAAGGCCTAGGGTTCATACTTTCGCTAGTGCAAGTTCTCTCAACAATAATAACATAATTGGATCATATAAATATCCCTCAACATGCAACAAAGAGTCACTCCAAAGTCACTAATAGCAGACAACAAACGAAGAGATTATTGTAGGGTACGAAACCACCTCAAAGTTATTCTTTCCGATCAATCCATTGGGCTATTCCTATAAGTGTCACAAACAGCCCTAGAGTTTGTAGTAAACTAACACTTTAAGACACATATCAGCCAAAACCCTAATGTCACCTAGATACTCCAATGTCACCTCAAGTATCCGTGGGTATGATTATATGATATGCATCACACAATCTCAGATTCATCTATTCAAACCAACACAAAGAACTTCGTAGAGTGCCCCAACGTTTCTACCGGAGAGTCAAGACGAAAACGTGTGCCAACCCCTGTGCATAAGTTCACAAGGTCACTGAACCCGCAAGTTGATCACCAAAACATACATCAAGTAGATCACGTGAATATCCCATTGTCACCATAGATAAGCACATGCAGGACACACATTAAGTGTTCTCAAATTCTTAAAGAATCATTCCGATAAGATAACTTCAAAAGGAAAACTCAATCCATTACACGAGAGTAGAGGGGGAGAAACATCATAAGATCCAACTATAATAGCAAAGCTCGTGATACAACAATATGGTGCCGTATCAAGAACACAAGAGAGAGAGAGAGAGAGAGAGAGAGAGAAAGAGAGAGAGAGAGAGATCACACACATAGCTACTGGTACATACCCGAGCCCCGAGGGTGAACTACTCCATCCTCGTCATGCAGAGTGCTGGGATGATGAAGATGGCCACCGGTCAGGGATCCCCCCTCTTGCAGGGTGCCGGAATGGGCTCCCGAGAGGTCTTTGGTGGCTACAGAGGCTTGCGGTAGCGGAACTCCCGATCTAGGTTCCTTTTCGGGGGTTTCTGTATTTATAGGAATTTTTGGCCTCGGTGTCACGTCAGGGGGGTCTCTGAGTCATCCACGAGATAGGGGGCACGCCCAGGGGGTAGGGCGCGCCCTCCACCCTCATGGATGGCCCGGGACTCTTCTAGACCAACTCTTTTACTCCGGGGGCTTCTTTTGGTCCATAAAAAATCATCAAAATTGGCACCTAAATTGGACTCCGTTTGGTATGCCTTTTCTGTTAAACTGAAAAACAAGGAAAAACATAAACTGGCATTGGGCTCTAGATTAATAGGTTAGTCCCAAAAATGATATAAAATAGCATATAAATGCATATAAAAATCCATGATTGATAACATAATAGCATGGAACAATGAAAAATTAGAGATACATTGGAGACGTATCACTGAGCGCCGATCCTGCGAAACTTGGTTCAGTGCGGAGGATAAAGAGACACGTACAAGTATTTCTCTGCCTTGAGAATACAATTTCCGAATACTTACCTTCACGAAAGGATAGAGGCCGGGGTAGTCAGCCGCAATGGCTACCTCCGAGCCATTAAGGATCGCCTGATAGTAGACTCCATCCTGAAACTCTACAAATATGTCTGGATCCTCATGGAATCTGGGGTCCTCATTGCGATCATGATCCTCTGGCTGGGGAATGGGGCAGTTAATGATCTCGACAATTTTCCTCCATGAACCAGCCAGGGTATTCGGTTAATGCATCTCGATGAGTAAAAAAGTACTAAATGGTTAGAAAACTTCCCATTCAATGGGTTTGTACATGGAGAAGGCCTCTCGGCAATTTAAACGTAGGAAGTCTTGTTCTTCTCCCTTATAGAGGTCGGGCAGTGTGGAAGCCAATGCGGCCTGGCTATCCAGACCCTTTCACCTATAGCGAGAAGCGTCGTCGTCCCCGTTGTAGTTCCATTAGGGGACACCCTGGATTGAAGTGGCTGGATGCACCTCTGTATCGTAATGGCTATAACTTCCACTATGGAGAGTCCGGAATGGGTCAGTCCCTTGACCTTGTTTACCAATCGCATCACTTCCGCGTTGTCTTCCTGAGAAGGGTCTTGGGATGCCAGCTATATAGCTTCTTGAAGGGGGCACTGGAAAATTCTGGCAGTCCGGGACGAACAGGGTCCGAAAGAGGTACATCCTAGATATAGAACCATTTTGAAGACCATTCGGCGGATCCCTTCTTCGGAGTCCCGACAGGGTTGTCGGATCTGGCTATGCGCCATACTTCGGCGCCGCCCACTTCAAAAATAGACCCGTCGCCCTGATGGCGGGGGATGAGGCAGAAGAACTTTTGCCATAGTTCAAAGGGCGACGAAACCAGAGATATGTAAAATAGAACCTGGTGTGAGGTTGTGCATTTGGATCCCGTAGTGTTCTAGTAGGCCCCTAAGGAAGGGGTGGATTGGGAATCCCACGCCCCTCAAGAGGAATGATATGAAGCACACCCTCTCCCCTTGGCTGGGATTGGGGAAATTCTCCGCCAATGCATCAACGCATATGGAAGTTAACCCCACCTGCCGTGGAATTATCACGTCAGATGTCCTATTGTGAAGACTTAGTCATGGAGCCATCGCAACGAGATTAGCTTAAAGGGGTTAAACCGGACAAAGGACATGGGGAGTTTATACTGGTTCGGCACCTTGCAGTGAAGGTAAAAGCCTACGATCCAGTTGTGGTGGAATTGATGGGGTCTCGATGATCAGGGTGCTAATCCGCTTTACGTGGCTCTTGAGTTGTTGTTTCTTGTCCTTGAACTGCCGCCGGGTCCTCCCTTTATATACACGGGTTGACGCCTGGCGGTTTACAGAATCCTGGCTGGCTCAAACACATGTCCTGCTCGGATTCTACGCTTTCTTATCTTACAACACAAGTTACACAATGTATGTCGGTTTATGTCTATGTGCCCTAATCAACCTTTGGGCCCTGGGCCTCTAAATCTCTACAATAAATCGCCATACTCCTTATATTCATGGGCTTCAATATGGATGGCTTGTTACAGGTATAAGCCGACTCTACCTGGGTGGTTTATACTCAGTAGTTATATCCCCAACATTAGGCCCCAGATTGATTTGAACCTGTTCATGTAAATCTTCCACATTTAAGAATATTCCTTCTTGAACAGCTTCGCGTGAACCTTGTAATCCGCCATGATGTCATCCTCCAAGATTATAGTAAACCGCCATGACGTCATTTGCTTATTAGAAAACCATATATACCTCCCCTTTATTAATGAACCTCCAAAAATCAAGGCGACAACTCTGTCACATATCCATTTTTTGGGCTCCTCGATTCTCACGCCTGTCGCTTATCCCTTCGCTTTATAAATAGGATCGGGGGTCATTTTCACTTTTCCACTTCGTGCATATTCACCTCGTCGTCTTCCTCGCGCCGCCGCATTGCTTCGAGCTCGGCCGCCGCCGTCTAGCCTCATCTTCGACCTCACCTCCGGCCGCTGCATCACCCTGAACACACTAGAAAAATGTGGCGCCTCTCCGCTGCTCCCTCAGCCTTAGTAAGCCTTCTCTCTTTCCACCCCAGATCTGTTCATTAGGGATTCTATATTTCTCGGTGTTCATTAGTGTTCTTCACTTGTACTTCATTGTCACATGAGTATTTGATAAAAACTTGACATTTTCCCTGTGCGGCCATAGCCATAATCCATTTTTCCTCATCACAGCATCCCTTTTTTGGTTAAAATTCCCATCTGGACCTTAACTGTTCCGCTGTTACAACTTAGGGTTTTAGAATTTTCTCCCTTTTTTGAACTGCGGTAGATCCAAAATTATAATGTCAACCTGTAAAACATGTTTGTGCAACACTTAGCAGTTTTTGAGATCTGTAACTTCCACACCAATGTAGGCGGTTTATCCTTAAGAGAAATAGAGCCCTCCAGGTAGCATTAGCCCTCTCTTAAACCGTCGATTCATCATTTCTATAACCCTGCCAATGTCTGAATCCGGTTTGATATGTATATATGCCTCGACGTCTTCTCCCTATAACCTTGCGTCACTTTATACTTGTCAGCCATGAATCTTAAACCGACATTAATCTTTTTCCAGCTTTTTGTTGAAATGGCCAAACAATTTTATGCTTGCAACTGCGTCCCTTCCCGGGTTACGGAAGAACAGCTGATCGGGTGTGTTTCAACCGGCGCTTTAGCGATTAAAGAGATCATCCACTTGAGGGTCCCCGGTCGAGAAAATCCTCCCGAGCCCAAGGATGGAGAGGTGATTGTATTTGCTGATCATCTGAGTCGAGGGTTTAGCCCTCCCGGATCAAAATTCTTTCATGACGTGCTTGCTATATTCCAAATCCGCACTCAACATATTGGACCGAACTCCGTGTCCAATATTTGTAATTTTCAAGTATTTTGCGAGGCTTATCTGCAAGAAGAACCAACTGTTGAGTTATTCCGGGACTTCTTTTACTTAAATCGCCATACTGAATTTACTGACGGGCCCAACACTGAATTCGGCGGCGTTTCAATCCGGAAAAGGAAAGATGTCAAGTTCCCTCACACCAAGCATCATAGCCACCCAAAGACTGGAATCAGACTAGGTTTTATGGCCGAAACACAGCTCCGGATGGCGAAAATCCTCTATCGGGTTATCGTGCTCACCGGCTTACCAATAAACATCCAGTTCCCCAGTGACTCACTACAAAGGAACGTTCTAAGTATGCACCCCAGCTTTCAAAGCTCCGAGCCTTCGTGGCGAACAGTTTAACTGGCACGACTTTGTCCGATGTTGGGTCTCTTGCCCTTAAGCCGTCGCCCCGGTTTCATTTGCGAGTACACACAAGATTTCAAAGATCCTCAGCGGCATATTGATATTCAGCTGACTGATGAGGAAATTACTGAATCTGTCAAGAAGATGCTGGATGAACCGGTATCTGAGTGCAGCAAGACAGGGCTCAGTCATTTCTGTGTTTCCAATAAACCACCAGCTGTAAGAATTGCATCATTCTTCTCTTAATCCGTCCCCTCTTAAATATTTCTTTATAAATTGTTGTTCTTCCTTGAAGGGTGATGATCCGTTCTGGAAAAGGAAACCGCAGGACAAACCGGCGAAGCCGTAGGATAAACTGGTGAAAGCACCTCGCACCAAGACCAAAGTTACAAAGAAACCGGCAAAGAAAAAAACTGCCGAGTCCCCTGATTTGCCCAACGATGAAGAGCTTGATAACCCAGAGTCATAGGTAGAACTTGATTCTCTTGGTTCTTTTTTCATACACCTCATTGGCAATAATCATTATCAGGATAACGCGGAGGCTAGCCATGCTGGTGATGTAGAGGTACTTATTTTTCTTCCGACTCAGATCCCGCGCCAACACCAAAAACACGCCAAGCAGTCTGGAAAGTAAAATTTTCACACCCTCTAGCTTATTCGGATCCGCACTTTCTTTTGAAGACATGGCAGCATGAAGCTCGCTGCACAACCCGGCATAGCGGCCAAGTGGTTACTTCCTCTTGGTTTACCGAACTCTCCGGTTCGTAAACGCCACCAAGAGGTCTCTTGTACTTCTGATACACCTTATCCCAGGGCGTTGTGTTTCCGATATCCTCTTAATCCATCTAACTCGAATTACCAGGGGACCTCCCATTCATCTTCTGGCAAATCAACATCGATGAAGCTTCCAACCCTTAAAACGGTTCCGGGGTGAGCATATTTTTCTTAATCCGTCATACCTTTATATTTTTTATCCTTGCACTATTATGACGCATACTTATCATTTTGTACGGCCAAAGCCAGAACCAGCAAGAAGGCCAAAGTTATCAAACCGACTAAAGACCCCAATCAGGATTAAACAAAACAAGCTCCTGAACTGTCTCATCCAGATGCTGATAATATTCCTGATGGCCCGTCCTTGCCGGATCAAGCAACTGAAGCTATGCACATGGATATTGATCCATCGGTTCATGCTGATGATCCGCCAAGCCCAGCCAAAGGTGCTGCTGATGATGTTGTCGTTACTGGTACTGGTTTCACCTCCACTGGCAATCCTATAACTTTATCAAAGCACAGTGCCAAGGAAGAACTTTCTGCTATGGACAAGGGAAGTGGAAAGCTAATTTAACAAGCTATGCCCACCTCAACGCCCAACACATTCATTCTGGTTTCTTAAACCGCTTGTACACAAGCCGCGACTATGAAGCCGGTTTAGTGGGCCTGATGAAGGAACGGTATGTCAGGACCCCGACTCGATGTCACATCGATCTAGCCGGTAACACCTCATATCACTTTGCGGCCTCACGCACGGTATCCCCACGGGTGTCGCCTTATCTTTGCCCGGGACCGTTTGCGCCTTTTGGCTCACGTATATGATAGTGTCGCTAGCATCCATATGATAAGGAGCCCGGGCTGACATGACTAGTCGTAAACCCAAAGTGGCACAGACTTACAGGGACAGGCATTCATGACCCAGCTTCGAACGTGTCGGTCATCAGCAAGTGGGTCCGGGCTGTAGCACTGGGCTAGCAGGACTCCGGTAAACCGGGCTGTAGCGGGCTAACAGGACTCCGGTACTCAAAGCGTGACATTTCCCCGAAGGGACAGACACAGGAACGAAGAAGGACACATGCCGGCCAGCCTAAGTGTTCCAGAGCAGTAGCAAGCTACCATGGCTCAGCGGTAACACTAGGAGACATTTCCCGGTAAGAGAGGCTACTAAAGATAAACAACTAGATAGTCAGATCCCACACATACCAAGCATTTCAATAACATACACACAATATGTGTGCAATACAACATGGCATCACAAAATGACTCTACGACTCAAGTAGTTTATTCAATAGGCTCCGAGGAGCGAGACATTACAAACATGGGTCTCATGACCCAACAATCAGAGCATACAAGTCAAAACACAAGCGGAAGCTATCATGTCTGAGTACAGACATCTATAAATGAAAAAAGCTGAGAAGCCTGACTATCTATCAGATCCTGCCGAGGGCACAAGATCGTAGCTGAGGTAACAAGCTAAACGTCGAAGTCCAAGCGGAACTACTAGTGAGACTGAAGTCTCTCTGCAAAAACATAAAATAGGCAAACGTGAGTACAAATGTACCCAGCAAGACTTACATCAGATCTATCTACACATGCATCATTATCAACAAGGGGGGGTGGTGGAGTTTAACTGCAGCAAGCCAGCTTTGACTCGGTGGCTAACCTGAACTACGACTGCAAGTAACTCTTTTGAGGTGGCGCACATGAGTCCACATATCCACCATATCAATACACCACTATGGATCCGCTCCCGTCTCCCTACGAGAACGCCATCCATAGCACTCACGCTTATCTTGCGTATTTTAGAGTATCCACTTTCACTTGTCTATGAACTGATATAAGGGGTCCACGTTTCCATATCCGAGGAATCCGGCTATTCGAATAGATGATGTTAACCCTGCAGGGGTGTACTTCTTCACACACGCTCTCGCCACTTATCGCCCTGTACACGTCATGTACCTCGGCAACCTTCAAGCGGAAGCTGGGCGAGGGAGAAGGCCACGACCTGACTAACCGAACAAGTCTCTAGTCCAGGTTTATCGCCTATTCAGGTTCCATCCGCAAGGAGATCCGGCCGGGGTGTCGCTTACGGCCCCAAACGATGTGTGCAGGGTTCCCAAGCCCACCAACCGGGTGCCACTTGGTACACCGGGCCACTGTGCCTAGTCTGTCCCAAGCCCACCTATACCGGGTGCCACTTGGTAGACTACTAACACTGCCTACAAACACCAGAAACTAGTTGCAACTCCTGGACAGAGATCAAGTTGATTAATAAGTCGAGAGGGCTTGGAGCGCCCGGAGCCCAATGTGTGGTAGTAACTGATCATGGATCACAAACACAGAACTCAGTTCCTGAGGACGGCTGCAATGAGACAATCCACCATGTACTCCTACATGGCCTCTCACCGCTACCTTTACCAAATCGTGTTCACACACTTAGCTCACACACAGTAGGACATGTTCACACGCCTCTGATTCATCCCCGATGAATCAGACCTGACTCAACTCTAAGCAGTAGCAGGCATGACAACAAGCATGAATGAGTAGGCACAACAGGGCTCAAACAACTCCTACTCATGCTAGTGGGTTTCATCTATTTACTGTGGCAATGACAGGTCATGCAAAGGATAAAGGGTTCAGCTACCGCAGCAAGTATCAAATATGTCGTTGTTGTCCTAATGCAGTAAAAGAGAGCAGGAGCGAGAGAGTGGGATTTTATCGGAATGAACAAGGGGGTTTTGCTTGCCTGGCACTTCTGAAGATAACATTGAGTCTTCATCAGTGTCAACGATCACATCATCGGTATCACGTCTATCGAGAGGGGACAAATACCGGCAACACAGAAAGGAACACAATCAATGCAATGCACAATATGATGCATGATCATGACATGGCAAAATGAACGTGTTTTGGGCTAATGCAACTAAAACCAGATTAAATGAAGTTGGTTTGAATCCAAGATTCAAATTCAAACTCCATATGTGATTATTTAAATGCCCTTTAATTGATTTGTGCTAAACAGCAGCTATAAGTTGTTCTAACATGCATGAAAATGGTACAGATGGATTCCTTGAATTTTTCTGATAATTTTTCATATATAAATTATTTAATTTGGAGTTACGGTTGAATTTCTATGAATTTTAGAAGTTTTAGGCATTTTCTGGAATTAATAAATCATTTAAGAATTATTTAAATTCCAGAAACATTTACTGCGTCAGCAGTGCGTCACCGTGACGTCAGCAAGTCAACAGGGGTCGGCCAGGGTCAAACCTGACGTGTGGGGTCCACACGTCAGTGTCTCAGTCAACTAACCAGGTTAGTTAGCCCTAACTAACTTAGTTAGCCGGGCGGGGCCCGCATGTCAGTGGCCTATCTAATTAGCTAGGTTAATTAACGCTAACTAATCTAACCCTAATCAACCAGGCGCCTGGGCCCACACGTCAGGGGGTCAAACCCCTGGTCAACCGGGGCTAATCCACCGGCGTCTAGCCGCCGGCAACGACCAGACGCGGCGGAGGCTCGGGAATCGCCCACAGGGCACGATTCGAGCTGCGGCTAGGCGCGCTAGAAAGCCCGCGATGCGGCGCATCCAGTGGTGACCGCGGTGTGTGCTGGGGCAGCGTGTAGGGGCGGTGGTGACGGGCCGGGCGGCTGCCGGAGCTACGGCTGCACGGGCGCGAGGGCTGCAGCGCATTAGCCAGAAAGCAGAGAGGCGCATCGGGATCCTAGGGACTGGGCGAGCACGCGGGAGCTACTAAAATGAGTGGAAGAGCTCCGAGGCGCGAGGTTCGCCGGCAATGGCGATGGCCGGAGCTCGGTGCTTGCGGGGATGGCGGCTACGGCACGGGAACGAGCAGGAGAGGAGGGGGAAAACGAAGGAGTCCTCACAGCGGAGTCGTTGAGCAGCTCGGACGGCTCGGGGAGGCCCTCTTTGGCGCGAATCGACGGCGGGGATCCATGGTTGCTGGCGAGGAAGACGATGATGCTGACGGCGATGCAGTGCGCCCCGGGCTTCTGATCTTGAGCGCGCAGATGAGGAAGACCTTCTCTCAGCAGCTGGACACGGGGCGAGGCCTAGGGTGCACGATGGCTACGGTGCTCGTCATCGGCGGCGACGGCTACGTTCGGTCGCGCTCGAGGAAGGGACTGGAGGGCGAGGGAGAGAACAGGGGATCGAGTGAGCGAGTCGGACGGACTGGGACGACACCGAGGAGGGGATTCGCGACGTCGCGCTGTCCTCGGACGCAGGCAGGCAGCCTGGTGGCGTGGCGCTCGCGCGCAGGCGCGTCGACACGCCTCTGCCTACTGGCAGAGGTTGAAGACGGTGGGGAGCTGGGCTGGGCCTCAGCCGCATTGCTGGGCCAGGTGGGGCGCTAGGTGGGCTGCAGGTAAGTGGCCCAGGTAGGCTTCTGTTCTTTTTTTTTATTTCTGTTCTGTTTTTCTTTATTTAATTCTTTTGCCACTGTTTGAATTAAAAATAATAATTCAAACAATGCCAAAGCTCCTCTGAATATTTTTATATTGCTAGATGGACTTTTCCAAAAGCTTATAAAATATTTCAGGGGTATTTAAATTATATTCTAATTATATGAATATAATTCAAATTCAAATAGCTAGTGATTTAAATTCAAAGTCCCAAAAATAAATCCTTAAAAATGTTCAATATTTTGGTGGGGACCAGAACCCTTACCAAAAATTATCAAACATTTAAGAGGAGCACTTTGGAGCAATGAATGAGATTTCTAGGGTTTTTGCCCCTCTTTTATTTAGGGTTTTGAGGCTTCCAATATTCCTCAATTCAAGTTTCAAAAATATAGACATGATGCACACCTGAAGCTAGCCTAGAGCAATGCCAGAAGCTAGGGATGTGACACGGTATGAGGTAAATATCACTCATCTGTATAAACTTTCTTTCCTTATTACTAGCTTAGACTATTAATTTCAGTAGCCCCCAAGGGCCGGTTCATAATATTGATGTGAACCGGGACTTGTAGTAGAATAATCCTTAATTTTTCTTGAATATCCCCCAAGTGACATGTTTATACCTTTAGGATGACCGGCATATTTCTGTCATGAATCTTCCAAAAATCTTGATAATCATCTTTGTAATCCGATTGAAGAGGAAAAAATCCATAACCTTGACTTGAGCAAATGCATAACTTGTTATATGCTGGGGACTTAAAATGATAGTTGACAAGAAGCAATATGTATTAGCCCCCAAGTGCCAAGTGTATAACTTGTTATGTGCTTGGGAATTCAGATATGCACTACCAATTCATTAAATGTATTCTACAGGCTGATCTGAGCAAAGAGGACTCCCAAATTGCCGATCTTCAAGAAAATATCATGTCCCAGCAATCAGAAACTTCCAAGGCTAAAAAGGAGATGACCAACGCTTTAACAACCATGGAACAACTGAAGGAAAACTTCAAAAGTGAACGGGCAGGATGGGATGTTGAAAAAGAAACTTTGCTAAAGCGGGCGGAAGACGCTGAAGCAGCCCTTAATCTGGTAGCAGAAGAACTGACTGGCTTGAAGAGGCAAATCAATGCTATGACCTCTGCTGTCTTCAGTAAATAACCTCTTCATAAGCTTTAAATAAGTAACATCCATGAAACTACCGGTTTAATAATACTTTGACCATTGCAGGTAGCCGTGTTACTCATCTTGTCTCGGATATGTGCAAAAAACTGAAGGCTGCCTATACATTGATAGAGCAATTATATACCAGCGTTCAACGGGCCATCTGCACAGCTTCACATAATAAACCGCCCCCAAATTTAATCAAGGAAACGTTGGAAAATTTATCCATGATGCCTGCCCAGCTTGAAGAATTGAAGAAATCAGCTGCTAGGGCCGGTGCTCTTACTGCATTGACCCGGGCCAAGTCCTGGACATCTGACCTTGATCCGGAAGATATTGGAAATGGCTATCCAGGCCAAAAAGAGGACGAGTCAGATTTTGATAATGATGACCTTAGGGCCATAACGAGGGAAATGCATCCACTGGCTAGCAAACTGGCTGAAGACACTGACTTGTCATTTTACCAGACGATTTATGATGCTAATAACAAACGGGTTAACGCACCAACTTATGATGCGCAAAATCTTATCCCGCCAATCCGTAAGCATACCTATGCCCCTGATGTTGAACCGTCCACCCTTATAAGTGATGAAGCTGTCTTCTGAGCCTTAATTGGGTTGACTGAGCAACCATTGACTTCTAGCCACTGGGTGGAGAGGAGGAGGGTGAACCGGCGCAGGATGATCCACAGCCTTCAGGTCAACCTGGTGAAGAATCATGATCCGAAGGCCGGTTTAGCTTCTTTACACTACCTTCCGTGTGATAAGCAATTATCCTTTTGGTCCATCAAAGCGCCTTGTAATTGGCTAGTTTAAACACTTGGTGTGCTATGCCATAGTGCATATTCACTATGCGTAATATTGTTAATCCGTCATGATTATGCTATGTCTACTTATGATCCTTAGCAGCTTTATTCAATTTTGTTTCTGCATACAATAAGTTTAAAATGTCCTGGCGGTTTACCACCAGACGTGTCATAATGCCCAACATAAACCAGGGTTTATAACCAAGGCTGTAATTTTAAGAAAATATGAAATACATCATACCTGTGATATTGAATCACATCGTTGGTTTACCAATTTATTGTAGTAAGGGTGATGACCCAAATCTTGAGTACTGGTAACTCCCATCATGTTTTGCTGGCTTATAATGAAGTCGTACCGGGTTATAATAAACGCCGGATTATCCATATATCATACTAGCGACTTGTAGTCAAAGCCAGACCGGTTAGTGAACACGGGATTAATATAAACCTCATCAAAATAAACTTCAAAAAGAAAGACTTGCGAAGAAAACACGCAAAAAGGCGAGGCTTCTCATGGGCTGTCAGGTCATTGAGTTAAACCATTTTACAAAGCCTTATAAGATGAACCTCACATTAACCAATCGTCAATTTAACTATGATAAGTTCAGGGTCTTTATAAGATTGACTGTCAAACGTTCGACGGGTCTTATCAGGATTACCTGGACGGAGTGACTTACCTAAAAAGACAGGATAACCCGGGGTTTTAGGTGAATACACCTAGCTTCCAAGACTGGCTTTAATAGCCTATTGCAAGGTTATAGACTCTTTGTTCTTGTAGAAGCAAAGAGCCCCCAAGCAATATTTTGAGCTGTGCTCAGTGGACGCCTATGTTTGAGTTGTGTTTTGCAACAAACTCTCTTTGGCTCCTTATGATGTTGAGCTTATGTTTGAGTTGTGCTCTCTCTTTTTTTAGCTTTATAAGCCGGATTAATAGATAATCAGAACTCCTCTTTATAAACAGAAGCCCCCATGTAATGATAAAAAACTTTAAGGAAGAACGACAGAGGCCCTGCTTTAGCAAGGATGCCGGTTTATTATATTGATCATAATATATACATTGTCAAGAATATGTACATAATAGGAGCCTATGCCTCAGGTGTAGTAAGCCCGAAGATGAGCGATATTACATGGCCGGTAGGTCTCCTCCGATTTGCGTGAGTCTTTGTGCTCTCAAACATCGATAAGGTAGTATGACCCGTTGTTCAGATTCTTGCTGACCACAAAGGGCCCTTCCCAAGGTGGGGATAACTTGTGCATATCGGTCTGATCCTGGTTGAGATGGAGCACTAAGTCCCCTTCTTGAAAAGCTCTGGTTTTAACCCGGCGCCTATGATAACACCGTAGGTCCTGCTGATAAATCACTGAATGAGCCGCGGCTATGTCCTGTTTTTCATATAACAGGTCCAATGCATATTGGCGTGCTTGTTCATTGTCCGCTTCAACATAAGCTGCCACCCAAGGCGAGTCATGGCGAATGTCACTGGGAGAACTGCTTCTGCTCCATAAACCATGAAGAAGGGTGTATAACCCATAGATCTATTGGGGGTGGTATTAATACTCCACAATACGGAAGGAAACTCTTCCACCCAACAACACGGCGTCCTCTGCAATGGAACCATAAGCTGGGGCTTGATGCCTTTCAGGATTTCTTGATTTGCTCTCTCAGCTTGACCATTAGACTGGGGGTGCGCCACTGATGACACATCAAGCCGGATGTGCTCGCGTTGACAGAACTCTTCCATAGCACCCTTGGAGAGGTTCGTGCCATTATCGGTTATGAGGCTGTGTGGAAAACCAAAGTGGAAAATCACCTTCTTCATGAATTGAACCGCCGTGACTGCATCACACTTGCTGACTGGCTCCGCCTCTACCAACTTGGTGAACTTATGAACCGCCACGAGAAGGTGGGTCTTCTTATCCTTGGACCTCTTAAAGGGCCCAACCATATCCAGCCCCCAAGTTGCAAACAGCCAAGTGATTCGAATCATCCTCAACTCCTGAGCCGGAACATGAGCTCGGTGTGAAAACTTCTGACAACCGTCACACTTTCTTACTAAATCTTTAGCATCAGTATGAGCCGTTAGCTAGTAAAAACCGTGTCCAAAAGCTTTAGCCACAAGGGATTTTGAACCGGCATGATGACCACAATCCCCTTCTTGGATTTCACACAAAATCTCACAACCTTCTTCAGGAGAAATGCAGTGCTGAAATGCCCCAAAGACACTGCAGTGATGTAACTCGCCATTGACAATAGTCATGGACTTGGACCGCCGATTTTCTGCCTGGACAAAACTTCGTCCTCGGGTAACTCGCCCTGGTCATATACGCCAGGTATGGCACCATCCAATCAGGGATAGCTTGAAGAACCGCCACCAATTGAGCCTTCGGATCAGGAACAGCCAGGTCCTCCTCCGTCGGTAGTCTAACCGACGGGTTATGCAAAACGTCAAGAAAGACATTGGGCGACACCGGTTTACGCTAAGACCCTAGCTGGCTTAAAGCGTCCGCCGCTTCATTCTTGCACCGATCAATGTGCTCGATCTGGTAACCCTTGAAGTGACCCGCAATAACGTCCACCTCATGCCGATAAGCCGCCATGATTCGATCCTTAGAATCCCAAGTACCAGAGACTTCCTAAGCCACTAAATCGGGGTACCCAAAGCATCTTACCTGGATTTAGTTCATTTCCTTAGCCACCCGAAGACTGTGGAGCAAGGCCTCATACTCAGTTGCATTGTTAGTACAAGGAAACATCAAGCGGAGAACATAACAAAATTTGTCACCTCGAGGGGAAGTAAGAACCACTCCAGACCCCGAGCCCTCCAATTGTCTCGACCCATCGAAGTGAATAGTCCTGTATTTGTTATCCGGTTTAACCTCCGGTGCCTGCAACTCTGTCCAGTCATTGATGAAATCCACAAGCGCTTGGGACTTGATGGCCGTGCGAGGCATATATTTTAGCCCGTGAGGTCCAAGCTCGATAGCCCACTTAGCAACTCGGCCAGATGCTTCCCTGTTCTGGATGATATCTCCCAAAGGAGCGGAACTTACCACAATGATGGGATGGCCTTGAAACTATTGCTTAAGGTTCCGTCTCGCCATAAAAACCCCATACACAAGCTTCTGCCAATGTGGATATCTCTGCTTTGACTCAATAAGCACCTCACTGATATAATAAACCGAATGTTGAACCGGATATTCCTTACCTGCCTCTTTGTGCTCCATCACAATAGCCACGCTGACAGCCTGGGCGTTAGAAGCCACATATAACAGCAATGGTTCTTTATCAATGGGGGCAGCCAGAACAGGTGGCTCGGCTAACTGCTTCTTCAGATCCTCAAATGTCGCATCAGCAGCATCACTCCAGACAAAGTTGTCTGTCTTTTTCATCATATGATATAGAGGGATGGCCTTCTCTCCCAACCAGCTGATAAACCGGCTTAGCGCAGCAATACGACCCGCCAGACGTTGAACATCGTTGATACATGTCGGTTTAGCCAGAGACGTGATAGCCTTGATCTTTTCTAGATTAGCTTCAATGCCCCTGTTAGACACTAGAAAACCCAAGAGCTTGCCTACCGGTACACCAAAAACACACTTGGCCGGATTAAGCATCATCTTATAAACCTGGAGATTATCAAAAGTTTCCTTCAAATCATTTACCAATGTCTCCGCTCTCCTGGACTTCACCACGATATCATCCACATAAGCATGAACATTGCACCCAAGCTGATTATGAAGACAATTCTGCACACATCGCTAATAAGTCGCCTGGGCACTCTTGAGCCCAAAAGGCATAGATACATAGCAGAATAAGCATCTTAAGGGAGTTATAAAAGTTTTCTTCTCCTGGTCCTTAACTGCCATTTTGATCTGATGATAACCAGAATAAGCATCCAGAAAGTTCAAACGCTCACAACCCACCGTAGCACCAGTAATTTGATCGATACGAGGGAGAGCAAAGGGATCAGCTAGACTAGCCTTGTTCAAATCTGTGTAATCCACACACATACGCCAAGTGTCGTTCTTCTTAAGTGACAGCACCGGGTTAGCTAACCACTCAGGGTGAAAAACCTCCACAATAAACCCTGCTGCCAAGAGCCGGGCCACCTCCTCACTGATGGCTTTGCGTCTTTCTTCATTGAAACGGCAGAGAAACTGCTTGACCGGCTTAAACTTGGGTTTAATATTAAGAGTGTGCTCAGCGAGTTCCCTCGGTACACCTGGCATGTCATAAGGTTTCCATGTAAATATGTCCTAGTTCTCACGGATGAACTCGATGAGCGCACTTTCCTATTTCGGATCCAGGTTAGCGCTGATGCTAAACTGCTTGGATGAATCGCCGGAACAAAATCAACCAGCTTAGTCTCATCAGCCGATTTAAACGTCAAAGTCGGATCACTCCATAGTTGGTTTTTTCAAAGAAGTCATATCCGCCGGATCAACATTGTCCTTGTAGAACTTCAACTCCCCTATTGCACAAACCGACTCAGCATAGGCCACATCACCTTCTTCACATTCCAAAGCAATCTTACGGCTTCCTTGTACTGTGATGGTCCCCTTATGACCTGGCATCTTGAGCTGTAGATAAACATAACAGGGCCTTGCCATGAACTTAGCATAAGCTAGCCCTCCAAATAGGGCATGGTACGGGATCCTGATTTTCACCACTTCAAAAGTCAATGTCTCTGATCTTGAATCGTGATCATCTCCAAAAGAAACCTCCAGAGCTATCTTACCAACTGGATAAGTCGATTTACCAGACACCACACCGTGAAAAATGGTGTTTCACGGTTTAAGATTCTTGTCTGTCCACACCATGCGAGGGAAGGTTTCATAGTACAAGATGTTGATACTTCTCCTGCCATCCATGAGTACCTTGGTGAACTTATCACCTCCAACCTAAGGCACCACCACCAATGCCAGATGACCCGGATTATCAAACCAGGGCGGATGATCCTCTCGACTCCACACAATAGGTTGTTCAGACCAGCACAAGTAACGGGGCACCGCCGGTTCAATGGAGTTCACTACCCTTTTATGAAGCTTCTAATCGTGCTTGCACAGGATAGTGGTGAAGACATGATACTACCCACTATTCAACTGTTTCGGGTGGCTCTGGTAACCCGACTGCTGCTGCTGTTGACTCCCCTGTTTATTATAACCACCCTAGTTGCCCTGATTGCCTTGATTGCCATGTCCTCCTTGATTACCTTGAAAGCCCGAGCCAGAACTACCTCCACCATAACCCGACCCATGAGACCCGGGTCTTGAACCGCCGGTTGGCCCGTAATCATATCGGAAAAGATCTGAGTTTTTGAACTCCCGCATAATAAAACAATCCTTCCAGAGGTGCGTAGGTGACTTCTCTCGCATCCCGTGCCTTGGGCAAGGCTGATTTAACAGGCGCTCAGGATTGACACCTGATCCTCCACTCTGCGGGGGCGGTTTACCCTTATGATGCTGACCATTATCCTGCGCGTTGGTGTTAGCCATGAAATCTGAACCATTTTCAGCTTTACGCTTACCATTGTTTCCATGGCCCGTCGGATTATGCTGCTGCCCTTTGGTGCCGCCGCTCTTCTTTCCCTTCCTGGGCTTTTCCTCGTCAGACTCGGGGTCCTTGGTACTATCAGAGTCGGCATACTTAACCAGAGCTGCCATAAGTGTTCCCATGTCATTGCAGTGACGCTTGAGCCATCCCAACTTTAGCTTCAGAGGCTTAAAACCGGCAATTGCCCTCCAACATTATAACTGCTGAATCGGCATTGATGCGGTCGGATGAATGCAAGTTCTCCGAAACCTGGTGCACCCAATGGGTTGTCGATTCACGTTCTTCTTGGACACATGCGGCTAAATCCACAATTCACATGGGTTGCTTGCACGTGTCCTTGAAATTCAGTATAAACCGGGCCTTTAACTCGGCCCATGACCCAATGGAATTAGCTGGCAAACTTTTCAGCCATGTGCGAGCCGTTCCATCCGACATCATGGTGAAGTCCTTAGCACATGCCACCTTATCCACATCCAGCATCTCCATTGCCATCTCATAGCTTTCCATCCATGACTCGGGGGGTAAGTCAGCAGTGTAATTGGGCACTTTACGCGGACCCTTGGAATCTTTGGGCAGCCGCACATTGCTTAGAGCCGGGGTGAGACATGGCACCCCCCAAGAGCTGAAAGCAACACCTGGTTCCACTGAAGTTGTCGGGCGAACCGGAGTAAGCTGACGGTCCACGTACTGTGTTGCTAACTCGGCTTCTCGACGCGCTCTACCGTGATCCACCACGACCCGAGCTTTTGGACTACCGCCCGCCGGGTTAGGCCCTCGAGGGGCGTTACGGTTCCGCGCACTGCTTGACACACCCGGTTCATCAATATGCCTGTTCTAACTCCGGCTCGGGCGAGGGGTTGAATGAATTCTATCTCGACTATACGAATAAGCCTGCTGCTGAACCATAGCCGTTTGAAGGAGATCTCTGGCCTGCCACGTCTCAACCACTGCTGGAGACTCGCCTTCCATTGGAATAGCTTCCAATTGTGATGCCGCAATGATCATGTTACCCAAAGGGGTGGAGAAGTGACCCGGCGGTGTCGGCATGTGCTGAGGCGGGTCATGGTTCCGTCCAGACGGGTCTGTCATTTGTGGCTGATCCGATGCTCCTGTCCCAGGTGCTTCAATCCGTTTTACCGCTGCCGGGTTACTTGTTCCCGCTCCTGGCGTGTTAAAGAGGTTCATTTCTTCATAAACTGGTGGTAGACGAGACCGATATCTCATCCTCAACATGTCGTTTGAAGTGTTCTGATCCAGCATGAGCCAGTAATTTTCTGCCTGAATCTGCTGTGCCTGAGCATCCAAAGCGGCCCGCTCCTCAACCATCCTAGCTTCCTCAGCCGCCAAGTCCTCCTTGGCCTGAGCTATCTGATCTCGCAGCTTCGTGACCTCCACGTTATGATGACCTTCGTCAACAATGTCGTCCAGGCGTCCAATAAGACGGACGGGACATGAGCCGGCCGATGCACGGGGCCTCCTGCCCCGGCTGCAGATCCGGAAATCATTGCCGCTGCAGCTGATGAGTCCTGCGTGGGCTGTGTACCGGCCATGAAGATTGCCACCCGGTTTGGCGGTTCAAGGGGGTCCGGAATACTGTTGCCATCAGAACAGCCCCCAAACCGGCCATATTGCAGTTGGTACAGTGACTCGGTCTCACCGGTGGATGATTCGCCATCTTAATAGACAACTGTCTCACTGTCGGATGCCGGTTCGGACTCCGCCCTGTTGATGAATCCTACGAACGCACGCTTCATGGCGGGATGAACCCGGGCGGGGCTTGCACGCTGAGCCATCTCTATGAGGTTGGCGCAGATGTTCGGCTAAGGGCCCGGTTCGTCGATCTTGACAATGAAGACATGAATTCCTCTGGAGGGGACCCGGTACCCGTACTCGATTGAGCCGGCTTCGGAGCCCTAGCCTGCATTTTCGATGTAGAGCTTGCCACGACGACTCTTGGTCATCCGGCCCATTGCGTATCCCGTGAGTCCTTCAAAATTGCCCTCTAAGAACTTGAAACCATCGTGTGATAGCCCCACGGTGGGCGCCAACTGTCGTGGAATTATCATGTTAGATGTCCTAGTGTGAGGACTTAATCGTGGAGCCATCGCAACGAGATTAGCTTAAAGGGGTTAAACTGGACAAAGGACACGTGGAGTTTATACTGGTTCGACCCTTTGCGGTAAAGGTAAAAGCCTATGATCTAGTTGTGGTGGAATTGATGCGGTCTCGATGATTAGGGAGCGAATCCGCTTTACCTGGCTCTTGAGTTGTTGTTTCTTGTCCTTGAACCGCCGCCGGGTCTTCCCTTTATATACACAGGTTGACACCCAGCGGTTTACAGAATCCAGGCCGGCTCATACACGTGTCCGGCTCGGTTTCTACCCTTTCCTATCTTACAACACAAGTTACACAATGTATGTCGGTTTATGTCTCTGGGCCCTAATCCGCCTTTGGGCCCTAGGCCTCTAAATCTCTATAATAAATCGCCATACTCCATATCTTCATGGGCTTCAATCTGGATGGCTCGTTACAGGTATAACCTGGCCCTACCTGGGTGGTTTATACTTAGTAGTTATATCCCCAACACCTCCCATACGGAGACTAGATCTGAGGGAGGGCGGTGTCCTTGCGTTTGGAGCCGACTAAGATGGAGGTGGGATACGGAGCAACTCTACCAGTCCCCTTCTTGAGGGCCATGAGGGTGCGAGGAGGAGCCGGGGGCACTTGCCATGGTCTGATTTTTTTCCATGGCTTGCTCTGTTGCTCTGGGTGTGATGCGAGATGGCATTTTGAAGATCTCGCCTCGTTTTACACGCGTAGCCTATGCCTGTCAGAAATATTAAAATACAAGGATAACGGACCATTCACATTCACTCAGACGCATGGAAATCGAGGCGATGGCGGGGAGGAATCATAAAGACTAGACGAGGAAACCGATACAAGACAATCTTCAATCCGGAATATAATGGGCAAAGACTTGTGTCCGCATACTACATCATCATTGAAGGCAAGTTCGGGGGTACTAAGGGAGTCCTAGATTCGGGGGTCCTCAGGTGACCGGCCTAGGAGTATGGGCCGAGTTACATGGGCCGTACAGGTCAAGCTGAATATTATCCACCGTGTGTGGATGGCACTTCTCAATTCGTGGGCAGCAAGAATAGAGTCCGGAGGTTTCCTTCCCAGATGAAACGACCTTGTACGAACCCTAGGCCCTCCTATGTGTATATAAACTGGAGGGGTTAGTCCGTAGGCGCGATCTTTTCACCACCATTGGAATACTCATAGGCTAGATATCTAGGGTTAGCCATTACGATCTCGAGGTAGATCAACTCTAGTAATCTTCGTACTCGTGGAATATAATCAAGCAGGAGTAGGATTTTACCTCCCGTATGAGGGCCCGAACCTGGGTAAACACTGTCTCCCCTAGCTTCTTGTTACCATTGATCCTTAGACGCACAGCTTGGGGCCCCCTACCCGAGATCTGCCAGTTTTGACACCGACAACGACCGCCTCTAAGCCCATTCAGACATGGCGGGCCCCAAACCTGGGCGGCAAAACACATTTGATATAAGCTCGTCCGAAAGACATGTCTCTCTCCCTCCATTTCCCCATTCAAACACGGTGGGCCGCAAAACAAACTCTCCTCATCCAAAATCGATCACTACAAGAAATATGTCAACTTGTGACCACCACTATTGGTCACTGAAAGGTCACAAATTTCCATTTACGACCTTTTTGTGACAAAAAACAGAAGGTCAAAAGCTGGCCGTCGTAAACTGACTATAGCGACCTTTCTTCTGGAATGGTCAAAGACGTTTACGACCAAAATATTCCTACTGTGGCATTTTGGTCACTAGAAACCTCCCCAAGCCACGTAGGCATCCAGCGTGGCAAGCTGATGTGGCACAAGATTCAGCCCGGTCCAATTCGGTTTTCTACATGGGCAGAGCCCATTAATTCGGCCTTTTTATTGTTTTTTTCATGTGAATTTTTGGTCGGCTACATGGCCACGCCCTACAATTCGGCCTTTTAATTTTCTAGGCCATGGCCCTTTTGCAAACCATTTCATTAGGCCTTTTTGTAAGGTTTTACAAAAATGCACAATATTCCAGCCCACTATTATTTGGGCTGTAGCATTTTTGATCCAGTAGACCATTTGGTCTTTTTATTATTCCCTGATTTCCAGTTTACACATTTGAACAGCAAACACTCAATAATTCTCTCAATTAAATGATTAAATTCAGAAATCATTCATCCAAATACACACAACAGCACATACAAGTCTGCCCGTCCAACCTCAACTAAAACAAGCAAAAACAGATACACATCAACTAAAGTTGTGGTGCGCTTCCACCACAGCAGCAGCAACCTAAGCGACATTAGATCACCAAACAGAAACAATGCCATCAACAAGAGGCGGTAATCCAACTTCAACACTTTGTGAGGAGCAGCGCCACCAGGAGGATGCCGATCGCCTCTGGTACCTGGCCACAGGTCACATCAGAAATATTCAGAAATCAGTTGAACATAATTGACTACAAAAGAAATCAGAATTGAACAGAATTGTCATGCTTATCTACTTTTAGGAAAGTTAATACATATTTCCATGCTTGTTTATCAAAGAAATTGTATCAACTTAACACTTAGTCATGCATAAGTGTTTCACATCAAAAACATACAGCAGTGCAGACTCAAAATTGTATCAACTTAACACTTAGTCATGCATAAGCGTTTCACATCAAAAACATACAAATTTTGGAGTAGGAAACTAAATCTCTAAATACTCCTGCTGCAAATACTGCTAACACTAATAGGCCAGCAGCAAATACTGTATTTTTGGAGTTTTAACAAATGTTCAGTAATTTATGGAGTACAGCAGCAACATCATGTTAAGAAAGTGAGCTAAATCATCACATTTTCAACTCTAAAGGTGCGGCAGGTCCTAACCCTATCATAGGCATACGCGCAAACAGGTGCATGACAGTGTTAAGTTTTATACAAGGATGTGGCTTATTGAAACTGAAAGTCCAAGTAAAAGTCGTCAAGAGCAAAAATAATGAAATGTTTAGTCCCAGGTTTGTGAACTACGCAGCAATTCTTTTAAACTTGTAATACGGAGGCTGAGTTAGTATGCAGAATGTCTGTAAGCTACAACATGGCCCATCCAAGCACAGCCCAACCCGTCAGCTACAAAGAGCATGAAATAAAAACAAAATACCATACTTAATTGGAGCTTTATTTTTTTTGTTCTTACACGGGCCGCTAATAAATAAAGAGTCAGAAAAGCGTCTGAATGGAATCGAGGCTCTGTTTCAGGTAGCAAAGTGGCAAGCAATCTATTTGTGCAGCAGCAATTCTAGGCTTCACTCTGCTCATGATCTACTAATGACTTCTAGCATAAAAAAACACTTCTAGCCTAGTAAGCAACAGTATAGCATGCACTTATTAAATTCTTAAGAGTAGCACATGCATTGTCTATTAAGGGAATCATCTGTTACAATTTGTGTTAAAATCTCCTAGGAGTTCAAAGGCTGGAAACAATCTACTATGGAGAAGTGAAGGACCCCAAGTACCTTAAGAGTAGCACATGCATTGTACAACTCTTCTTTACGAGTATCTCCGAAACCATCAGCGTTACCTGTAAAAGTGGTAGTCATCACATGGAAAAATTAGCCAAGCACAGCTCTAATATGGAAAGAAGCACTTCTGTATTTCTATTATATATGCTAGAGAAACTTATTTCTAGTGTTAAAACGTGCAGCTCTGTATACATAATTTTGGTAAGCTAGGCAGAAGCTTAAATATTCAGTGTACAGAAATAGTCATGTGTATGCATATGTAAATCAATATGTCAAATTCATGGCCAACTAGAGATTCATGTATACAATTTGCTAGAGAAGAAAATAACAAGTCAGTTTGTAGCTAGCCTACCAGCAGTTTAACAACACTAATAGATTTGCATTTGATGCTGCCACTTAATTTTAGTACATGACAAGACAAAAAGCATGGCATCAACACAAGCATCAATAGCATACTAACACCTAAATTGATACTAAATTAATGGAGTCCCATCCATCCATGAGAAAAGAAAGTGCCTTTGGTTGATAAAGAGAAGAGAAGACTACCTCTTGTTGGGATCAAACCAGAGGATACCAGCGCATCCACCCATGAGCAGGTTGTGTGGCTCGAGATCATGGTCCCGGACACCGCGTTCGTGGCAGAAAGCAACGCCATTGCAGAGCTGGTACATCATGATCTACATGCACAATATCACCAAGTTCACCAACAACGAATCAGTCAACGAAGTCATTGAAGCTGTCCAGAATCACTTTCAGCTATCATGCATGCCTAGAAGATAACAATACATGTGCGTTCATCATCTACGCAACAACTCACTCTCGGAAGCTGACTTTGAACGCGGCGACGGAGCCCGTCTTGGGCCTGTTGAACCCCTCCCTGCCTTTCGCGCGCACCCTCTCTTCTATCTGCACAGCAGACGCACTGCACTTTGAGGCCCCAAGAATCAAGACCCCGGTAATTTATTATTACAGAAAAACGCACCCTCTGCTTCATGAGCTCCAGGTTGCCGATGCTGTCGCCAAGGATGGCGCGCATCTCCTCATCGTCCCTGCAAGCGTTCTCCAGGACCCTAAACCACCACAGCAACAACCAATGAGCTAGCTCGTTAACTGAGCAGAGAGGGAAGTAGTTACACAGGACATTATTATTCTTAAGTGAATTAAACAAGTCCACCCATCCCAAATCCTGCAGCTATGGCTACATTTGCTAGTATTTTGCTGCTTGGTTAAACTATGTGCCGCTACTAGAGATTACATCGGGGATGCAGGAGACAATCTGATGCGTTCGATACATGGCCTTGGATGCAACTAGCAAAATAGAGTACGAAAGGCAGTGCTGTCGAGTAAAGCATAGTACTTATGTGAAATGCACTGAAGCTGAAACAAGATAGGGATATATACCTGCGGCAACACTGTGGCTGGCCGCAGATTGGCGAACACGCTGAGCCCGGCACGGATGTTGAGCAGCCCGGTCTCAGGCTTGAGATGCTTCTCACTGCTGTCCCACTTATACCTGCAAGCGAAGCATCAGCGTCCATTTACTGAAACTGAAAGTCATAGATGCACATCACAACTTCTGAACTAATTACTATTGCCAGATCGTTTCCACTCACCCTCCTATCGCGCCGAGCAGGATGGCGTCGGAGGCCCGCGCTGCCGCGAGCGTCTCGTCGTGAAGCAGACGTAGTCATGGTTGTAGGAGATGTGGAGCAGGTCCGCTGCAGAGGTGCAGGGGTGGTTTGTGGGGCGACGACGCGAACGAACTGCAGCGGCGGCAGGAGCTCGTGAAGAGGCCATCCATGGCGGGGCTGTTGTAGATGTACCTGGGAGAGAGGGAAGATGCGTGAGGGAGAGAGAGAGAGATAGAGGAAAGGAGAAGGACGGGACATGTGTAGGTCTCGTCCGCGCGTCGCCGGCGGAGAGGGCCACCGCCTCCATGGCCGGTGCCGGGTGTAGGTCTGCTGGGCACCGTCGAATCCCGCCTTAGGTCGCCGGGATTGGGCGCCGGAGGCGGCGGTGGGAAGTTGGATCTGGGAGTGGGAAGAGGGGAGAGGATCTGAGGTGGGGAGGGGAGGTGTGGCAGCGAGGGGACTGGTCGGTGGCGAAGGTGGGTGGCGGCGAGGGGATGGGTGGAAGAGGTG
>NC_041387.1:209189606-209223937 GCF_002162155.2 Triticum dicoccoides | reverse complement strand
CGGCGGTGTTGGGCGGAATCGATGGGGGCGGCGGCGCACGGAGGATGGCGCGGCTAGGGTTTGGACGAGAGTTGTGCTGATTCGGGAGGGGGATGAGAGGGATGAGGGGTAGAGGGGGTGGGGGAAGAGGGCTGCCGTCAGATCTAGGCCTATCCAACGGTGGTCGGGCATGATCCGCGTGAGGTGCTCGTGGACAAATCAGAATGCAATAAAGGCCTTGATGATTTTATGACCATATAAATAGGTCGTAAATGATTAAAAATAAGTTCTTTTGCACGAGAAAAGCATTTTTCGTTGTTGAAGTATAAAAAATAGTTTTGTTGTGACGAACCTACCAACTCTATGTATTAGACCAAATTGTATGTATAATTGACCAAATGATTTTATGTAAAATGCTTTTGATCCACGAAAAATTCATTTTCCATTTTTTCGAGTGCCCAAAATGATTTTTTTTGTGAAGGACCTATCATATATTTGTTGTAAAATTAGACCTAATCAATTTTATAAAATACCAGGCCATATATAATGCACAATTGACAAAATGGTTGGGTGTCAAAAAATTTGATCCACCTCTGGTGAAAAAGACAAATTCCCGTCGATTCAGCTGGAAGCAGGTCAAATTTGAACTGCAGGTGCCTCATAATTTGCTCTTTATTTTTTCCAAAACTCATTTCTAGGTAAATAAGTATCTATTTAATCAGAGAAACACCAAAAAAATTCCAAGATTCAACCACTAGCTAGGACCGGCCATTCCCGGCGTTTTGACCGCATTTTGAAACGGGCATGAAAAATTCAAAAAAAATCAAAAAATTGGAAAACCTCCGCATTGTGTCATTATATGTGACCAAGTTTCCAGGAAAAATAACAAACTTGTAATACGGCAATTATTTTAAAAAGTGTTCTCAGAAATGAGCTATCATCTCTGAAGATTCATGGCTTTCAAGCCAAATGATCAATCTTATGGCCACATTTGTGGCATAGTTTGTTCAAATGATCTCATATTGTGCACAAGGGTGCATATTGGAATGGCAAACAATGTTTCCTAAGGAAGTTTTCATTTTTTTTGGACGAAAAAACCATTTTTCATTTTTCGAGTGCCCTAAAGGAGGTTTTTTTGTGAAGGAACTACCAAATAATTTTTACAAAATTGGACCAAATCAATTTTCTAAAATACTAGGACATATTTAATGCATAATTGACAAAATGGTTGGGTGCAAAAAAAATTTATCCACCTCTCGTGAAAAAGACAAATTTCCGCCGATTCAGTTGGAAGCGAGTCAAATTTGAACTGCAGCTGCCTCATAGTTTGCTATTTATTTTTTCCAAAAATCATTTCTAGGTACATGAGTATCTATTTAATCAGAGAAACACCAAAAAAATTCCAAGATTCAACCACTAGCTAGGAACGGTCAAGCCCGCCGTTTTGACCGCATTTTGAAACAGGCATAAAAATTCAAAAAAAATCAAAAAATTGGAAAACCTTCGCATTGTGTCAATATATGTGACCAAGTTCCTAGGAAAAATAACAAACTTGCAATATGGTAATTATTTTAAAAACGTGTTCTCAGAAATGAGCTATCATCTCTGGAGATTCATGGCTTTCAAGCCAAATGATCAATCTTGTGGCCACATTCGTGGCATAGTTTGTTCAAATGATCTCTTATTGTGCACAAGGGTGCATATTGGAATGGCAAACAATGTTGCCTAAGGAAGTTTTCATTTTTTTTGGACGAAAAAACCATTTTTCATTTTTCGAGTACCCAAAAGGAGGTTTTTTTGTGAAGGAACTACCAAATAATTGTTACAAAATTGGACCAAATCAATTTTCTAAAATACTAGGACATATTTAGTGCATAATTGACAAAATGGTTGGGTGCAAAAAGTTTTTATCCACCTCTCGTGAACAAGACAAATTTCCGCCGATTCAGTTGGAAGCGAGTCAAATTTGAACTGCAGCTGCCTCATAGTTTGCTATTTATTTTTTCCAAAAATCATTTCTAGGTACATAAGTATCTATTTAATCAGAGAAACACGAAAAAAATTCCAAGATTCAACCACTAGCTAGGAACGGTTAAGCCCGCCGTTTTGACCGCATTTTGAAACAGGCATAAAAAATTCAAAAAATTCAAAAAATTGGAAAACCTTCGCATTGTGTCATTATATGTGACCAAGTTCCTAGGAAAAATAACAAACTTGCAATACGGTAATTATTTTAAAAAAGTGTTCTCAGAAATGAGCTATCATCTCTGAAGATTCATGGCTTTCAAGCCAAATGATCAATCTTGTGGCCACATTCGTGGCATAGTTTGTTCAAATGATCTCATATTATGCACAAGGGTGCATACTGGAATGGCAAACAATGTTGCCTAAGGAAGTTTTCATTTTTTTTGGACGAAAAAACCATTTTTCATTTTTCGAGTGCCCGAAAGGGGGTTTTTTTGTGAAGGAACTACCAAATAATTGTTACAAAATTGGACCAAATCAATTTTCTAAAATACTAGGACATATTTAGTGCATAATTGACAAAATGGTTGGGTGCAAAAAGTTTTTATCCACCTCTCGTGAAAAAGACAAATTTCCGCTGATTCAGTTGGAAGCGAGTCAAATTTGAACTGCAGATGCCTCATAGTTTGCTATTTATTTTTCCAAAAATCATTTCTAGGTACATAAGTATCTATTTAATCAGAGAAACACCAAAAAAATTCCAAGATTCAACCACTAGCAAGGAATGGTCAAGCCCGCCGTTTTGACCGCATTTTGAAACAGGCATAAAAAATTCAAAAAAAATAAAAAAATTGGAAAACCTTCGCATTGTGTCTTTATATGTGACGAAGTTCCTAGGAAAAGTAAAAAACTTGCAATACGGTAATTATTTTAAAAAAGTGTTCTCAGAAATGAGCTATCATCTCTGAAGATTCATGGCTTTCAAGCCAAATGATCAATCTTGTGGCCACATTCGTGGCATAGTTTGCTCAAATGATCTCATATTGTGCACAAGGGTGCATATTGGAATGGCAAACAATGTTGCCTAAGGAAGTTTTCATTTTTTTTGGACGAAAAAACCATTTTTCATTTTTCGAGTGCCCAAAAGGAGGGTTTTTTGTGAAGGAACTACCAAGTAATTGTTACAAAATTGGACCAAATCAATTTTCTAAAATACTAGGACATATTTAATGCATAATTGACAAAATGGTTGGGTGCAAAAAGTTTTTATCCACCTCTCGTGAAAAAGACAAATTTCCGCCGATTCAGTTGGAAGCGGGTCAAATTTGAACTGCAGCTGCCTCATAGTTTGCCATTTATTTTTTCCAAAAATCATTTCTAGGTACATAAGTATCTATTTAATCAGAGAAACACCGAAAAAATTCCAAGATTCAACCACTAGCTAGGAACGGTCAAGCCCGCCGTTTTGACCGCATTTTGAAACGGGCATAAAAAATTCAAAAGAAATCAAAAAATTGGGAAACCTTCACATTGTTTCATTATATGTGGCCAAGTTACCAAGAAAAATAACAAACTTGTAATACGGTAATTATTTTAAAAAGTGTTCTCAGAAATGAGCTATCATGCGTGAAGATTCATGGCTTTCAAGCCAAATGATCAATCTTATGGCCACATTCATGGCATAGTTTGTTCAAATGATCTCATATTGTGCACAAGGGTGCATATTGTAATGGCAAACAATGTTGCCTAAGGAAGTTTTCATTTTCGTTGGACGAAAAAACCATTTTCCATTTTTCGAGTGCCCGAAAGGAGGTTTTTTTGTGAAGGAACTACCAAATAATTGTTGCAAAATTGGACCAAATCATTTTTATAAAATACTAGGCCATATTTAATGCACAATTGACAAAATGGTCTGGTGTAAATATTTTTGATCCACCTCTCATGAAAAAGACAAATTTCTACCGATTCAGTTAGAAGCGGGTCAAATTTGAACTACAGCTGCCTCATAGTTTGCTATTTATTTTTTCCAAAAATCATTTCTAGTTACATAAGGACCTATTTAATCATAAATACATTGTTTGGTGGCGATACGTCGAGGTTTGGGCGGTGGCCGAGGGCCCCAACTCTAGAGCGCGTAAACTCGCATGCCCGCCGCGTGGTCACCGCGTGAACGTGGCGTTGCCATGTGTTCTGGGCGGCTTAGGCATGTCTAGTGGGTTGGGCACTCCCCAGGTTGGTGCTAGGAAGAAAATTACAACATAAGATTCTCATGAGGAGACCTATCGATGCTGAAACATGAATTAGCAGCCAAGTGCTTGATTAGCGGTATGGGAAATGTACATGGCTAATGGGTGTGAGTTTTGGCTGAGGATGATTAGTTACTAAGAAGACCGTTTTCACAAATTTTCAGCTCAAAAGGAGGAGCCTAGGTGGTACTTGCTTTGCAAACTACCACACTGGACATAACTACGAATGTTGAAGCTCGGCTCAAAATAATGAATGGATTGAGCTGGCATTTGGTGGAGGATGGTTATTTGGGCATAGGAAAGCACTGTAGAAAATAGATGCCATTTGGACATGCCAAAGTGGTACTTCCTTCACAAACTGTTGTTCTGAACAGAATAGGAAAATGAATATTTTTGAATTACTTTTGAACTAGACAAGGAAAGTTTTTACATGTTTGACAAAGATATGAGCCAAAGAATTTATGAGATTTTTTGGGGAATTTTGGGAATTACAGAAATATAGGTTGCTTCACAACCTAGGGCAAAACTGCCACATGGACATGACACATAGGCAAAACTGATGAGGTGGCGCCTAGTCATAGCAACCCACCACAATTTACAAGGCTGTGACCATCTATATTGGTCGTTAACAACTAGAAATAAGGCAGCGGACTAGCGCTGTTTGCTTTATGACCATTTCGTGTAAGGAAATTATGACCTTTCTGACCAAAATGGTCGCAATGGTTTAGGGTTTGGAGCCCCCCAAATAGCTTTTGACCAATTGGTCTGAAATGGTCATAAATCTATGACCAATTCTTCTAGGGTCACTGACAGAAGGTCATAAGTTGACATATTTCTTGTAGTGGATGTAGGAAATATTTTAAATAGGGGCAGATGTGTAACTTCCCTCAGATGTGACACAACCGCCCTACCTGTCAGCCCCGTTCATACACCGTGGGCGGCAAAACACCCTCTCCTTACCAAAAATCGCTACCGGCAAATATTGGGGTGATGCCATATTACAGTCCTATCCCCAACCGACGTGATGTCTGAAATTTTAAATGAGGGATAGGTTCATAACTTTCCCACATTTTAGACAAGCGCGTCCTATAGTTTGAGATCCCCTGACTCCCCCTCCATTTCACCATTCATACACCGTCGGCACCACAACAACCGCCCCTCCGCGGCCAGCCTCCTCCGTCCGCCACCCCATCCTCCACCTTGCCGGAGCCGCTACCCCTCCCCCGTCGTCCACTCCAAGAGATGGACGTCTCTGATCCACGGTGTCGGACAAGGATCCTTTCATCGTGTCCTCTCGCTTCATCGGCACCATTGTCCACCTTGCCGTTGCTGCTCCGACGACCACCTCGTCCACGGCAACAGGACTTATCCCCCGACCCGGCTATCTGCCGTCTAAAGTCTTCTTCCATGTCGCCGACAGCCATCACACCCGCAACACCCTCAACGTATCAGTAGGGGCCTACACGGCATCGCAAGAGAGGTGGTCGTATTTCATATCTGCTTAACTTATTGATCTCGCCCGGAATATAGATCTAACTTGTTTACTGTACTTCTCTTGTCCGTACCAAATTTTAGTGGCTAGTCGAAAGCAAACATTGGTTGCGAAGCAGCCTTTGTCCGGTTTGCACCTTCAGATCCGCCATGGCACGATCACTATACTCGTAAAGCTAATGGTTTTCCCCCTTTATATTCACTACCACCATCGTAGGTGCTTCGTGTCATGCTAGCACTGCTCTTCAAGACCTCAACTCATCAAGCGAAACAACAAGCCACTCATAATTCCAAAGCTTAGTTGTTGAAATACAAATCTGATATGAAGCTCATATTAGTAAAAGTGAGAACGTTTAATTGGTCACCTAATGTTCCTATATTCGCTTCGAAAAGCATGTGCGCCACACACCATCGGAGCTATAGTTAAAATATTGGGCGGGCCAGATGGCTTACGCTATAGGGGATCCCAAATTTTGGTACAAATTTACCTTCACTCCTTTGTATATTGGACTAGAGCTGGGCGGGCCATGGCATTGTTTTGTTCTTATGTAGCTCTTTCTTGTTGTACCGGCAATACAAGCCCATATGCTCCAGCTAGTTCCACTTTCCTGATTTTACTCTTGATGCTTAGGGTTTCCCCTTTTATCTACTCCACTATGATCTGTGTAGGTGCTTTCTGTCGTACTAGCAGCACTCCACCCTTCAATCTAAACAACATAACACTCATAATTGCAAAGCTTAGCTATTAAAATAAAATTGTGATATGATACTAATATTAGTTAACAGACACATTCAATTGGTTAGCTAAAGGTCCCACTTGAGTTTCCAAATGCATGTCACGACATATAGAGAGACAGCAGAATTGCATTTCTTTGTCACTTGTTGATTGTACTTTCTTGTCATTACCAAATCTTGGTTATTATTTCAAAGCAAACATTGGTTGCTGACTACCCTTTGCGCGGTTTGCAGCTTCAGATCTGCCATCCCACTTCCACGGTCAACGTTATACTCATCATGCTTACAATTTCCCCATTTTTTGATGACCATGATCAGCCTACATGGTGTGTGTCGTAATAGCACTGGTCCACCCATCGAGCTAAACAAGCTTAGTTGTACAAATTTGAATATGATATTATGCTGATATTAGTAAAACTTAGACATGTTTAATTGGTCAGCTAAATGTTCCTACATATGGAGAGATCGGAAGGAATAGTATTTCTCTATGCGCTTTGATTCATCATGGGTGGGCAATAGACATTGTATAGAAGGACTTGTAATACGTTCAATATGCTTGCTCTTCTGCTCTTTTTTAGCATGATCCTCTTGTCTTCTTTAATAAGTATGTTCCTTGTTGGGAAGAGTAGCAAAGACATTTGTGGTCGACTGGTCAGGTCGAGTAATTTTCCCTTAGTATATTTCGAATCTGTCAGGTCAGGTCGACTTGTTCTTCTTTACTATATGTTGAAGCTGTCATCTGTGAAGTATCATTACTTCTAGAGCTCTCATATTTTGAGTAGTAGGCCACATTATATTAATGCACACACCAAATTACAGCATGCATGGCATCTCTCAGAAGAATTGCAGAGATAGCACAAAGGGGTTTACAGGGAGGCAGTATTAGATTAGAATAACTTATGCATTACAAAGATAATCTCACTTGTTTTTATGTTTTCATGCATGTCAAGTATTGAACATGATCAAAATGAATATGAGAATGGGCGCATGAGAGGAATATTGCGGAACAATCTACTGGCTAACAAACTTGGCATGGTGGAGGATGGCCTATCTTAGTCACCCATCAAGGTGCTTGCTCTAACTTGGCAAGGTTGTATTGGTCACACATATTTTGCATATGACCTCTTGCATTACTTCTACTTTGTTACACCAATATTTTCTTAGTTTAAGCATCATATATTAGTATATGCCATACCTATCCATTTTCTATACCTATTCCATGTGTCATCATAATATGTTTTTCCAGTCAAATGTTGTTCTTCCATAATAGATGTCCAAAAGGAAGAGGGTGAGTGCAGATCCTTGAGGAGTACAAACTAGGTATTTGGAAAAGGTAGTGATACCTGTTAATTGAGATAGATCGGTGTCTATAGAAAACAAAGGCCCAACTGTACCACACTTTACCCCTACTCCACTGGCCAAACGCCTATTAGAAGTGTAGAGAGCCCAGCGTTAGGTACTGTCCATGATATCAATTCAAAATTTGAACTCCTAAATTTCTGCATGTGCCTTACCTTCTCTCTTGTATGAAAACTAATTTTAGATGAATCTCCTTGCTCAAAGGATCATAGGATCTCACAACAATACTAGGCACTACATTTCTCTTGTTAGTACCTCTTGCCCTTTGTCAGCATACTTACACTCATTGTTGTTTGATTATGTAGCATCACTGTAATTGTTCGATTCTTTATCCTCCCTTTGCTCGAAATTAAAAGATCTACATTTACTCTTAGATAAATGTAGAATTAACACAATTGTTATGAAGTTCTGGATTGCTCATGTAAGTACCTATTGTCATGTACTCCCTCTATATCGAATTAATTATTGATCAATTGGATGTACTTAGAACTTAATAGTGCTAGATACATTTATTTGAGGGACAAGTAATAACGAACGGTGGTGGTATTACTGTACTTGCATCGTGAGATAGTTGATTGTCTAGCATTACTCTACATCTTATCCGCCCTGCCCTCCACTTCCTCCAAATTATCAGATCTACATAACTCTTACCAAAATGTTGAATAAAGCCAATGCTATTGCACACGTTGGTGTCTGCATTCCTCTTGTCAATACCTTTTGCCTTGTAACAATGTACTTCATTAATTTCAATTTGATTATGTATCATCAGTCTGCATCTGAGCTTCATTATCCTCTATTTCTTCCAATATTACTGGATCTATATTTACTCTTTGAAAAATGTAGAATAATGGCAACGGTTATAAAGAAGTTTCTTTGGGGAATTTATTGAATTATCATTCCATTGACATGGAGAAGGGCTTTGACCAGCCCGTGTTAACATGTGATGTAAGTTCATCCTTCTCAAGCCTTCAAACTTTATTCTAGTATAGACTTGGATAGACATCATTTCCTCCACTGCTATTTACTTTGCTGTTTACATCTGATTGGATGTTTGCAACAATTACCCGTTTTAAATTGTAGTTGTAAAAACATGTTCCTTATGCAGAACAAATCCATTTATTTTCTTATATAATTGTGAAACCTGTTACGTGTCTCCTTGTTTCTCTTTTAGAGTCGTATCTCTTATGCTAGGCAGAACTTTAGGGAAGATAGTGAGCCAAACCATCACGAAGAGAGCGAGATGACCCCAAGGTCCTGTCTTGATGAAGACAGTGAGTTGAAGCTACTCACCAGCAACTGTGAGACAACGTCTGTGCAGTCGCTACCTTAATCAGTTCGACTTCTTCAGTCCCAACTTAAAGAGGAAAGCCTTGCTTCAGATATGCTCCGACTTGATGTGAATGATGCAATGAAGATCTCAGGGGGCTGCCTTGCATGCTTTGGAGCAGCTATCGTTGACACAACTGAGGTCTCATCGGTTTGTTCGGCTGCTTGCAGTGCCCGTCCCGGCCAGGCCTAATACCTTCTGAAGTGATCTCAGTTTTGTATATTCTTCTGTCAACACGTTTATATGCACTAGTGGTGACCTTTGATGCCCGGTGTATGTAGTATGCGGTCATGTTGCACTTTATTATCATCGGTGGTGAACTTTGATTCCTAGTGGATGTAATATACCGTAATTTCTTTATTGTATAGTATAGGTTTATTCTTGGTCGGTATGCTATAATTTAGGCCAGAAGGTTCATTGGATCTCAATGGTGTCGGTCTTTAGGCCGGCCCCTTATCATATGGGACGAAACATGGGCCTATAATCATCTTGCGCCATTAGCTAGTCTAAACGTATAGTAGTTTTCTTCCTTTAACAGGCCCAGTAAAGTTCTGGCCAGCTGGGCAAGAGAATACCATGGGCTTTTAACAGGCTAAAAACTAGATTGTGCTAGAGTTGAGGCGAAAAATTAATGGGCCAATACAGGCCAAAACTGCATAAGGCCTATGTTTGGCCCAAATAGGACGAGCCGTTAACAGGCCAAAATATATCTCGGGCCCTGTTTAGCCCAATAAAAATATGGGCTTTAAGAAGGACAGTATCAACGCGAGCCGTGGGCCCAACAGTGTCACGGGCCATTATCAGATGGGCTGTAAGCAGGACAGATTCAACGGAGGCTTTAATTAGGCCAAACTTTTATACGGGCCATTAGCAGGCCGATAGGCCTGTTGGGCTGAAATTTATCCATGAAGACTACGGGCCATTAAGAGGCCTCAAGTCACATTGGACAAGAAATAGCCCAGTTTCTACATGGGCCGTTAAATGGCCTAAAGTTAAACCGGGCCGACAACATCCTAGATGCACCACGAGCCGCTAACAGGCCAAAACTATTATCTGGCCGAACTGGTAAACGGGCATTTAATAGGCTAAAACACAAACCTGGCTTAGAATGGGCCCAAAAGATTAGAGGCCTGTTAATGGGCTTGATCCGATATGGACCGTAATTTGGCCCAAAACACGCCAAGCTATGAATGTGCCTGATCTAATATGGGCCTCAATTTGACACAAAATATGGCAGGCTATTAACGGGCCAGCCCACTAGTGTTTGAAAAAATATGGTGGGCCTTTAGCTAGGCCGACCTTTATACATTAATTGGGCCACTCTTGGGCCGTGCCACATGCCGACATATCATAGGCGTCTGCCGGCCATTGTACGGATGACATCTGTCCGAACGATGAGCTGACACGTGCATTATCCAGCGAATGAGAATTTTACACGTGGAAAATCCCCATTGGTCGGGGATGTTAATGGGTTATCGGATCCAAACTGGAACTCGATAGCTTGACGGCGACCCGTTATAGTGGATGCCATGTGTCTGTCACCCTTGATGAAAGCACTTCTATGACGCGTGATTTATCGTCATGGAAGTGGACACTTCCGTGATGATAATTTTGGTAATGTCATGAAACACTTCTACCACAACACAGTTATGACTATCTTGATTCTGTCATAAAGTCTTCATGGATGTACAAGCATGATAGAAAATGTGACCTACTGTGACAAACACGTATCATCACGGAAGTGTATTTTTTTTGTAGTGGTAGGCCCCACATGGTTTGCCTCTTTTTTAACATAATTCGTCAAGTCAGAATTTGTTTCTTCACCCGTGGTACACGATCCTCCAACAAGTGGACAAATAGTACAGGTGTCAAATTACCAGGTGGGCTGCCTTTTCATACAGAAAAGAGCTCCACCGTGTACCTGCGTGGGTGTGGTTGGGAAAGAGATGGGAGTACGTGCGCCGTGCGTGCACCTCTTCTCTTCGTGCACACCCCCCACCGACATAGGTCTGTGTGAGATAGATACAAACCTAGATAGATGGCGTGTGAGTTCATGAGTGTTTTTTATTGGGGGGCAGTGCTTTCGTGATGTATTTGTGGGAATATGTGTCGATGATATCTCAAACAAAAATTGACACATGCAATGTCTGTGAAATAGAGGCCAATATATATAGCATATATAGAGGGAGCGATCCACGAGAAGAGAGGGTTGGGACATAGATAATGATAGAGTCGAAGAGAGGATCAAGTGGGTGGGTGCGAGATCGATGATGAGAGCCATCGTAATTGTCTTTGTGCATGTCAAAGATATAGAGCGACTGACCTACTGGAACGTTAGATGGCACATGGGAAGTTGTGTGTGGCAGGGAGGCATGACTATAGCGCTCGATGTATCGGTGTGTGGGGGGGGGGAGGGGGGAGGCAGGGACCTAACTAGAGAGGTAGATCGACTCGTATATGTGCTGAGAAAGAGAGACGCAGCTATGTCTTGAGGACGATCAGTCGACATCCATACATAAGTGAAGGACAGGAAATAGGTTGGGACACAGGGAGAGAGAGAGAGAGAGAGGGAGAAAGGGAGAGAGGGAGAGGGGTAGAGTGCTAGATGGGTGGTGGAGTTGCTTCTTGAAGATGGTGGGAGAAGCCTACTAGACAAACTGAGCGTAGAACTGCAATATTATCAATAAGAGTGGGGATGTGTTTCTGTGTGTGCCTGTGTGTGGTAGATGTGTCGGGAGGCATGCATTGACGATGAAGGGGGACCATGTATTTTGTAAGAAAACCTAACTAGATCGGTAGATCAATTGTTATGTGTCAGAGGAGGGGAGAGACATAAGTAATTAGGTAGATCGATCGGCGCGTGGGGAAAACGAATAATAACAACCTATCTAGCTATATGTATAGCTGGAGATCGGTCGGTGTACATCCATTTGTTAGAGGCAAATAAGGCCCAACGAGACAGATATACAGAGAAAATGGAGCTACGAGGTGGTGCGAGAGGCCTACTAGCTAGATAGGGGGAGGTGTGTATGATTTGTGAGATCGATGAAAAGAGGGGCGAGAGTTTACACGTGTATGGGACCGTATGAGAGACACGAGGCATGGACACAGAAAGGAGGATATGGAAGGTGCGTGTGTATGTGGTAGGCAGACATCGTTGGAGAGGTTTATCTATCTGTGTGTGTCGGAAAGGAGTTATGGAGACCATGGGAGAACGACCTAAAGAAAAAAATTAATGTGCATGATGGATATAATGCTAAGGGAAGGGGAGGGGAGGAGGGCGTGTGCATGCATGATAGGAAGTTAGTGCTAGCTACAAAGGTTACAGGATTGTGTGGGTGTAAGAGACTAACAAACATTAGAATTTGATATGAAAGTGGATTCATATATTTGAATAGGAGATCTTAGTGTTATAAACATATGCATGCATGAATATGGCGGTGACACGTACGGTGTGGTTTTGGACATGTTATACCATAATGTCATAATGTGTGGTGTTTGCAACTCAGAGCTAAATATCGAACAATCTAAACCAGACTATACATCGAACCATCTCACATTTTATTTGATTTTGTGATAATGTGTGGCATTTGCATCTCACAACTAAATATCAAACAATCTAAACCATACTATATATCGAACAATCTCACATTTTATTTGAATTTGTGATAATTTGTGGCGTTTGCAACTCACATCTAAATAATTCTAGGCATAGGGGGCGGGGAACCATACATTATATGATAAACACATTATACATATGAGACATGGTTTAGATTATGAAGATGTAGCTAGAGCTTGAAATTTACTATGATTGAAATCAACATAAAGTGGATTCAAAAAATCGAGTTCGAGTTCATATAGTACACATAGTTCATATCTAGCTTGATAGTAATCATGTGGTGTGCTGTGAAGATAATATAGAAACGATGGTTTAACTTGACAATAATGATGATTGTAGATCTTATTAAAACAGAGAAACAAATTCATATGGTTTAACTTGACAAAAATCATGATTGTAGATCTTACTCAAATAGAGAAACAAACTAAAATATAGTCCATATTGAAGCGGTAGTATATACATTTGAAATGCACTAAAACGTTCAACTGAGTTGCAGGTTGTATGCATTATACATGCAGCAAAATATTTTAATTGAACATAACATGAATTCAAAGTTTGAATGGCATTTGTAGTGCAAATTGATTTGGTATAGTACACGGGACAAGACTCTCTTTTGTAGTGTGAATTGATTTCTTTTTGTTTTTTCGTCGAGGGAACTGCGAATTGGTTTGGTACAGTACACATTAGGCTTGTCCGAAAATTTCAACCCGCGCCTTGTTCCCCCGAAATATTTAAGATATATCTTTGTCTCATTGTGCTCCGAAAACTCCTTCCATCTCAACCCGTGCATTGCTATCCAAAATTAAAACGTGTGCGAAAAGTCCCACCTCCTGCGAAATCCAAAGACAAGCGAAATGCCCGTGATACCCCTGAACCGAAAGAGCCTCCTAGCTCAAATCGGTGGGGGTACTTTCATAACTTACCCCACATTTTGGACAAGTGCGTCCCTAAGCCATGGTTCCCGCTCCCATCCCATCAGCACACCCATTCGTACACCGAGGCAGGAAAAACCCGCAAAGCCCCACACCCTCCTCCGTCCGTGACCCAGTTGGAGCCCCTTCCCCGATGACATCATCCACAGCAACACCTCGATGTCCATCATCCACCACACTGGATGAGGTTCCGTCGTCAATCTCATCATACCGCCGGTTCAGCCACCCCGTCCTACACCTCCAAGGAGCTGCCTCGTAGTTCCCCTCGTCTTTCGCGCCACCTCCATTCTCACACCGCCGTCTTCACCTGCACCACCGGAACAACATCATCATCACTGATTCCTTGGATGAAGCTAGGGCCAAATCGGCGCCACCAAGAGGTTCTACACTAATCACCGCATTTTCTTCTTGATTCGATCTCACAGTGCTGCTGGTGCTCAGCCACTTCTTCGACGGTGTCGCTCCGTCGACAGCGACGTCCACATCAGTAGGAGAAGCTCCTCCTTTGTCTCTCGCTTGCGCTGCTGCTCTGCTCTTGCTCTTGGTCCCCTGCATGAACTGCTCTTTCTCGTGCTGCTGCTCTTGCTCTTGCTCTTGCTTGTTCTATTTCCCTCGCTCTCGCTCTTGCTTGCGCTGCTGCTCTACTCTTGCCCGCGCTAATCCTACACAAGCAGCAGATCCTGCTCTCGCTTGAGCCCCTACACCGGCTACCCGAGATGCTGTTACACGACCTGCTACCCCGGCTCTCGAACGTGCTACTTCTCTAGGCGCTGCTACTGCTGCTACTGCTTTTCTGCTACTAGTGCGTTCAGTTTCGACAGTAAAACTCAGTTTTGACAGCAAAATTCAGCTTCGACAGTTAAATTCAGTTTCTACAGTTAAATATATTTTCGACAGTTAAGTTCAGAGATGAGCACCTGATTTATTTTACATCTAGCACTTTTTGGTTATGTATTTTATGTCATATATTGGAGATGCTATTAGAATTTGACTCAGGTTAACATTTTCTCTCTTGTCCTGCTTCAGTCTCGCCGTCGTACAACTCACCGGAGCTGCTCCAATGATGAAACCCTACATCATAGCGGAGAAGCACCCCGGGCTCCATATCCAGACGCCTAAGAACTTCTTCCCCTCCTCCGATAGCTAAATCAGCCAGAGCATCCTCACTGACCAACCCAATCATGCTGAGATCAACATGGCTTCGCCAAAGAGGTTGTACACTTGTTACATCACTTTTTTACTCTACATATTATATATATTGTCCACAGAGCACACATAGTAATGTGAAATACGATTAGTTTCTCCTACTATATGACAAGCAGTGAGGTACCAGCAGACTTAGCTACATGTTGTGGACTCTCTTGAATGCCATCATTATTTATCTCTGCGCGTTTGAGTTGTGCATTTGTAGATGGGCCTGGGAGTTGACCTAGTAGGGCAATGGCCTGGGTCCAAAGTAGTAGAAGTAGCACAATTTTTTTTGAGTGTAGGCTTTTCCCTACTCAAGCCTACCTACTAGAATAGCCAGTGCTTGGAAGGAAAAGTGGAGGAAAAAACATAGGAATTGGGAAGTTTCCTATGATACACTATTCATGCATTTGGTTCAAAGGAATGAAGCAAAGGAAAGTTGTAGGATTTGTTCCTTTAGTGTCTCGTTGAAAGAAAAACCATAGGAATTTTAATATCCACTTGTCCTCCTTTTCAAATTCCTATTCATGAAGCACAAGACTAAAAGATAGTAGCATACTAGCATTATAACCATACATTTTATTGTGGTTTGACTTAATCTCACCATGCTTCTTTGCATCTTGTGATCTTCAAATTCTTGTGAACCAAACAACCAGATTGGAAGAAATCCTGTGTTTTTCAATTCTCTGTTTTGCGTGTGCATTCCTATCCTATTACTATGTATTTCCTATCCCTGCGTTGTTTGAATCCTCCAATTCAAACGAGCCCTTACAGAATTACTTCTCTTACAAATAGTTGTGAAAGAAAACCGTGTGTGGTTTGTCCCCCTCCTGCCGCACCATCGTCCACCCCAGCTCAGCTGCTCCAACGACAGAAGGGTCTACCACAGCAGGGATCCAGCCTCGAGACTGTCTTTCGCCGTCTCAGATCTTCTTCCACGCCGCGGGTAGCCACGACAACTGCATAACCATCATCAACTGAGCAGATGACCTCGAGAACTACACGGGTCGGCAACAGAGTTCACACTCTTTCGTGTCTACTTATGTTATGCATCGCTTAATATTACATGCTACTTTATCATCCTAATCACCGATTAGACTCCGAGTCAGCTCCAGACTAATGCTCAAACTTGACTTTTTAAATGGTTGTGGGTGCATATCAGGGCCGCAATCAATAGTATCTAATCTACTATCTAGCTCATCTATGGTGTCTATCTGGTTCATCTGTTTCATGTTGGGGGGGGGGAACAAATAGTAAAGAAGCCATTATTTATATATTTTAACTGAAGCCATTATCTACCTGCTACCATTGGTTTTGGGTCGATCCACAGGTTCCTACCATCACTATGGATTTCTGCATGCACTCCTTACATAATCTGACTATGTTTTATTCCTATGCATGTCAGCTATTGTAGACAATGGAACTAAACATGTAGAGCAAAAGGGACAAGCCATGCGTGGCAATAAAATTTCATCCAGACGTCGCTCCATTTTAGGCGCAAACGCAGCCCACCTCCACCCATTTTGTATTGTAATCAAGAGGAAGATAACTGTTCCGAGGGGGTTCAGAAGGAGACGACCACTCCTATTTACCCCCTGAGGTCTTCGCTCTAACTTGGCATGCTGATGTTTGTAATATTATGCATATGGTGCCTTGCATTGCTTACTTTATACATTAAATATGCCATCTGCTTAGTTTAGACATGCTTTGTGTGAATGCCATCTATTTAGTTTCTTTATCGTATATGTGAATTATGCAACACCATCTTGTTTAGCCAGGCATCATATATGTGAATTTTGCAATGCCATTCTGCTTAGGTAGTCATCTTATATGTGAATTATATCATGCCATCCTTTTTTTCCTTACATATTACATTTGTCAACCATGTTAGTACATTCAACTAATCCCCGTGTGCATCAGCCATTTGACATGGTGATGGAAATTTTTGGAGTGAAAACAAGGTCTCTAAAGAAGACAATGCTATTTTAAAAAGCGCATATCTCGCTGGTTATAGATAGCTCCTTAGAGGAGGATTCAGAGACAGATGACCAGTCCTATCCCCCCCCCCGAGCTGTATGCTCTAACTTGGCAGGGTTATGTTGCTCATGTCGTGCGTATGGTGTCTTGCATTGCTATGCCATTTGCTTAGTTAGACATGCTTTGTGTGAATGCCACCTATTTAGTGTTTAATTACCATATATGTGAATTATGCAATGCCATCTTGTTGCGAGACATTATATATGTGAATTATGCAATGCTATCTTGTTGCAACGCATTATATATGTGAATTATGCAATGCCATGCTATTTAGCCAATCATCATATATGTGAATTATATCATGCTGGTTACAGATATCTCCTCAAAGGAGGATTCAGAGACATATGACCAGTCCTATTTCCCTCCTGAGGTCTATGCTCAAACTTGGCAGGGTTATATTACTCATGTCATGCATGTTGTCTTGCATTGCCTAGTTTTTACATCATATATGCGATTGCCATCTGCTTACTTGCTTAGTACATAAATCATATATTTGAATTATATCATGTCATCATGTTTACATAGACAACATCTGAATTATGGCATGCGAACCCATTTAATAAAGACATCATATAGTTATATCATCTCATCATGTTTAGTGTTTACAATCATCATATTTTGAATTATGTCATTCTATCCACGAATTATATCATGCAATCATGTTTCCATAGGTGGCATGTATGTGAATTATGGCATGCCAACCTATTTAATAAATACATTATATAGTTATATCATGTCATCCTGTTTACATAGTCATCATATTTTTTTAACTATGTCTTTCCATCCTTTTTAGTTAGCCATCATATATGTGAAATTGTGTCATGCTATCCTGTTTGGTTAGAAGACATAAATGTGAATTATTTCATGCCCTCTTTTATACCCCACTATCCATTGCACCTGTCTATCATAAAATGTTTGTACATTCAATTACTTTTCTTGCTTATCAGCCATTTGAATTGGAGAGGGTGATGGAAGTATCTAAGGGAGTGACAACATGGTCTTCATAAAAGATAGTGCTACCAGTCGATGCAGATAAAACCACCATTGTACTTGCCCAAGAACCAGCCCCACAACACATAACCCAGACTCTCGCAGATTGTACCCCTACGCAGTTGGATAGAGAACCAGCTAGACCCCTTCTAACCCCAACCCTAGCAGATAGTAACCCAGTTTGAGTTGACACAACACTGTATACACCATAGAGCACCCAACACACGAGCAGTTAGTAAGGGAACTGCAGTGCCCAAAGCACGAGGACCACCACTCCAAATCCCAACTCAACGCTTAAAGGAGAAGAAGAATTGTTCTTAGGTCAGGTTTTGTAGCTATGATTCATACTCTTTTGCTCTAGCATCACTGTATTTACCCATACCAAGTATTTTCAAATTTGAAGGATGGAATTGAAACTCCAATGGTGCAACAGGTATGTTTTAAACCTATTTCTTTAACTGGCTTGTCACATCCCTAGTCCTGGCATGCACTAGGCTAGCCCTTTATGTGTGCATCATGTTTAATTTTTCAAATGAACTTGAAATGGGGATTGTCCAAACCCTAGCATTAAAGGAATTCACTAGTTCACCTAAAATATTTTCAGTAAGTCCAAATGGCTTTCAAAAATGTTCATCATTTCTGGATAATGCTATAAACCATAACCAGAGGTGTTGCACATTTTTCCATGACATATTTGGTCACTGAATTAAATCATACAGTTTTTGCAATTGGGCATTTAAATGATATATATTATTTTAAGTGCTCAATTAATTCTGAACTTAAGTGTGGGCTGTTAGGAATAAACCCAATAGAGCCCACAATTATTTGCAGGATTTTTGGAAACGTTTTAGTATTTTTAATAAAGCCCAACATGTACAGAAAAATAGAAAACAGAGTTTAATAGAAAACAACAGAGAGAGAGAGAGAGAGATAGTACCTGGGCCACTTACCTGTGCGGCCCAGGAGCCGGCCTAGCCCACCTGGCCGTTGCCAGTCGTCTCCCACCTCTGCCAGTAGGCAGAGGCAGAGACAACGCACGGGCGCGCGCGAGCGCCACGCCACCAGGCCGCCTGCCTGCGTCCGAGGACAGCGCAACGCCATGAATCCCCTCCTCGGTACCGTCCCAATCCGTCTGACTCGCTCAGTCGATCCCCTATTCTCTCCCTCGCCTCTGGACCGCCACACCCGAGGGCCACCGTCGCCGTCGCTCACCGTCACCATGGCCACAACCACTCCCTCGCTCCCTCTCCATCCCAGGCTTCTCCGCCTCGCCGTCTTCGTCCTCTCCACCGAGGCACTCGGCGCCAGAAGCACTGCTGCGCCACCATCGCCGCCGTTTCCCTCGTCGACCACCGAAGATCGTCGTCGTTGATTCGCCGCCCCGAGCGCCTCCCCAAGCCCACGGAGCTACTCTTCGACCTCCCAGTGAGCTCCTTCATCATCTCCCCATATCCCCGTGGCCTGTAGCTCACCGTAGCATCTCCCTCCGCCGTGGCCGTGAGTTTCACGCCGCCGGCGAAGTCGTCACCATGGCTTGAGCAAGCTCAGCTTGCCCCTGAGCACGTCATCGCGCTCGTGCTTCTCCCAGGAGCCTATCTAGCCCACCCGTTCGTCTAACCGTGCACCACAACACCGATTCCAAGCACTCCCGAACTCCGGCCACCGTGCAAGTCGCTGCCGCCGTCCACTTAGGCCACCGGAGCCGCCGCTGCGTGCACCACTCGACGCGGACGAGCCTCCCCATCGCGTGGATGCTCTCCGCCGGCCATTTGGTCGCCGGAGGAGGAATCCCGAGCCCCTCCGCCATCTCCGGCCTTGCCGGCGATGAGCCCCGAGTTAACTCTGGCGAGTTTGACCCGGGTTGACCCAGTTTGACTCCCCCAGAGCCACTGACATGCGGGCCCCACCCGGCTAATTAAGTTAGGTTAGTATTAACTAAGCTAGGTTAGTTTAGTTAGACACTGACACTCAGGACCCACCGGTCAGTTTGACCTGGGCCGCCCATTGATCTGGTGACGTCACTAATACGTCATGCTGACGCAGTAATTGTTTCTGGGAGTTTAATAAATCAGAAATGATTTATTATTTTCAAAAAATGCTCAAAACTTCTAAAAATCATATAAAATCAACCGTAACTCCAAATGAAATAATTTAGATATGAAAAATGATCAGAAAAATCCAAAGAATCTGTTTATGTAATTTTCGTGCATGTTTGAGCAACCTAAAGCTACTGTATATGACAATTTGAATTAATGGCATTTGAATTGTCATATATGGAGTTTGAATTTGGATCTTAGATTCAAACCAACTCCATTTAACCTGCTGCTAGTTGCATTAGCTCAAACTATAGCATATTGCCATGTCATGATCATGCATCATATTATGCATTGCATTGATTGTGTTTCTTCTTTGTTTGTCGGTGCTTGTCCCCTCTCAGTAGACGTGTACCGACGATGAGATCGATGACACCGATGAAGAACTATACTATCTTCAGAAGTGCCAGGCAAGCAAAACCCCCTTGTTCATTCCGATACAAACCCACTCTCTCACTCGTGCTCTCTTTTACTGTATTAGGACAACAACGATTCAACTGTTACATGTTGCGGTAGTTGAACCCCTTTCCTCTGCATGACCTGTCATTGTCACAGTAAATAGATGTAACCCACTAGCATGAGTAGGAGTTGTTTGAGCCCTGATGTGCCTACTCATTCATGCTTGTTTGTCATGCCTGCTACTGCTTAGAGTTGAGTCAGGTCTGATTCATCGGGGATGAATCGGAGGTGTGTGAACATGTCCTACTGTTGAGAGCTAAGTGTGTGAACACGATTTGGTAAAGGTTGCGATGAGAGGCCATGTAGGAGTACATGGTGGGTTATCTCATTGAAGCCGTCCTCAGGAACTGAGTTCTGTGTTTGTGATCCATGAACAGTTACTACCACACATTGGGTTTTGGTAACTCGACCTCTCTCGACTTATTAATCAACATGATCTTTGTCCAGGAGTTGCAACTAGTTTCTGGTGTTTGTAGGCAGTGTTAGTAGTCTACCAAGTGGCACCCGGTACAGGTGGGCTTCGGACAGACTAGGCACAGTGGCACGGTGTACCAAGTGGCACCCGGATGGTGGGCTTGGGAACCCTGCTCACATCGTTTGGGGCCGTGAGCGACACCCCGGCCGGATCTCCTTGCGGATGGAACCCGAATAGGCGACAAACCTGGACGAGAGACTTGTGTGTTTAGTCAGGTCGTGGCCGACAACCTCGCTGGGCTTCCGCTTGAAGGTTGCCGAGTACATGTCGTGTAAACGGCGGTAAGTGGTGAGAGCGTGTGTGAAGAACTACACCCCTGCAGGGTTAACATTATCTATTCGAATAGCCGTGTCCACGGTAAAGGACTTCTGGGTTGCCTGTACATTTCATAGACAAGTGAAAGTGGATACTCTAAAATACGCAAGATAAGCGTGAGTGCTATGGATGGCGTTCTCGTAGGGAGACGGGAGCGGATCCATAGTGGTGTATTGATATGGTGAATATGTGGACTCGTGTGCGCCACCTCAAAGAGTTACTTGCAGTCATAGTGCACGATAGCCACCGAGTCAAAGCTGGCTTGCTGCAGTTAGACTCCACCACCCCCTTTGTTGATAATGATGCATATGTAGATAGCTCTGATGTAAGTCTTGTTGGGTACATTTGTACTCACGTTTGCCTATTTTATGTTTTTGCAGAGAGACTTTAGTCTCGATAGTAGTTCCGCGTGGACTTCGACGTTTAGCTTGTTACCTTAGCTATGATCTTGAGCCCTCGGCAGGATCTGGTAGACAGTCAGGCTTCTCAGCCTTTTTCATTTGTAGATGTCTGTACTCATACATGTTAAGCTTCCGCTTGTGCTTGACTTGTGTGCTTTGAATGGTGGTTTATGAGACCCATGTTTGTAATATCTCGCTCCTCGGAGCCTATTGAATAAATACTTGAGTCGTAGAGTCATGTTGTGATGCCATGTTGTATTTGCACATATCAAGCATATTGCATGTATGTTATTGAAATGCTTGGTATGTGTGGGATCTGACAACCTAGTTGTCTATCCTTGGTAGCCTCTCTTACCGGGAAATGTCTCCTAGTACTTCCATTGAGCCATGGTAGCTTGCTACTGCTCCGGAACACTTAGGATGGCCGGCATGTGTCCTTGTTTGTTCCTGTGTCCGTCCCTTCGGGGAAATGTCACGCGGTGTCTGTCGGAGTCCTGCTAGCCCAGTTGCTAGAGCCCGGATTCACTCGCTGATGACCGATACGTTCGTTGTTGGGTCATGTATGCCTGTCCCTGTAAGTTAGTGCCACTTTGGGTTCACGACTAACCATGTCAGCCCGGGTTCTTTGTCATATGGATGCTAGCGGCACTATCATATACGTGAGCCAAAATTGGCAAACGGTCCCGGGCCAGGTAAGGTGGCACCCGCGGGAATACCGTGCGTGAGGCCGCAAAGTGATATGATGTGTTACATGCTAGATCGGTGTGACTTAGGATCGGGGTCCTGACAGCTTTGGTATCAGAGATTGACTGCCTGTAGGATTACCAAGCCAAACTGGTCGAAGTTGAGTCTAGAAATTCTTTAGTTATATAAGGGAATTGATTGTGGGATGGAACATAAGGCTCTTTTTACTCCTTTACCTCATGCCGTTCTGATCTGAGTCATCCTATCTTTCCTATGGGTTAAGGAACTAGACTTTCTCTTCTTTCTATCAGGATCACGTGTTACTAATCCATAAACTTATAGGATTGATGGTTCTAAGCTTGAGTTCAGTTCCTACTATCTTCTGTATGTTCATAGTTGATCTCAGAACCTTGATATTATGATGATCGAGTGGTTATGCCACCATTTTTGTAGCATGTCTCAAATCTTATCGAGCATTTACAGTCGTTATGCTGTCCGAGTCATCCCAGGTTTCTCAAAAATTTGATGCATTTGCAAGATCCTTTCCCTCTTGTTTCAATGTTCCTTTGGTCAGATTAACCACACTAGTTAGTGGGTTGAGGTACTCCTTTGCCTCGGCATATATGCTGGAATTATTATTATGACCCTAGGTGTCTAGAGTATCACCTAGTAATCTAGCCATGTTTTGCGTTCCCAGTGTGATGATTCTGGCCATTATTCTCGGAAGCATCCCGTGATGCCACTTAGTTAGTAGGCATTCCACTTCTGGGTTTTGAACCTGAGATTCACCCTACTTACTTCATGTTGATAGTAATTGCTAGCTCCCTTAGGTTATTAGTAACCTTTGCGTTAGTCCTCGAGGTCCGTGGTATTTCCTTCTTCCAAATACTATGAACCGTTTATGGTAGAAGTTCTTTGAACCAAAAGATCACAACCAGAGCTCTTGATGAGTTCTCGATTCTATGTTGTGACTCTGCCAGTTCTACCTTTCCGCATGGGTTGTCCGGAAGAAATATGTTGAACTCGTTCGACATGCTAATCCATGCATCCACAACTCAGGAAATCATATGTTCTTTTGGGTCGTCCCTCTTTAGTTGTCTTCTGACCTCGTCTATCAATTGATAGTCAAGAGTATGCGTGCATTCGTTTATCGATGCCTATTACTCTTGTGGTTCGTCAAGCCGTTCTAGTTCAGAATGACTAGGAGAAACAAACTCCGGTACCTCATCCATATCTAGGATTGGGTCAAAGTAGTTGTACTCTGCAGATCAAAATGCTAATCCATCTTTTATCCTGTTCTACCTTGGAGTGTCACCCTCTTTCTTATCAAGAATGTCATGGGAATTGCACACCATCATATGAACTCTTGATACAATGATACTCTCTCCATCATTATTCATTTCTCGGTTCCCGTGTTGTTGCAACTGGAATGCCGACATGTGAACTATGATGTGTGAAATCAATACTCCTAGCAACCTTGTTGCTTGGTAGTTAAAGGACAATAATTTCATTCTTAGCGTGTTGGTTCCTGAATCATCAATCTAAGATAGATTGTGCTACCTAGTCCTTATTTTCTGTGCACCTTTCAATCAATGAGTTAGGTCTATGCCAATCCCTTGCTCATTTGATCATATCGTCTTGCCCTGAAAAGCAAGATCGTTCTCGAGCTTAGTAACATATCGGTGGTTCGTGATTTTCCAAATATCTTCTCGGAAGTATCACCAGGTTGTCACCTGACCGCTATGTTGAGTTCGTGATCAAGTTGGTCTTCGAAACCGCCCTTTCTCCAAGAATCTATGTTGGATACCCTGAGCCAGTTGGTTAAGCTAAACAACAACTTGGAGAGTTGGAGGATAAAAGCTTACCTGACTTAGTTCATTTCAAAGGGATATCCTTTGTATGTGTGTGTTGAAGAAGGTTGATATTTTCATCGACTGACCCTCGCGATCAGTTAATGGACCTATCATCTTGTCCAAGCTTTGATTTGGGTGTGGGCTATCCTCAAATCAAGTCAGAACCAACGATGCTCATAATGTTGTCTTATTCGTGGTTGAACCCTCGAGCATACACCATTACATCTTTTGGTCTGACCAATACTATCACATTGTTCACATAATGGTGGAAATCTAGTGATATGGAAATTTCAATGAATTGTTGTTGAGCCCGTTGGCAACATTCCTATCTTCTCCATGATTGTGTTGAACATCCAGTTAGTGTTGGAAACTTTTATAAGAATTATCTTCATGACCCGCTCATGAAGCCTATGTTCGGCTGAAAGAAGTGACTTCCTCTAATTCATGTGGAATTGGTGCAAGTTGTCGTCGTGCATTCGAGAAAGTCAGTGTTGCTTTCTTTGGAATCATTCCAAATCAGTCATGCATACGTGTGAAGTATTATGTGGTTTGGAGACTTGCAACCTTCATCCTACATGTGTTCCTAGCACACCAAGCCACTGACTGATTTGTTCAAGGAGAAGGAGTTCCTTTTTAAGAGCTAACCCGGGCTTAATCAAGGACTCCGTTATCCGCAATAATGGTTCCCAACCAAAACTCGGTAGTGTTTTATTATAAGACTACTACGTGGTCATGCTTGTCTGGGACAGCGTGTTCACATGTATGTAGCAGAACCAGCTCATGTTTTGGAGCTTGCTATCGTAGTTTATTCCCGAGAATCTCGCAGCGTCATCTCGTCGATTTGTGTTGCAAACTTTCATTTTTCCTTCTAGACTTGATGTGTCTGGAATATCCTGACACCAACCAGATCTGAATCTCAGGCAGATATGACGGTTGGAACGTTTCAGAAGAACTATAATATTGGCCTCTCCGTAACCGGTAAGTGGATGTCGTGGCCAACACACCCAGCCGGAAGACCTATTATTGTAGTATCTTGATTGAAGAAGTTGGCCACCTTCCCATAAGGAGTTTGCAGGATTTACTTCCGTAGTTATTTCTTATGGATTCTTGAGCTTCCGAAGTCCGACCTGTTACTTGATGTTCCGGATACCAAGCCATTTCAATAAATGGGTATGCTAGCACATCAAGGAGAACATTAGAAGCAGAGTGCTAAATGTCTCTCGGTCGATCATCCAGATTTTGTTTCCTTGGCCCCGCCAAGGTGAAATCTGAGGTGGTGTTATCTTCCTTTGCATCTGCATCTCTTCCATCGGTATTCATCATGGTAGTACGTTGTGTTGCCAGGATCCTTGACACGGATATTGGTAAAGCCTTGATGAATATGGAAATGCCCAAGTTCTTGAGAGCACTCACAAGCTCTAGGTGTTATCATCGGCACTAACTAGGATTGCTCTCAGTTTCCTCAGTTATGATACAACTTTTCAAACAGTGGACTCACTATCCACTGTTGAGCTTCTCCCCAGTTACTAAAATCATCCCTTGTGTTGTTTTTAACAAGGTAATCCACATCATCCATTCTAATCCGGGTATTCCATTCTACCGAACCCCTCCAAACGACCGCTCGAGAATTTCCTTAGGCTGCTATAAAGAGTTTCAATGATCTCTATTTGAAAGGTAATTCTTTTTGCCACTTAAGGGATGATTCCACGAGTCACCTCCTCCAAAATGTCTCGTTATGGTATCATGGCAATTCAACTCCTCACTACGTTGACAACCATTCACCACCCTCTTAAGTGTGGAATAGTTGTCTACCTAGTGAACCTTCATCATCTGTTGCACTCCATCCCTTTGGATGAATGCTTCGTATCTCAGCTCGAGAGATGTTCTTACCTCTCACTCCATGAGTCGATCTTGAGTGCTCGATCTTCGAGGAGATCAATTCCTGTAGAATTTCTCTCTGTCGTCACCATGTTGGATGAAGATCTCGAAAGCAAAGATGTCAAGATCAATTTGAATCAATGAACCAACATCTTCGAGAAGGGCAGTTGAATCCTGAAGATCGTGATAGTTTTGTGACCCCCTTTCCTCTTACCTCACATCTTGAATCTCGAGACGAGATTCTTGTCTAGTGGGGGCGAGTTGTCACATCCCTAGTCCTGGCACGCACTAGGCTAGCCCTTTATGTGTGCATCATGTTTAATTTTTTCAAATGAACTTGAAATGGGGATTGTCCAAACCCTAGCATTAAAGGAATTCACTAGTTTCACCTAAAATATTTTCAGTAAGTCCAAATGGCTTTCAAAAATGTTCATCATTTCTAGATAATGCTATAAACCATAACCAGAGGTGTTGCACATTTTTCCATGACATATTTGGTCACTGAATTAAATCATACAGTATTTGCAATTGGGCATTTAAATGATATATATTATTTTAACTGCTCAATTAATTCTGAACTTAAGTGTGGGCTGTTAGGAATAAACCCAATAGATCCCACAATTATTTGCATGATTTTTGGAAACGTTTTAGTATTTTTAATAAATCCCAACATGTACAGAAAAATAGAAAACAGAGTTTAATAGAAAACAACAAAGAGAGAGAGAGATAGTACCTGGGCCACTTACCTGTGCGGCCCAGGAGCCGGCCTAGCCCATCTGGCCGTTGCCAGTCGTCTCCCACCTCTGCCAGTAGGCAGAGGCAGAGACAACGCACGGGCGCGCGCGAGCGCCACGCCACCAGGCTGCCTGACTGCATCCGAGGACAGCGCGACACCGCGAATCCCCTCCTCGGTACCGTCCCAATCCGTCCGACTCGCTCACTCGATCCCCTATTCTCTCACTCGCCTCTGCACCACCACACCCGAGCGCAACGTCGCCGTCGCTCACTGTTGCCATGGCCACAACCACTCCCTCGCTCCCTCTCCATCCCAGGCGTCTTCGCCTCGCCTTCTTCGTCCTCTCCATCGAGTCACGCAGCGCCAGAAGCTCTGGTGCGCTGCCATCGCTGCCATTTCCCTCGTCGGCCACCGAAGATCTCCGTCGTTGATTCGCCTCCCCGAGCGCCTCCCCAAGCCCATGGAGCTGCTCTTCGACCTCCAAGTGAGCTCCTTCACCGTCTCCCCATATCCTCGTGGCCTATAGCTCACTGTAGCATCTCCGGAGCCGCCCCGTTGACTTAGGCCACCGGAGCCGCCCCGTTGCGTAGATGCCCTCCACCGGCCATTTGGTCGTCGAAGGAGGAATCCCGAGCCCCTTTGCCGTCTCCGTCTTTGCCGGCGATGAGCCCCGGGTCAACTTCGGTGAGTTTGACCCGGGTTGACCCAGTTTGACTCCCCCAGAGCCACTGACATGCGGGCCCCGCCCGGCTAATTAAGTTAGGTTAGTATTAACTAAGCTAGGTTAGTTTAGTTAGACACTGACACTCGGGACCCACCGGTCAGTTTGACCTGGGCCACCCGTTGACCTACAGATGTCACTAATACGTCATGCTGACGCCATAATTGTTTTTGGGATTTTAATAAATCAGAAATGATTTATTATTTTCAGAAAATGCTCAAAACTTCTAAAAATCATATAAAATCAACCGTAACTCCAAATGAAATAATTTAGATATGAAAAATGATCAGAAAAATCCAAAGAATCTGTTTATGTAATTCTCATGCATGTTTGAGCAACCTAAAGCTCCTTTATATGACAATTTGAATTAATGGCATTTGAAATGTCATATATGGAGTTTGAATTTGGATCTTAGATTCAAACCAACTCCATTTAACCTGCTGCTAGTTGCATTAGCTCAAACCAAAGCATATTGCCATGTCATGATCATGAATCATATTGTGCATTGCATTGATTGTGTTTCTTCTTTGTTTGTCGGTGCTTGTCCCCTCTCAGTAGACGTGTACCGTCCTCAGGAACTGAGTTCTGTGTTTGTGATCCATGAACAGTTACTACCACACATTGGGTTCTGGTAACTCGAACCCTCTCGACTTATTAATCAACATGATCTCTGTCCAGGAGTTGCAACTAGTTTCTGGTGTTTGTAGGCAGTGTTAGTAGTCTACCAAGTGGCACCCGGTACAGGTGGGCTTCGGACAGACTAGGCACAGTGGCACGGTGTACCAAGTGGCACCCGGATGGTGGGCTTGGGAACCCTGCTCACATCGTTTGGGGCCGTGAGCGACACCCCGGCCGGATCTCCTTGCAAATGGAACCCGAATAGGCGATAAACCTGGACGAGAGACTTGTGTGGTTAGTCAGGTCGTGGCTGACACCCTCGCTGGGCTTCCGCTTGAAGGTTGCCGAGTACATGTCGTGTAAACGGCGGTAAGTGGTGAGAGCGTGTGTGAAGAAGTACACCCCTGCAGTGTTAACATTATCTATTCGAATAGCCGTGTCCACGGTAAAGGACTTCTGGGTTGCTTGTACAGTTCATAGACAAGTGAAAGTGGATACTCTAAAATACGCAAGATAAGCGTGAGTGCTATGGATGGCATTCTCGTAGGGAGACGGGAGCGGATCCATAGTGGTATATTGATATGGTGAATATGTGGACTCGTGTGCGCCACCTCAAAGAGTTACTTGCAGTCGTAGTGCAGGATAGCCACCGAGTCAAAGCTGGCTTGCTGCAGTTAAAACCCACCACCCCCTTGGTTGATAATGATGCATATGTAGATAGCTCTGATGTAAGTCTTGCTGGGTACATTTGTACTCACGTTTGCCTATTTTATGTTTTTGCAGAGAGACTTTAGTCTCGATAGTAGTTCCGCGTGGACTTCGACGTTTAGCTTGTTACCTCAGCTACGATCTTGAGCCCTCGGCAGGATCTGGTAGACAGTCAGCTTCTCAACCTTTTTCATTTGTTGATGTCTGTACTCAAACATGTTAAGCTTCCGCTTGTGCTTGACTTGTGTGCTTTGAATGGTGGGTCATGAGACGCATGTTTGTAATATCTCGCTGCTCGGAGCCTATTGAATAAATACTTGAGTCGTAGAGTCATGTTGTGATGCCATGTTGTATTTGCACATATGAAGCATATTGTGTGTATGTTATTGAAATGCTTGGTATGTGTTTGATCTGACAACCTAGTTGTTTATCCTTGGTAGCCTCTCTTACCGGGAAATGTCTCCTAGTGCTTCCACTGAGCCATGGTAGCTTGCTACTGCTCCGGAACACTTAGGCTGGCCGGCATGTGTCCTTCGTTCCTGTGTCCGTCCCTTCGAGGAAATGTCACGCGGTGTCTACCGGAGTCCTGCTAGCCTAGTTGCTACAGCCCAGATTCACTCGCTGATGACCGACACGTTCGTTGTTGGGTCATGTATGCCTGTACTTGTAAGTTAGTGCCACTTTGGGTTCACGACTAGCCATGTCAGCCCGGGTTCTTTGTCATATGGATGCTAGCGGCACTATCATATACGTGAGCCAAAATGCGCAAACGGTCCCGGGTCAGGTAAGGTGGCACCCGTGGGAATACCATGCGTGAGGCCGCAAAGTGATATGATGTGTTACATGCTAGATCGGTGTGACTTAGGATCGGGGTCCTGACATGGTTTTTGTTGTAGCTTGCTCTATGTTGATTTTAGTTTCAATTGAATAAACAGTTATGTTCTCATTGTCATGCACATTACAAGTGTTGTTGTTTCTATGTAGTTTCCCACACTTATATTCTGTCTATTTTGCTTTGTTTTAAACTGATATTATTTGAACTATGTCTCTATCTTGATTTGGCAAAAAAACTAGAATGATATAGACCATATAGTGACCATGGTACATAGATATATGTTTGGTTCATGTTGTTATCCTATCCACTTTACTACTGAACTGATTTACCAAAATGAGTTTCATATACAACATGGTAAACATGTGATGTGTCTGCTTGTTTCTATTTTAGAATGCGGACAAAATATTGGAGAAGAGTACCCCGTTATGCAACGGTAAAGATAGTACTGCAGTTAAGGTTCAAGATAGTGAGACATCCCTATTGGTCTCTAAGAAAGCTGATAAAAACTATCTTGATGACAGTGAGACAAACCAAAAGTCCTATCTTGATGTAGTGTTTGAGTTACTGGCCACTACTACTGGCACAATCTCTTTGAACTTGCTGCCTGAATTAGTTCTTCTTCTTGAGTCTCAACTTCATGTTGAAAGTCATCGATCACATGTGTTGCGACACGAAGCCGAAGGACTAAGGAAGTCCCTACAGAATTCAGATGCATACTTTCTGGTGCAACAACAAGCATTGGAGGATTTAATCGCCAAACAAGAGAAAGTTAATAAGCTTGCTAACCATCTTTCCAACATTATGGGTACCCAAGATATTATTTCTTGAGCTCTTCTGAAGTGGTCTTAGTTTTGGACTTGTTTTGCTGCGGCGTTTATTTGCACAGGTCGCCAACTTTGACAACCAGTGTATGTGATATGCTGCTTTGTTCCCTATATTTGCACTTGTGGTGAACTTTGATGCCTAGTGGATGTAATATGTGTAATAGCCATGATAGCCTAGCGTAAGTTGCTTTCTTATTTATTTCCTTGTTGTCTTGTTTATTTATTTGGTTGTACTCAGTGTACTTCTTTTTCCGCGATTTGCTTATGGCTACAATAATCTATTTTTTAAAACTAGGCCACAATAACCATGGGCTACATATTTACTGTAGTGACCATGGGCCTCCTACGGTCTGTAGGAACAATGGGCCTTCTATGGGCCATAGAAACAATGGGACTTCTATGGGTCGTAGCATCAATGGGCCTTCTACGGGTCGTATGATCGATTGGCCAGAAATGGGACAATAACAAACCGCATTATGGGCCGTAAACGGGCTAGAGTTGGAATCTTCCATTCATGGGCCGACCATAACGGGCCGTCCTTAATCGGCTATATTTTAATGACGCTATGAAAACGGCCCAACAGATTAACGGGCCACAAATGGGCCAACTGTAAACACGGGCTGAATTTGGCCCACAATCAGAAAAGGCCACTAATGGGTCGTAAGTAACCGAATGCTAAAAATGAGCCCAAGAATAAATGGGCTCGGAGAAGGCTGAAAGATAACACGGGTTGGAAACGGCCCATTGGAATAATGGGCCTTTAATTGGTATAAAGCAGTAAACTATTCATTACAGGCCAGTTTCACCACTGGACGTTAATGGGCCAAGAGTTACAAAGGGCCTCATATGGGCTGAAAGACGTCATGGGCCAAACATGAGCTGTTAGTTACAACATGCTAGCATCAAATTGGATGGCCTAGATGAAGCTACTGGACTTAATTCAGATATGCGGTAACGGGTCGTCAGTTAGTGGGCCGTTAATGGGCTATATATGAACAAGTCGTTAACAGGCTTTTCGTGGGCCGGTGACAATGCCATGGACCTAGGTAGGGTCATAGGACTGACCTAGACACCCTACCCAGGGTCACTACCCTAGAATCAAGAACACCCAAAGTGTAACAAGAGATACCGAGTCAAGTAACCTTGGAATGCAATCCACTCGACCAACTATATCACTCGGATACCCCAATTCCAATCGACCAAGATGAAATCACTCGACCATACCAGAAACCACTCGGAGTGTAGAAGACCTAGAGTCACTCAGGATGACAATGGTCAGGCGTTCACTCCATAGTCTTAAAGATCGTCAATAGCTCTTGATAGCTGGCGTTACTAGTAATGCCATGCCTTAATGTACACTAAACCCTGTAACGGAGGATGGCTCGGGTCCTGGCGTACTCTATATAAGCCACCCCCAACTTTGGCACAAGGGTTCGCACCCCATGTAGCACACACACAACCATATTCCAGTTGACCGCTTCAGGGCACCAAGACAAAGGCCTTTTACCTCCTCCGAGAGGGGCCTGAACTCGTAAACTCGTGTGTACAACCTTGTCGTAGCTAGGGCCTTGCCTCCTCATACATAGCCCCTACTCTTACTGCCAGACTTAGTACCACGACAGTTGGTGCGCACCGTGGGGCAAAGCGTCTTGGCAACTTCGGTGAGGTTGAAATTTTTCCAGTCTTCGTCAACATGGTTCTGACGGTGGTTTGGTTGTGGGCTGTGAGTTCCGACTCGGCACACTCACTTTCGTCGTGACTGTCGGTGTCAAATCCGGTGGATCTCGGGTAGGGGGTCCCGATCTGTGCGTCTAGGGCTGATGGTAACAGGAGGCAAGGGACACGATGTTTTACCTAGGTTCGGGCCCTCTCGATGGAGGTAAAACCCAACTTCCTGCTTGATTGATATTGATGATATCGGTATTACAAGAGTTGATCTACCACGAGATCGTAGAGGCAAAACCCTAGGAGCTAGCCTATGATGATTATGATTCCGTTTCTAAGGACTAAACCCTCTGGTTTATATAGATACCGGAGGGGGCTCGGGTTTACATGGAGTCGGTTACAAAGAAGGAAATATAATATCCGGATCGCCAAGCTTGTCTTCCACGCAAAGGAGAGTCTCATCCGGACACGGGACGAAATCTTGAGTCTTGTATCTTCACGGTCCAACAGTCCGGCCAAAGTATATAGTCCGGCTATCCGGATACCCCCTAATCCAAGACTCTCTCAGTAGCCCTTGAACCAGGCTTCAATGACGATGTTCCGGCGCGCAGTTTTCTTCGGCATTGCAAGGCGGATTCTATCTCCGAATACTCTAAAGTACCTGTTGCAACAAACAGTGTCCGACTTCCCATCAATGTTGTACTCCTCGGCTTTTGTGCTTCAATAATGACCATCTCCACGTGTCGAGCAAATACGAGGAGCCGGGGCATGTAAGCAAACCAAAAAAAACTATCCTCTGAAGAGGACTCCTTTTTGATGCCATGCCTTATGCCTGAAATATCGTATTTTTGTAGAGACGACAGTCGGAACGTGGGGCCGAGCCCCCGGGGGCTCGTCGGCAAAGGGTGTTCGGATCAGGCAGGCTTAAGAGGAAGGCGGTTAAGGCCGAAACGCCGCTACAGAGGTATGGTAAAAACCTGCTCTGTGATTATTTGTGTTTGAAATGTGACAGCGTCCTTTGTGTCCTGGCAGAAAGAGGAGTAGCCGGACTATATCCGGAGATCCTGCCAACCATGCCTCCACCAGCCGGATTCTAGGACCGGCTTCGAGGGAGGAAACGGGCGCGCAGCCGATGCCAAATTGTCCACCGACAGAGGATGTGAATATGCTCTCCTCCACGAATTCCGAAGTAGAGAGTGCCATGAATCACCGGCACCGACGGGCCGTACTTTGCAACAACATCTTTTCCGAAGAGGCATTTAATGCTTTCAATTCGGGAGACGCATACATCCGAGCTGCTCAAGGCGGGCTTGCCAGGGCGACGGACCAGTATGCCAAAGATATATGGGTAAGAAAATTGGATAAGCATGTATAGCAGTAGCCCCTGAGACTTGAAACGGTTGGAACAACTGTTTTAAGGATCAATTTATGCACAGGTCCTTGTAGATAAGAATGCCCAATTTTCTCGAGAGCTGGAGGAGTGCAAGACCCAACTGAGAGCCATGGTTGCCAAGCTAGAGGAATCCCGAAGGCCTCATTTGGTAACATTTGTGTCAAGTGTATGGAAATGTACCAGTTAGTAAGTGGCTTGTATGATAAGTCTAACAGAAAATTCTGCAGACAATCCCGGGGTGAAAGCGGAGGTCGTAAGAGGTGACGAGTCACATCTCCAAAGGCAGCTAAAAGCTGGCGAGCGTGTTCTTACGCAAGTTAGGCAGGAGAAGAACAATCTTCAAGATGCCAATGTCCGGCTGGGCTCGAATTAGGAGATGTTCACGCTCAGTTGGCGGACTCCGTGAAGGAGAACAGAAGGCTTCGTCGCGGCATTTATGGTAAGTGCCTAGACGAACTGTAGTACAGCTCGGCGAGGAAGCATATTGAAAGAGTTTATATCTGTAGGTATGTTGTGACGCCCGGGTAATCAAGCTACATTAACCCTCTGGTAATGGTGCCACGTACCTCGATTGATTGTTGATAATCTCGTGTTAGCTCGAAACCAAACCAAATTCAAATTTGAATTAAAGTCAAAACAATAAAAGTTTTCAAAATTGAAACAAAAATGTTCGGTGGACGCCAAATATTACAAAGGTAATTATGGGGCAACAAACACCTTTTCATAAAATGGCTAAATGATTTAAAATGATTTAAACAGAAAAGAATGAAATAATAAAAGAAAATAGAAAACAAACAAACAAAAA
>NC_041387.1:209083772-209189012 GCF_002162155.2 Triticum dicoccoides | reverse complement strand
GCCCTTGCTCCACCTCCGGCGCCCGCGCCGGCGCCAGGCCGCGCCCACCCCCGCGGCCGCTCTCCCCGCCGTTCGGCGCGCACATGCGCCGTCCTCCCACGTCCGGCCACCGCCTCAGCTCGCCGCTGCAGGGCGCAGCACCGGCCGGCCGGCCACTCCGCGGTCGCGCCCGTGGTTGGACTCGGGCACGGGCACCACACTTGTGCGCCCGCACGCCCGTTTGCCCGATTGGCCCCTGGGGCCTATGACAGGGGGCCCCACGCCCAGAACGGTTTTTAAAAAAATATATATATATATATTAAATAAATAAATAATAATTAAATTAATTAATTAATTAAGGAATTAATTAAGTTAATTAATCATAATTAGATTAACCTAATTAACTAATTAGTTTAATTAAATAGTAATTAGATTAGCTAAACATTAATTAGACTAAACAGTCAATGACGAACGGGACCCACCTGTTAGGTTGACCAAGTCAACCCTATTGACTGTTGACGTCAGCATGACTTCATGCTGACGTCATAAATTCATTTTCGAATTAAATAATTAATTAATTAAATTCCAGAAATTAATATAATCTTTAGAAAATCATATCTTTTAATCCGTAACTCGGATTAAAATATTTTCAACATGAAAGTTGCTCAGAACGGCGGGACGAATTCGGATACGCAGTCCGTTCGTCCGCCACACCCCCCTAACCTATCGAACCCGCAACTTTCCCCCTCCGGCTCCTCTGCCCGAAAACACGAAACACCGGGAATACTTTCCCGGATGATTCCCCCCTTAACCAGTACCACCTTATCCCATGTTAGGGCACGCCTAGCATCGCTTCTTGTCATGTCATGCATCGATATGCATCTGTTTACTTGGTATTCATTGTTTCTTCCCCCTCTTCTCTCCGGTAGACTACGAGACCGACGCTGATGCTGCCCAGTTCGACTATGGAGTTGACGACCCCTCTCTCTTGCCAGAGCAACCAGGCAAGCCCCCCCCCCCCTTGATCACCAGATATCGCCTATTCTACTCTATACTGCTTGCATTAGAGTAGTGTAGCATGTTACTACTTTCGTTAATCCTATTCTGATGCATAGCCTGACATTGTCGCTACATCTGTTGATACCTTACCTGCAATCCTAAATGCTTAGTATAGGATGCTAGTTTATCATCATTGGCCCTACATTCTTGTCAGTCTGCCTTGCTATACTATCGGGCCGTGATCACTTGGGAGGTGATCACGGGTATATACTATACATACATACATACTATACAGATGGTGACTAAAGTCGGGTCAGCTCATTGAGTACCCGCAGGTGATTCTGACGAGGGGGCTGAAAGGACTGGTGGCTCCATCCCGGTAGAGGTGGGCCTGGGTTCCCGACGGCCCTCGACTGTTACTTGGTGGCGGAGCGACAGGGCAGGTTGAGACCACCTAGGAGACAGGTGGGCCTGGCCCTGTTCGGCGTTCGCGGATACTTAACACGCTTAACGAGATCTTGGTATTTGATCTGAGTCGGCTACGAGCCTATACGCACTAACCATCTACGTGGGAGTAGTTATGGGTATCCCGACGTCGTGGTATCAGCCGAAGCACTTCAGACGTCAGCGACGGAGCGGCGCGCGCCGGATTGGAACGTAAGCCTGCTCTTGTATTAAGGGGGCTAGTTCTGCTTCCGGCCGCCCACACAACGTGCAGGTGTGCTATGGGCGATGGGCCCAGACCCCTGTGCGCTTAGGTTTAGACCGGCGTGCTGGCCTCTCTGTTTTGTCTAGGTGGGGCTGCGACATGTTGATCTTCCGCGGCCGGGCATGACCCAGGAAAGTGTGTCCGGCCAAATGGGATCGAGCGTGTTGGGCTATGTGGTGCACCCCTGCAGGGAAGTTAATCTATTTGAATAGCCGTGATCTTCGGTAACAGGACGACTTGGAGTTGTACCTTGACCTTATGACAACTAGAACCGGATACTTAATAAAACACACCCTTCCAAGTGCCAGATACAACCGGTGGTCGCTCTACCTCAGGGATATGAGGAGGGGATCGCCGGGTAGGATTATGCTATGAGATGCTATTTGGAGATGCTACTTGGAGGACTTCAATCTACTCTCTTCTACTTGATGCAAGACGGTGGCTGCGAGAAGCGTAGTCTTCGACAGGATTAGCTATCCCCCTCTTATTCTGGGATTCTGCAGTTCAGTCCACTGATATGGCCTCCTTACACATATACTCATGCATATGTAGTGTAGTTCCTTGCTTGCGAGTACTTTGGATGAGTACTCACGGTTGCTTTCTTTCCCCTTTTCCCCTTTCCTTTCTTTCTGGTTGTCACAACCAGATGCTGGAGCCCTGGAGCCAGACGCCACCATCGACGACGACCCCCTACTACACCGGAGGTGCCTACTACTACGTGCAGCCCGCTGACGACGACCAGGAGTAGTTAGGAGGATCCCGGGCAGGAGGCCTGCGCCTCTTTCGATCTGTATCCCAGTTTGTGCTAGCCTTCTTAAGGCAAACTTGTTTAACTTATGTCTGTACTCAGATATTGTTGCTTCCGCTGACTCGTCTATGATCGAGCACTTGTATTCGAGCCCTCGAGGCCCCTGGCTTGTATTATGATGCTTGTATGACTTATTTTATTTGTAGAGTTGTGTTGTGATATCTTCCCGTGAGTCCCTGATCTTGATCGTACACATTTGCGTGTATGATTAGTGTATGATTGAATCGGGGGCGTCACAAGTTGGTATCAGAGCCGACTGCCTGTAGGAATCCCCCTTCCAACTCCTTGGCCGAAGTCGAGTCTAAACTTTACAAAACTTTTACTAACATGGCTGTGCGGCCCATGGGCCCACGTCGCCATTGGGTGGTAGTAGGATCTTTTACTCCTCGACCTATACTCTGGGGCTCTGACATCTCTTCTATTCGGGTTAAATGATTTTGCTAAAATCTAACTCTAGGTTCTCGTTACCACTTCCTGCCGGAGAGCCCCCTCATTACAGATGATCGACTGCTTCACCAGAAGATTCCAAAGATAATCTCCGTTGTTCTCTTGAGACACTTGTGCCCATCGCCTTTGCAAATTCCCTACCACTGTTATATTATTATGGATAACTACATACACTTGTCCTTTCAATCCCATTGATCTTGTTATTACAAGATACCTCGAAAATTCTCTCTATTGCTCCGAGAATACTTTGTGCCTACTGCCTTGCAATTCATTACCCACATGAATACCTCTACGGATAAATCCTCGCACTTATCGAGTATCCGCTCATTCCCAGTTGTTCATGGGTTCCGCAAAGGACTTTGAAATACCTTTCGATCTTCCAAAAATCCTCAGGAGCCTATTGTTCTTGAAATTCTTGCTTGCTTACATTTTGGTTAATCCAATAAGTCTAGTAATCCTATTGGCATCCTTGTCACTATCATTTTAAGTCCGTTGATTCTATATGTGTGTGAATGCACGCAATCATCAGTTGATCATTATAAATTACCTTTCGGCTCAGACGTCTTTCAAACATGAGCTGGTTCTTGGCCAATCAGATTGCCATCGATCTTACCCCTAAGTCTAGTTGACTTATCCATCCTTGATCAGAGCTTTTGCTCCTGATCCCTTGAATTGAAAATCATAATTACTATGCTATTTAGATGTTGAATTATTCAAATGTTCTATAAATCGATGCATTTGCATTCTTTCTTCCACTGATTGGGTATTGATACTCACATCAGCTCCATTGTGGATCGCCATATCCACTGTTGGATTATTATCCGACAGTGTCCTTCATAATTAATCACCTTGCGAGTTCTTTCTCCGATACATAATTCCTTTGGTAAATTGTATCCTCTCCTTTTGCCAACCATGCTCTGCTTTCGAGCTGGTGATATCTACTCTTGAAGATTGTGTTATATTTTTCCACGATACCCTAACGGGTTGAACCGACGCCTTCCTTTATATGTGTGAACTCGGAAGTTTTCACGAGTCATACTCATCTGGTATTTCACCAGGTAAAACTTTCAACACTAAGGCCTTTATCAAAGCGAAAAGTGAATGGAAGGTTATACATTGAAGAAGTGGGAGTCGACCTTGAACCTTGCGTTCATGCCCAGGGACACGATGTATAACTTATCATGGAAGCTGCTCGTAAAAATAATTACCCCTTATTATAAGTTCATCTTGTATCCATGGTTCGATCCTTTATGATCGTGGATTCCGACCATATGTTCTTCTTTGACCCCATTTCTCGGGCAAGTTTAAGCACTTATCTTGTGTGGACCAATACACCAGTCCAACCTTTACTTTGATCTACCGTCGATTATTACACCCTGGTATCTCGGGAATATCATGGGACATCATAACTTCTTATGGGTTCTTCATAAACTATTATCACTCGCCGGATCCAATTGTTCCTAGGTTCTGGGTTGTCGTCAGCCGAGAACATCGAATAGTGAATCGAGTCCGCACTCTGATTCAATACTCTTAAGTAAATGTTGTTGCTTACGAGTTAATATTCATTTAAGTCATTCCTAGCCTGGTCGGCTATATCATCATTGTGCTCAATTTTAACTGTGCTACCTGGTCCTTCACGGAGCACAATCCTCGACGATGAGCTAAGCTTACGTCGATTTTCCTCATCATATCATTTCTCCCTGAACAGCAAACTTGATTTCGAGTTTGTGTCATACCCATGGTTCCAATAACCATTCGCTTCATCATTCCTTTCACTTGATGTCATCACCGATCGATTACATCTTCGTGGAGCCTCTCGACTAAATTTGTTGTGGTCATCAAACAACATTTAGATTCCTTCTAGAATATCAACCAAATGTATGATGACATGTAACCATCCTTGTCCTTCGATGATTTGTGTTATCACCGACAACATTATTGCTTTCCCTCCAACACAAACTTGTTCGTGTTTTGTGTTATACCAGGAGACCCGTGCTATCCAGCAATTATTCTTCGATACCTTGGAGTATTACCATCTTTTATGTCAAGAATGTCGTGAGAATTTCACCACCTCTTAAGAATTCTTGATACAGGTAATACTTATCACCATCACCATTCTTTCTTGGTCCCCGTGTTGGATCTAACCGGGATACCAACAGGTGAATGGTGCTGTTTGGATTCTTTCCTTCTAGCAACCCTATCTCTTTGAAGTTAATGGTCGAAAGTTCATTCTTAGGCTATTGATTATTGCATTACCATTCTGACATTGGTCGTGCAACCCAACCCATATTGCGGGCGCACCTTTCAACCAATGTTTAATTGTGTATGTTTTCCTCGAGCATACTTCCTTATATCATTTGATCTGACGAATGTTATCTCCTTGTTCACTTAATTGTGGACATCCATCTTTTGGGAATATTGGTGAATTGCCGTTGAGTTCACCAGACACCTCCTTGTCCTCTCCTTGGTTTAATGGTGAACTATTGCTTCAGAAACCCGCTCCCATAGTTCATTTCCCGAGAAGCTTGCAATGCCATTTCAACGATTTGTGTTGCGCCTTTTCTTCTCGGACATCCTGAGTCTGAGGTATCATTACACCAATCGGATCTGAATCTCGGTCAGATATGATGGTTGGGACAACTTTCCAAGAGTTATGATGTTGGTCCTTTGATGACCCGGTAACATGATGTCATGCCTAGCACCCCCCCCCCTGGGTGGAGGACCTATTGTTGTAGTATCCTTTTTAGCAAGTTTAGCCATTCTTCCATGAGGAAATTGTAAGACTTATTCTACAAGTTATTCCTGATGGATCCTTCGTGTTTCTAAAGTCGGATCTTCACCTGAAGACCCTGTCAATGCTATCTCGAAGCATGTCAATGGTACTCCGATGTTTCAAAAAGAACATTTGAAGCCCAATGCTAAACGTTTCTTGCTCAATTATCCAAACACCGCTGTATGGATAATGTCATGAAAATTTCTCTCCCCTCACCTAGAGGCTTTTCTACTTAATATCATGTCATGGTTATCATGTTCTATTTGTCCTTGGGAAGGATATACCCCTGAAATAGGTGTATAAACATATTTTCCATTCCATTGTTCTATTTGATCTGATGATCACCTTTTCCTTTCCATTGTTTTGTTTAACCTTTCTTGTGATTTATATGATCTAAGAAGTAAAGATTCGCTGCTTATATAAACACCTCGGTTGTACGACTCTGTCAATAAGACCCTGTTACTATTGTTGATGACATTCTGGTAGCCACCGATGGACGAGAACCTTGCCTATTGGTCCGCCTCGTTCGACGAGCAGGAAAATGGTTCTCTTCGTCCCTCGCCCTTGGTATCGATGTTGTTGCCGACATATCTGACAGGCTACCCTTTGACACACCTTACTATCATGACCGTGCAAAATGTCGGCCCCCTTCCTACTTTCAACCACATGGTGGGCCCATAACCCGCAGTTCCACAGGATCGAAACCTGACTCTCCTGCACCCCTGTTACTAAAGCTAATCCTCACGCTTGGCTTCGTATGAAAGATCACAAGCCACCTTCCTAGTGATCTATTCTGGTATCAGACGCAATACTTATTCCCGTTGCTCAGAACCCCTTTCGCACTCTGCTTCAGGCAATGAACGATTGCCTATCCGCTTGAAACTTCTTATTGCACCGTCTTACTTTGCTCTTGATATGTGTAAATTGTTCAACTCGAGAGATACTCATATGTTCATTCTTGGGATACCCCCAGATGAATTTCCCTTATAACATCCTATCATTGTAGAGCTGCCCCTTACCTATTCGTAAGTACGATGGAGTTCCCCGAAGAAAGGACGGCAACTTCATCATGATGCCTTGCAATAAAGAATTGAAGTCATCAACGAAAGGGATTAACTTCTTCGAGAAGATCCATTAGAATAACCAGAACTTTCCCCTTACTCCCCTCTTAAATCTCGGGACGAGATTTCTTGTAGTGGAGGAGAATTGTGACGCCCGGGTAATCAAGCTACATTAACCCTCTGGTAATGGTGCCACGTACCTCGATTTATTGTTGATAATCTCGCGTTAGCTCGAAACCAAACCAAATTCAAATTTGAATTAAAGTCAAAACAATAAAAGTTTTCAAAATTGAAACAAAAATGTTCGATGGACGCCAAATATTACAAAGGTAATTATGGGGCAACAAACACCTTTTAGCTCGACCATCGCCGATGGCGCACCGCCTCCCTACGCGCCCCAGCGCCCGCCCCTCTGCTGTCGCCCCCCCGAGTCGCCCTTGCTCCACCTCCGGCGCCCGCGCCGGCGCCAGGCCGCGCCCACCCCCGCGGCCGATCTCCCCGCCGTTCGGCGCGCACATGCGCCGTCCTCCCACGTCCGGCCACCGCCTCAGCTCGCCGCTGCAGGGCGCAGCACCGGCCGGCCGGCCACTCCGTGGTCGCGCCCGTGATTGGACTCGGGCACGGGCACCACACTTGTGCGCCCGCACGCCCATTTGCCCGATTGGCCCCTGCGGCCTATGACAGGGGGCCCCACGCCCAGAACGGTTTTTTTTTAAAAAAAATATATAAAATAAATAAATAATAATTAAATTAATTAATTAATTAAGCTAATTAATCATAATTAGATTAACCTAATTAACTAATTAGTTTAATTAAATAGTAATTAGATTAGCTAAACATTAATTAGACTAAACAGTCAATGACGAACGGGACCCACCTGTCAGGTTGACCAAGTCAACCCTGTTAACTGCTGACGTCAGCATGACATCATGCTGACGTCATAAATTCATTTTCGAATTAAATAATTAATTAATTAAATTCCAGAAATTAATATAATCTTTAGAAAATCATATCTTTTAATCCGTAGCTCGGATTAAAATATTTTCAACATGAAAGTTGCTCAGAACGGCGGGACGAATCCGGATACGCAGTCCGTTCGTCCGCCACACCCCCCTAACCTATCGAACCCGCAACTTTCCCCCTCCGGCTCCTCTGCCCGAAAACACGAAACACCGGGAATACTTTCCCGGATGATTCCCCTCTTAACCAGTACCACCTTATCCCACGTTAGGGCACGCCTAGCATCGCTTCTTGTCATGTCATGCATCGATATGCATCTGTTTACTTGGTATTCATTGTTTCTTCCCCCTCTTCTCTCCGGTAGACTACGAGACCGACGCTGATGCTGCCCAGTTCGACTACGGAGTTGACGACCCCTCTCTCTTGCCAGAGCAACCAGGCAAGCCCCCCCCTTGATCACCAGATATCGCCTATTCTACTCTATACTGCTTGCATTAGAGTAGTGTAGCATGTTACTGCTTTCGTTAATCCTATTCTGATGCATAGCCTGACATTGTCGCTACATCTGTTGATACCTTACCTGCAATCCTAAATGCTTAGTATAGGATGCTAGTTTATCATCATTGGCCCTACATTCTTGTCAGTCTGCCTTGCTATACTATCGGGCCGTGATCACTTGGGAGGTGATCACGGGTATATAGTATACATACATACATACTATACAGATGGTGACTAAAGTCGGGTCAGCTCATTAAGTACCCGCAGGTGATTCTGACGAGGGGGCTGAAAGGACAGGTGGCTCCATCCCGGTAGAGGTGGGCCTGGGTTCCCGACGGCCCTCGACTGTTACTTGGTGGCAGAGCGACAGGGCAGGTTGAGACCACCTAGGAGACAGGTGGGCCTGGCCCTGTTCGGCGTTCGCGGATACTTAACACGCTTAACGAGATCTTGGTATTTGATATGAGTCGGCTACGAGCCTATACGCACTAACCATCTACGTGGGAGTAGTTATGGGTATCCCGACGTCGTGGTATCAGCCGAAGCACTTCAGACGTCAGCGACGGAGCGGCGCGTGCCGGATTGGAACGTAAGCCTGCTCTTGTATTAAGGGGGCTAGTTCTGCTTCCGGCCGCCCACGCAACGTGCAGGTGTGCTATGGGCGATGGGCCCAGACCCCTGTGCGCTTAGGTTTAGACCGGCGTGCTGGCCTCTCTGTTTTGTCTAGGTGGGGCTGTGACGTGTTGATCTTCCGCGGCCGGGCATGACCCAGGAAAGTGTGTCCGGCCAAATGGGATCGAGCGTGTTGGGCTATGTGGTGCACCCCTGCAGGGAAGTTAATCTATTCGAATAGCCGTGATCTTCGGTAACAGGACGACTTGGAGTTGTACCTTGACCTTATGACAACTAGAACCGGATACTTAATAAAACACACCCTTCCAAGTGCCAGATACAACCGGTGGTCGCTCTACCTCAGGGATATGAGGAGGGGATCGCCGGGTAGGATTATGCTATGAGATGCTATTTGGAGATGCTACTTGGAGGACTTCAATCTACTCTCTTCTACTTGATGCAAGACGGTGGCTGCGAGAAGTGTAGTCTTCGACAGGATTAGCTATCCCTCTCTTATTCTGGCATTCTGTAGTTCAGTCCACTGATATGGCCTCCTTACACATATACTCATGCATATGTAGTGTAGTTCCTTGCTTGCGAGTACTTTGGATGAGTACTCACGGTTGCTTTCTTTCCCCTTTTCCCCTTTCCTTTCTTTCTGGTTGTCGCAACCAGATGCTGGAGCCCTGGAGCCAGACGCCACCATCGACGACGACCCCCTACTACACCGGAGGTGCCTACTACTACGTGCAGCCCGCTGACGACGACCAGGAGTAGTTAGGAGGATCCCGGGCAGGAGGCCTGCGCCTCTTTCGATCTGTATCCCAGTTTGTGCTAGCCTTCTTAAGGCAAACTTGTTTAACTTATGTCTGTACTCAGATATTGTTGCTTCCACTGACTCGTCTATGATCGAGCACTTGTATTCGAGCCCTCGAGGCCCCTGGCTTGTATTATGATGCTTGTATGACTTATTTTATTTGTAGAGTTGTGTTGTGATATCTTCCCGTGAGCCCCTGATCTTGATCGTACACATTTGCGTGCATGATTAGTGTACGATTGAATCGGGGGCGTCACATATGTTGACGGGCTGCCCCAAAGAGGAGATGCCCGCGTCCGCAGGCGATATACTGCAACACCTCTCACAGTTGCACGAGCGAGCTCGGCAGGTGATGCAGGGTATTGCCCAGGCCTTGTGGCCATCCCCCTCCCTGCCAAAAGGCATGGGGGAGCTCATGGATATACTCCAAGGAGCACGACGTCGCTTCCGATTGTGGAAGATGTCAGCCCGCCTACAAGGTGCAAGAGAAGCCTGGGCCATGGTGAAGACGCGCTACACAAAGCTTGACCCGAACCATATGGCTGAAGTCGGACAGCCAAGGCCAGATGGGCAAGAAATTCCCGTGAGTCTGGTGTATGACCAGGTAGCGTTAGCCGCAAAGTATTCCCAACAGTATTGTAAGCTAGATAGCTTGTTGGACGGTATAGAGGAAGAATATAGTCAGTCCAAGTGACTATGTAATTCGATGGACATATGTAGTCCCTAGCCGGATTAAAATCATTTGTCATGGCGGACCTTTTCGAATACCTGCTCAGTTATGCAGAGCCGGGGTATGTGTGGAAACTAGGCGTAGGGGTCATAAGTGCTTGAACAGACAAGTACCCGACTAGTTATGTTATAATACATGGATAGTAAGAAACATCTTCCAGGGAGAATAGTTCCGTTAGGGGTTCCTTTCCCTGGGTACGCATGAATAGAGACGCAAGATAAAAAAACTTCTATGGATTCACGTTGTGATAAACGAAAAAAAATCTTTTGTTCACCGACCGAATATTCCCTTAAGAACGCTAGCTTTCGGCTTCACCCAGTCTGAGGTTAACATCCGGCTGAACCGGGAGTAACAATCGCAGAGGTGCTCCCCTTATGCCCTAGCCGAATGAACGGGAACATAGGGCATAAACACAAGAGCCAGGCAACCCAGCATGGCCACATCTTAAGTCATATCGATGCATATAATGGTAAAAAAAGGCACATATGGAAAAAGAACGCATATGAGATAGGCAAGAAACAATGAAAGCAATTATATTTAGCTCCCGTATAGGAAGCCCCCAGGTATGGCGTACACACATAGTGCAGTCGGAGTGATCTGAGCATCCGCACTATACTGAGTAATTTGTGTGAAGAGGGAAAAGGGACGAGAAAGGAAAAAAGGGGAGGAACATAATTAAAAAGGAGTAGTAAGGAGACGAACACTGAGTTAGGCGCTAGGCACAGAATCTCCGGAGTCTGGCCGCGTTCCATGGGTTCGGCTCGAGTCTGTTATTGGATGCATTACGTAGGCGGTATGCTCCTCCGGTGAGAACTTTGTCAATAACTAAGGGACCCTCCCACTTAGGTTTGAGCTTGTCCTTCTTCTTATCTGGTAGGCGTAGAACAAGTTCGCCAATATTATAAGTTTTGGCCCACACTACTTTGCTTTGGTACCGTCGAGCCTGCTGCTGATAGAATGCGGAACGGGCTTTTGAAATGCCGCGCTCCTCCTTCAGGGCATCTAAGTTGTCCTGCCGATCTAACTCGGCTTCCTTCTCTTCGTACATGCGCACGCGAGGCGAATCGTGTATTATGTCGCAGGGTAGTACTGTTTCTGTGCCGTATACCATAAAAATGGTGTGTATCCGGTGGTGCGATTCGGCGTGGTCCGTAGCCCCCATAGTACGGAGTCAAGCTCCTCGACCCAGTGCGTGTCCGCTTCTGTCAAGGATCGCACTAGTCTGGGTTTGATGCCGCTCATGATGAGACCGTTTGCACGTTCGACCTGGTCATTTGTTTAGAGATGGTAGACGGAGGCGTAATCGAGCTTGATGCCCATGTTGCCGCACCAAGCTTTCACTTCATTGGCTGTGAAGTTTGAGCCATTGTCAATGATGATGCTGTGGGGCACGCCGTATCGGTGTACCCCGGATATGAAGTCTATCACTGGTCCGGATTCTGCCGTTTTTACTGGTTTGGCTTCTATCCATTTGGTGAACTTGTCCACCATGACCAATAAGTATTTTTTCTTATGGCTTCCCCCCTTAAGGGGTCCGACCATATCCAGCCCCCAGACCGCGAAGGGCCAAGTGATGGGGATTGTTTGGAGAGCGGTAGGGGGTATGTGGCTCTGATTGGCAAAGAGTTGGCAACCGACGCAGTGTTGGACAAGGTCCCGTGCGTCTGCTCGGGCTGTAGACCAATAAAAGCCTATGCGGAAGGCCTTGCTGACAAGTGCCCGAGCCGCAATGTTGTGTCCGCTGAGTCCAGCATGGATTTCAGCCAAGAGCTACCGCCCTTCCTCTTCGGAGATGCATCATTGGAGCACTCCGGTCGCACTTTTTTTATAGAGTTCCCCTTCATGGACTTTGTAGGCTTTGGAACGCCGCACGATGCAACGTGCTTCATTGTGGTCCTCGGGGAGCTCCTACCTATTTAGGTCCACGAGGCGATTACAACCATGATTTTGTGGGCCGAAGGTGTTATTTCGGTGGCGGAGCCTCCGATTACGTCTGACGGTTCAGAATCAGGGGGTGTATTCGGATCCGTGCTAGTGTTGCCAGACTCCCCTTCCCATACCATGGATGGCTTGAACAGCCTTTCTAGGAATATGTTAGGTGGGACAAGGTCGCATTTAGCACCGATGCGGGCGAGGATATCCGCCGCTTGATTGTTTTCTCGAGCCACATGGTGGAATTCGAGCCCCTCAAACCGAGCTGACATTTTGAGGACGGCATTACGATAGGCCGCAATTTTCGGATCCTTGGCATCAATGTCTCCGTTTATTTGTGATATTGCGAGGTTTGAAACCCCATGCACCTCCAGGCGTTGAATGCGCATAGAGACTGCCATCCGAAAACCGTGCAACAGAGCCTCGTATTCGGCTGTGTTGTTGGAGTCTATGTATAATATTTGAGTATGTATTGGACCGTGTCTCTGGTGGGAGACGTCAAGACTACACCTACTCCCAATCCGGCCAGCATTTTAGAGCCGTCGAAGTGCATGATCGAGTTAGAGTACGCGCCGTACTCTTTAGGGAGTTCGGCTTTTGTCCATTCGGCGACAAAGTCAGCCAGTACTTGCGACTTAATGGACCACCGTGGTTTGTATGTCATGTCGAACGGAAGGAGCTCGATGGCCCATTTAGCAATCCGGCCCGTAGCGTCGTGGTTATTTAGTATGTCGTTGAGTGGTACTTCAGAGGCCACCGTAATCGAACACTCTTGAAAGTAGTGTCGTAGATTTCGGGATGCCATGAAGACCGCGTATGCTATATTTTGATAGTGTGGGTATCGAGATTTGCATGGGGTGAGGACCGTGGATACATAATATACCAGCTTCTGGAGCCGGATGTATCTGTCAGCCTCTCGTTCGACGACGAGCACTGCGCTTACAACTTGATGTCTTGCAGCTATGTACAATAGCTTAGGTTCGCCAGTATTTGGCGCTGTTAGGACTGGATTACTGGCCAATAAAGTATTTATTTCGTCCAGTCCGACCATGGCTGCATTCGTCCACACGAAGTGTTCGGTGCGCCGAAGAAGGCGATAAAGAGGTAATGCCTTTTCTCCTATTCAGGAGATAAAGCGGCTTAAGGCAGCCATGCATCCTGAAAGTGCTAGTTATCGACTAGAGGGGGGGTGAATAGGCGATTTTTATCAAAGTCTTCAAAACGTGGAAGTTTTGAAGACAAACAATAGAAATGACCTAATTGATATGCAGCGGAAGATAAACTACAACAAGCAAGCCATAGTCAAGTATGCAATAATGTGAAAGTACAAAGACTAATAGCAGCTTGGTAGTAAGGATCAGGATGGAAGATAGTATGAAGCCAATCAACAATAACAGTCAAGCAATGAAGTCAAACAGATATGACAAACATGCAATGACTTCACGAAGACAAACTTAAGGTAAAGGGAGTTAGAGGATAGATCCAGTCACTTGTTGAAGACACAGGATTTGTTGGACCAGTTCCAGTTGCGGTGACAACTGTAAATCTGGTTAGGGAGGCTGAGATTCAACTCAGAAGACCGCGTCTTCACCTTATTCCCCTTGAGCTAAGGACACACAGTCCTCGCCCAATCACTCTGGTGAGTCTTCAAGGTAGACTTCCGAACCTTCACAGACTTTGTTCACCGGCGATCCACAATGACTCTTGGATGCTCAGAACGCGACGCCTAACCGGCTGGAGGATACACAGTCCTCAAGTGTAATAAGTCTCCAGGTCACACAGACAGAAAGACTTCAGTGATGCCTAACACTCTTTGGCTCTGGGTGCTTGGCCTTTGTCCTCGCAAGGATTTATCTCTCTCAAAGGCTTCGAGGTGGGTTGCTCTCAAACGACAAAAGCCGTAAACTAACTCTGAGCAGCCACCAATTTATGGTGTAGGGGGTGGGCTATTTATAGCCACAAGGCAACCCGACCTGATATGTCTGAAATGACCCTGGGTCACTAAGGAACTGACACGTGTTCCAACGGTCAGATTTCAAACACACACGACAACTTTACTTGGGCTACAAGCAAAGCTGACTCATCCAGCTCTGGATAAGATTTGCTCTCGTTGTCTTCACTCGAAGACATAGGATTTGGGTTGAGTATCACTTCAGTCAATCTGACTTTGTTCACTTGGACCCCACTTAACAGTACGGTGGTTCCTATGACTCAACAAAGAAGAAAAGGAAACAACGAAACAACACAGTCTTCGGGCTCCATAGTCTTCACTCATTGTCTTCTCATATCATAGTCTTCAATGTGAATATCTTCACATACCACCATTGTCGTCAATGTCTTCATACATTTTTGGGGGTCATCTCCGGTAGGTAAACCGAATCAATGAGGGACACTACCTGCGTTATCCTGCAATTCTCACAAACGCATTAGTCCCTCAACCAACTTTGTCGTCAATACTCCAAAACCAACTAGGGGTGGCACTAGATGCACTTACAATCTCCCCCTTTTTGGTGATTGATGACAAACTGGTTGAAGTTTTCAACGGGAATGAAGTATGTGAAATTGTAAAGGATAGGGTATTGTCTTCATAAGTGGCAAGGGCTCCCCCTGAAGATGTGCATATAAGTAATTTGCTTTTGGAATGCAAATGCACATGGCAGGTTGTACTTTTGGAGATCCTCTTCAACTTATGAAGATAATTCATCATGCATGAAATGATATAACTAAAAGAATGACATGCATAATGGAAAATGGACGTCTACAGAATGATCTAAGTGCGAAAGTTATCATCGCACATGAAAAAGCAAATACGTAGCAGACGACCATCGAGTTTAAGTGTTACAACTCAACGAACGAAATGTGTCAAAGCAAGAGTTGTAACCACTTAGGAATAATATAAAGCAGCCGCCCATATGAACCCGCTTGAAGACTATCAAACTCATATGCTTTGATACATAGAGCATCTACTCGTCCTCATGAGGAGTAGGTGAAGCAGCAGGGTTGTCGTTGTTGGTTGGCGGTGCAGACGAACTTGGTGCAGTGTCGATGCATGCAGAAGTACGGGTGGTGAAGTAGCATCTTCTTCATCATCGATCACGTTGGCATTCACAGTTGCCGTGGAGGAAGAATAGTCAGAGTCTTCAAGGGATGGAGTTCGACGTAGGATAGCATTCCGTGGAGGAGTGGAGTCAAACTTGAATCTTTCAGTGAAGCCATCGTCTTGAAGATCTGCTTCAGCACTGAGCAATGTCAAACTCTTCCATGATCGCCGACAGGTTTCGTGAGTGACAAAAGCATTCTTGGTGGTAAGATTTCGAATGCGATTTATGTCCACCAAGAGGCTTTGCATATGTCGCTTGAGCCAAAAGTGATGCTTGTCTTGTTTCTGATGCAGTGCCACAAGAAGTTGTCGGTCATTTAGGACCCGAGAGCGCTTCTTTGGCCTTTGAGCAATTATGCTCTCAGTAGCTTCAGTTGGTGCACGATGAGGCAGACGAGTGTTTCCAGCCATCGGATAGACACGAGTTACAGCTTGGACTCCTTCCATAGGCTGAGTGAAGCTTTGGTGGTCAGCATTTTGAAGACAAAGAGGCTTCTTGGCAGGCTCAGGGTATATGGCTTCAACTGACATATCAACCTCTGGTAGAAAGATCACATGATTGCGAGCAGAGGGTTGATAGTTGATAGCAGAATGTAGCTTGATGAGGTGCATGACCCATGGAGCATAGAATTTTAGACCAAAAAGGTCAGATCCAGATGCGGCCAGTTGCAGGAGGAAGAAATCTTGTGCATTGAAGCTGATGCCATTGAGGATGTAAAAGACCAATGTCTTCATGGCTCCTTCAAGTTTTGAAGCTGATGAATGCCCTTTGATTGGCCATAGAGTCCGCCTGATGATGTGATATATTGTGCACGGCAGATACTCAAGGTCATCAACAAAGAACTCCTTTGGGTATTCAGCGTCATGTGGCAATGGCTTCATCATGCTCAACATCTGGCTCATGTTGGGTTCTGGCTTATGGAAGATGCTCTCCAGTGCATTCCGGTGGTTTTGACAACCAGGTTCGTACAACTCTCCGGGAGTGGATAACCCTGTAAGCTCAATGATGTCAAGAGCTTTGGCTTCATGATGAACATTTCCTGTCATCCACTCGAGAATCCATGTTTTTGTATCCCTGTTGTAGCCGTGAATGTGGAGGGTAGCATAGAATTGAAGCAGAAGTTCCTCATTCCAATGTTCTTTGTCTGTCACAAAGCTGAGCAGACCAGCATCACGAAAGCAGTCAAGTGCTTCTTCTAAGCATGGCAGTGCAGCAATGGCTTCAGTGTCGAGGCACATATGAGAGAAAATGTGCCCTTGATCATACAGAATGCAGGAGTAATAGCTTCATTGCTTATGACTCCAAAAACGATCAGATGATATTCTTGGCCTTGAGTAGGGGTTCTTTGAAGCTGTCAAAGAAGGTGTTGTGGCTTTTGAAGCCATTTGCATTGAAGGACCCCGCAGATGTGGCAGTACCTAGAAACCTTGGCAGTCTTGGCTTTGGTTTCTGGACCTGAGGCCTATGCTCAATGTGATAATCAAACTGAGGACCAGAGACATGAGGCGGAGGGACCAGAACGGGCCATCTTATTGTGATTAGCTCGCCATGGTTGTATGCTTGCTCAATTGTATAGGGCCTTGGTGGCGGAACAGGAGCAGTGGCAACAACAGTGGCTTCAGGCTGCAGAACAGAAGCTTCAAGAGCAGTTGCAGCATTGACTTCTGGCATGTTGCTTGGGGCAGGCTCCACATTAGCTTCAGCCATGACTACGTCATTGGCTTCATTTGTGTTGGTGGTGGCAGCCTCAACGTTTTGAACCTCCACTTGTTGAGCTGGAGGGTCTGGCACAGACACGTTCACATCAGGAACAACTTCTTCAGTGATGGGGGGAGTAGGGACACATTCTTCTTGATGTTCGTCATCGGCTGATGCAGCCGGATTGTCGTCAGCAGCTTGGGCTTCAGACACGGAGACATTCACAGTTGGAGTGGCTTCTGAAAACACTTGACGTGCAACAGGTTGGTGGTGCACTTCTCCTTTTGGAACACTCGGAAGAGGGACTTGAGGCCTTGGTCCTTTGCGAAGCCTTTGCAATACAGGCGACGCCTTTGGAGATGGAGTTGGCTGGGCCTCATCCTCTTCAACTTGCATAGATGGTGTGACTTGTTGTTGTTTGGGAGTACTGGGGGAGTCTTGTTGTTGTGGGCGATCAGCCCATGATGCATCCTGAGCAATTGGCGTAAGAGGATGACCAATGCTGATGATTTCGCTGTTCGTGAGAACAGGCGATGATACCACGTTGTGTTCAATCTGAGGAAGAACTTCATCATCTTCAACATTGTCATGGTGACCAATGTCTTCAGCAGCGATAGGATCAACTGCTGGAATTTCTTCAGCTTCATAAGCCTCTGTGGAAGCAGACTCATGAACAATCATTCGTTGTTCTTGGTGTTCAGATGCAGGGCAAACCACTAAGATAGGTTCAACAACTAAGGGCTCTGTGGGAGCAGCCCAATTCTTCTTGATCTTGCGCTTCTTCTTGGAGGGAGCAGCATCAGAGGCTTCTGAGGTTTTCCTTTTTCTGGCTTCAGCCTCTGCAGCCCTCGTCTTCTTCTGTTCTGAAGCGGTTGACACGGCCTTTGGCTTCGAGCCAGTCATGCTGCTTGGGAAGACTATGCGAGGTTCATCCTGCCTCGAAGGTGTAGGTTGGACAGTTGATAGCTTCTTCTTCTTTGCAGCCATCCTGGGGTCGATGCCAGGACGACTAAGAGCCTTGCGCTTCTCACCCTCATTGTAGGCTAGCACACACTTGTCAGCCAAATTCTTCATGCACTCTCGAGAGCCTCGAGCTTCTTCACGCTTCTTGTGAAAGGCTTCTTTGAGCTCGTGCAACATGATCTTGAAGTTTTTGACATCTTGCACGTTGAGCGTGGCCACATGCTTCTTGAACTGAGCCTTTTCATAGTCAATCTTGTGCTTCAGTTCGATGATGCGCTGAGCAATAGCTAGCTCAGAAGCAATAGCGCCATTGAGGAGACGCTGAGGCCAATGGGAAGTTGCAAATTATCAAAGCTGAGATTTGGTGTGTCAAACCACTCATCAATGAAGTTATGAATGATTGCCACATCAAAGAGAGGCAAATTATTGAAGATCTCTGCTTCTTCCTTGCTCTTGATCAGTTGCTCAAGGGCATCATCTGCAAGATCGTCATGCTGGACAGATCAATGTGCTCTTCACGCAGAATGGCAGCAGGAGTCAACGTCTGATCAGTACTCTTGATGATTTTCTTTTTCTTCTCCGTCTTCTTGGAGATGCGTGAAAGATCTTCAGACTACACACTGTCTTCAGGAGGTGCAGTGGCCAGTGGCTTCACACGTGAAGCTTTTGGATGTGCGCTGATGTTGAATCCTTAATCTTCTTTAGCTTCTGCGGCTTTGGAGGTGGAGCTGGGGCTTCATCAGTGTCAGCATCATTTTCAGAATGATCCACTTTGGCACCTTGAACCAAGATGAATTAGATCAGGCCATCAAGGTTTGAAAAGGGGCCGATTTCATTTGGTTCCGCATCACGCGAGCTGTCGTCTCAGGGAGCAGAGGGACCAAGATTGAAATCTAATCCCCATGACTTCTTATTTTCCTTTGCTGATGCCTTTGCATGCTGGAAGTTGCGCTTGAAGAGATTATCGTCACGACACTCGAGCAATGATGATGGGCCGGCATTTTCAGGCTGAGGTCCACGGACCATACAAGGATAGAATTCTTGTGCAATAGCTTCAGCTCTGTTCTTGGGGGGAAGGCCTCGATAGAGAATATCACCCCAAGGACTTTTGATAGCATTCTTCTCAGCGTATTCCTAGGTCACGAACTTGTACTTGAACCATTGTTCAGCCCAATATCGTCGAATCCATTGGATTCGGGTCTTGCGCTGATTATAATCCTCTTCAGGATCTGTCTTGTAGATTTCTGCGAGGTCATCTGGCAAATCTTTTGATGTTCCCCCTCAACGTTGTCTGCCACCCTTCCTCACTGACTTCTCCGCAGCCATGAACTTCAAACTGAATGGCTTCAATATGTTCAAAGGCTTCAAGGGCTTTCGCTTGTTGGTCAAACAGGAACTAGCTTCAGGAGAGTTAATGTGTTGCTGTAGGAATTCTGCAAACGAATGCAGACTATGAGAACCAAGGGATTCTCCCACGGACATGTACCTGTGATAACATTAGAGATGCGAGGGAAGGGGAAGACGTCATATGCATTCTCAGAAGATTTTGAAGATAAATCAGTTTGAAGACATTGACCTCATGTTGCAAAGACATTCACTTATATGTTGAGAGTTGGTTCCAGATTTGTACGAATCCGTGAATAAGTACAAGTAAGGAATCTAACTAGATATGTAGCTTAAGTGAATATACTAGGCAGTATGAGATGCAGACAGAATAGATCTAACATCGTATAGGCAGAAACCAATTTTGGTAAATAGGATGAATCATTAAGGATCAAAAAGATGGTAAAAATAGAGTTATATTTACCACACGAAGAACTGCTAGATGGGATGAATAGGAGACGAGCAGTTCAATCCACCATGCCCTAACTTGGCGACGGAGGACACCTACGGCGGTGGCGGAGAGGACGATGTCCGCGGCCGGCGTGAGGACGACGTCGGAGAAGTCGCGGCAGCTAAGCGCTTCATCGCGGGCGTCGTCGCGAGCTAGCGGTGGCGCTAGGGTTTTGACGAGGTGGAGAGGTGGAAGAAGGTTTTCTTGACCGCAGGGGACACGTATTTATAAGAAGGTGTGCGGCATAGCACAATTACGCAGGTGCCCCTGCCTGTTCACATCTGAGGGACACGTGGCAAGCATGCAACATACTCAGAGTTGTCCCACATTCCCACGCCCGCCAAGTTTGTCGGATGGTTGTTCTGGCTTCTCCGTATTTCAACAATAATGATGAATCATTTAAAAGGACTTGATGTTTGTCTCTGTGTCTTCTGCTGACAAGGATGCAGAGAAGACATTCGATAGTTTCAATAGAATGCATATGATTTGGACAGATAGATTTTGAGATAGTAAGCATGGAGAGATTAGGGTCTGATCACATTCACTTAGTTCAAAAGATTCAACAAGGAAGACATAGCTATAAGCGAATGCTGTAGAGGACAGAATACTAGTATATATATATGAGAAAGCAATCAAATCGACATAGTGAAGTAAATCATGAAGATAAGTTGAAAGTTGAAGACAAATCAGATGCGAAGATATTCAACAATAACGCCATGAGTGAAACACTTCAAACCAAGAAATTTGGTGGTGGCGTTACCCACCGTATAGGAAGGATTAGACCCAGACACGGCACACCATTATCGTGGCGCTCCGAAGTCAAATTCCACATTAATGTATTCACACACAGAATGTAAGTCTTCATTGATTGAAGATATACTTTACTTCGTGTGTTGCACATCTAAGTCATCAACATGCATAAGTGTTAGGATGTGTGCCTGATCACAGGACATTTGAGGATTCAAGATATTTAGCTCACCCCGTAACTTGCAAAACCTTTTCTCATCCAAGGGCTTTGTGAAGATATCTGCCAGTTGCTCTTCAGTGTTGACGTGAATGATGTCAATATCTTTCTTCATGACATGATCTCTGAGAAAGTGATGACGAATTTCAATGTGCTTTGTCTTCGAGTGCTGGACTGGATTGTTGGAAATCTTGATTGCGCTTTCGTTGTCGCAGAAGAGAGGTACTTGTTTCATATTGATGCCATAGTCCTTGAGAGTTTGCTTCATCCATAGAAGCTGAGCGCGGCGAGATCCAGCAACAATGTATTCAGATTCAGAAGTTGAGAGTGATACACAGTTTTTCTTCTTTGAAGACCAACAGACAAGTGATCGTCCCAGAAAGTGACATGCGCCTGATGTAGACTTGCGATCAACCTTGTCTCCAGCATAATCAGCACCCGAGAATCCAACCAAGTCAAATCTTGAGCCCTTTGGATACCATAATCCGAGTGTTGGGGTGTAAGCCAAATATCTAAGAATTCGCTTCACAGCTAAGTGATGCGATTCCTTTGGTGCCGCTTGGAATCGAGCACACATGCAAACACTAAGCATAATATCTGGCCTAGATGCACATAGGTAAAGTAAGGAACCAATCATGGAGCGGTATACCTTTTGATCGAACTCTTTACCATTGTCGTCAGGACCAAGATGGTGTTTGGCTGGCATTGGCGTCATGTAACCTATGCAATCTTGCATTCCAAACTTCTTCAGACTGTCTTTGAGATATTTTTCTTGAGATATGAAGATGTCATTCCTTTGCTGACGAATTTGAAGACCAAGGAAGAACTTCAGCTCACCCATCATGGACATCTGATATTGCTCTTGCATCATGTATCCAAACTCATCACTATACTTCTGGTTGGTGCAGCCGAAGATAATGTCATCCACATATATTTGGCACACAAACAGTTCACCATCATATGTCTTCGTGAAGAGTGTGGGATCGAGGGATCCAGGTTTGAAGCCTTTGCTCTTTAGGAAGTTTTTGATCGTATCATACCAAGCGCGAGGAGCTTGTTTGAGGCCATACAGTGCTTTATTTAGTTTGTACACCATATCAGGATGTTTTGGATCTTCAAAGCCAGGTGGTTGAGCAACGTACACTTCTTCTTCTATCTTTCCGTTGAGGAATGCACTCTTCACATCCATTTGATATAGTAGGATGTTGTGATGGTTAGAATAGGCTAGCAGTATGTGAATAGCTTCAAGCCTAGCTACAGGAGCAAATGTTTCATCGAAGTCAATTCCTTCAACTTGAGTATATCCTTGAGCCACAAGACGTGCTTTGTTTCTGACGACTTGACCATGCTCATCTTGCTTGTTTCGATATATCCATTTTGTGCCAATAATGTTATGCTTGTGAGGGTCAGGGCGCTTGACAAGTTTCCAAACATTATTCAGCTTGAACTGTTGAAGTTCTTCTTGCATGGCTTGAATCCATTCAGGTTCGATAAAGGCTTTAGCAACTTTCTTGGGTTCTGATATTGACACAAATGAAAAGTGCCCACAGAAATTTGATAACTGTGTTGCTCTTGAGCGAGTAAGTGGACCAGGTGCATTGATGCTATCAATTATCTTCTCAATTTGTACTTCATTAACAGCACGAGGATGAACTGGACGAAGACCTTGCTCATGCTGATCATTGTCATCATTGGGAGGATTGTCTTCGGTCTGAGCATTGTCTTCAGTCTGGTTTGGTGCAGAAATGATAAGTTCCTCTTCAGGCTGTGCTTCAGAGGGCATGATTTCACCTATTCCCATCAGCTTGATTGATTCGCTGGACGGAGCTTCATCAAGTGTACTTGGCAGGAGCTCTCTTTGTGAACCATTGGTTTCATCAAATCGCACGTCCATAGTTTCAACGATTTTGTAGTGATAGAGGTTGAATACTCTGTAAGAGTGTGAGTCCTTTCCATAACCGAGCATGAAGCCTTCGTGAGCTTTAGGTGCAAATTTTGACTTGTGATGGGGATCCTTGATCCAGCACCTAGCACCAAAGACTCTGAAGTAACTAACATTTGGCTTCTTGCCAGTAAGGAGCTCATAGGATGTTTTGCTCAGAAGCTTGTGGATGTAAACACGGTTGATGATGTGACATGCTATATCAATAGCTTCAGGCCAGAACTTTCTTGGTGTCTTGTACTCATCGAGCATTGTTCGAGCCATCTCAATGAGGGTTCTGTTTTTGCGCTCAACAATGCCATTTTGCTGAGGTGTCTCTGGAGCAGAAAACTCATGAGTGATTCCCATTGTGTCCAGATAGAGATCAACCCCGGTGTTCTTGAATTCAGTGCCGTTATCACTTCTGATATGCTTGATCTTGACGCCATAATTGTTCATGGCTTGATTTGCGAAGCGTCTAAAGACATCTTGTACTTCAGTCTTGTAGAGAATTATGTGCACCCATGTATATATTGAGTAGTCATCAACAATGACGAAGCCATAGAGACAAGTTGTTGTTGTGAGGGTAGAGTAGTGAGTAGGGCCAAATAAGTCCATGTGTAACAGCTCAAAGGGTTGAGATGTCGTCATGATTGTCTTCGAGGGGTGCTTCACCCTAGTCATCTTTCCAGCTTCGCAGGCACCGCACAAATGATCTTTCTTGAACTTGACACCCTCGATGCCTATGACATGCTTCTTCTTGATGAGTGTGTGTAAGTACCTCATGCCAGCATGCCCCAGCCTTCGATGCCAGAGCCAGCATTCTGAAGCTTTCACAAGAAGACATACGGCAAGATGTGGACCTGCTGAGAAATCTACCATGTATAGATCATCTTTCCGATACCCTTCAAAGACTAGAGACTTGTCAGATTCCATTAGTACAAGGCAACGATATTTTCCGAATAGCACAATCATGTTCAAGTCACAAAGCATTGAGACAGACATTGAGTTGAACCCTAGGGATTCAACAAGCATCACTTTATCCATGTGTTGATCCTTTGAGATTGCAACTCTACCTAGACCCAATACCTTGCTTTTATCAGTGTCAGCAAATGTGATGTGACTCTTGTTGGATGGACGTAAGGTTGAGTCCATGAGAAGACTTCGATCACCAGTCATATGATTAGTGCATCCGCTGTCCATAATCCATTTTGAAGCACGAGGTGTCATTCCCTACAGTGCAGTTAGGAGGATAGGCTTCACAAGGTATGTTGTGAAGCATAAGCATTTGACGCACACAAGGATTATCACAGCTTAGATCATGGTTAGAACACACAGTATGACAAGTAAACAATTCACATAGTAAGTCATTTTATCATGCGTCCATTAATGTGTTTTAGGTCCCCAGCAATAGTATCGGATGCCTTTGATTGCTGGCTAGAGACCATATTCTGCAAAAGAGAGTTAATTCTTCTTCACCACCCACATCTTCAGGGGTGGCTTAGAAGCAATGAGTCTAAGTGCAGCATTTGAGAATTTCGGCATTGAAGCCCTAGAAAATAGCCTTGCAGGAGATGAATGATCACTACTAGGGAAAAGCCTATACACAAAATCTTATCAGCAGCGCGCTGTAAAATAAGGCGCTGCTGCTAATTAGCAGTAACGTGCTCGGGAGTAACTCGCTGCTGAAACCAATATAGCAGTAGCGCGCCCGCTCAAAGAAGCGCTACTGCTATAATTCCCACGAGGCCGCCACGAGGCTAGTTATAGTAGCAACGCGTTATAACGACGGGCGCTACTGCTACGTAGCATAGTAGCAGCGCATTGCTGCAATAAGCGCTACTTCTAAATTTACTACAAAAGTTTTTCCCCATCTCCTCTATCCGATCCACACTCACACAGTCACACACTAGCTCACTGGATCCCCTCTCAATCCCCCGCGCCGGTCCACCCCCGTCGCCCCTCCTCCGTCTGCCCCGCCGTCACCTCCTCCTCCTTGCTGGACTTGGTACCGGCCTCCTCCTCCGTCCTCCCTCTCCACTCGCCGCTGGCCGGCCCCTCCTCGCTCCGCCTTCCTCCTCCGTCCTCCCTCCTCCTCCGTCCTCCCTCTCCACTCGCCGCTGGCCGGCCCCTCCTCGCTCCGCCTTCCTCCTCCATCCTACTCTCTTCTCCCTCCTCGAGTCGCCCCTCCTTCTCCCTCCTGCCTGCTACATTTTGATTTAGTAGCTAGGCTAGTTCATATGCAACATTTTGATTTAGTTGATATGATTTAGTTGATTTAATTAGTAGGCTAGTTGATTTAGTTGACTTAGAACATTTTGATTTAGTTGATTTAATAGGCTAGTTCATTTAGTTGATTTAGTTGACTTAGAACATTTTGATTTAGTTGATTTAATAGGCTAGTTCATTTAGTTGATTTAGTTGACTTAGAACATTTTGATTTAGTTGATTTTAGTAGGGTAGTTCATTTAATTAGTTGATTTAGAACATTTGGTTTAGTTGATTTAGTAGGCTAGTTGATTTAGTTGATTTAAAACATTTTGATTTAGTTGATTTAGTAGGTTAGTTGATTTAGTTGACTTAGAACATTTTGATTTAGTTGATCGTTAATCCTTTGCTCATATTGCTTTAGGAAAAATGGCGCCACCACCACCACCACTATGTCGACTGTGCAAGTCAAGATGCGCCAGCAGCCTTGCAACTGGTAAGCTGTTCGGCATCTACTTCCAGCCGAGTTTTCGTCATGCGGCAGTAAGAAATTAGATGAAATGTAATAACTATTTTGTTTTTAGTGTTGGCATTAATGCATTGTGTCATTTTGCTTATTTTACACAGATCGTCCCATGCAATGTGAGGTTGAAATTCAACAAGCTGATAGGAGACACTTTGACATTTGAGGCTCCTGGGGGGGCGTACACTATGGAGGTCGAGAAAGGACGCAATATGTCGCAGATTGGAGGAGATGGATGGGCCCGTTTCGTCGCTCGCATGCGTCTTACTGGTGGTGAGTTGATCAGCTTCTCCTTCCGAGCAGAAAGACCCAAGCTAGCTGTCATTTATCTCAACCTGGTGGAAGATGATGAAGATGATGAAGATAATGAGGACCCACTCGATGAAGATGATGAGGACCCACTTCATGAAGCAATCGTAGCTCAAAGAACATGGCTGAGTGAGGAGGAGGTGTCCAACCTATGAGACATAATTCCGCCACGTGCTGACTTTGTCGGGTTGCCATTCGTGACTCGCTTGACAAATACCATGGTTGATCGACATGATATGGTATGTTATACTTACAAATGCAAATTATTCGATGAATTACTTAGTGTACAGTCCAATGATATGGTATGTTGTGTGGAATCTAGTCGATGATATGTTTTAGTGTAGAGTTCGATCGCATGCTTATTAGTGTAGAATCTAACAAAACTATTAATAGTGTAGATAATCTATATGTAATTATTTGCGAGGCTATTTATTAATTGATATGTTTTTCTTATTCAGAAATTGGCAAAGAGCGTATCTGTGAGTTATGGTATCGAGCTTGATGAAGGAGGCTCGGCTGGACTACGCCTTACTGCAAGGGGCTCCGTCACAACCTGTACTTACCGCGTGGACACGGACGGTCGCACACACTTAAACTCGGTTGGGTGGAAGAAATTCCTCAATGGCAAGAATCTTCGTGTTGGACAGGCCATCCTAATTACTATCAGGAACACCAACCGCCCAGGCTTAAGGATGATGATTATCTTCGATATCATCTAGAACTACATATGTGTGTGTGGCTATATCATCTAGAACTACATATGTGTGTGTGGCTATATCATCTAGAACTACATATGATGATCATCGTCAGTATCATCTAGAACTACATATGATGATGGCCGTTGATATGACCTTGTACTGCTTGAGGATGCATGTTGACTATGCATGAAATTGTTATCTAGTACTCCCTTCGTTCCAAATTACTCGTCGTGGTTTGAACTAAAACCACGACGAGTAATTTGGAACGAAGGGAGTACTACCTAGTAATGGTTTATGAATTTGATATCTACAAGCAGTACCTAGTATCTAGTATCTGAAAGGGAAACTGAAAGGGAAAGGGGTAATGGGAAAATGATGAAAGATATAGCAGTAGCGAGGGATGGCAAAATCGCTACAGCTAGGTAATAGTAGCGCGTTCTAAAAAAGCGCTGCTGATATCGTAAACAGTAGTAGCGCTGGTAAGGGCCGAGCTACTACTATGAGTTAGCTGTAGCACCTTATTAGTAGCGCGTCCACCCGCGCTGCTGCTAGCCTCAAAACCCGCGCTACTACTAGGGTTTTCCCTAGTAGTGGATACTCATATGAATAAGCAGAAAAGTTCTTAGTCCAATGAACATAGTGGTTTGAAGACACACATTCATATTCATAAGTTTGAGTACGATTTCCCTGCAAAACATTGGCGTTAGGGTGACTCAAGTGAGTCATGTATCCGTATGAAGCCGTTGGACCATATGATGCCTTTGGTTTGGGGTTTGTCTTCTTACCTGGTGGTGTCATGATGACATTCAATGGAAGATTCTCAAGACAGCTTTTGGGAACCCAGATCTTCTTCATAGGTGGTCCATTCCTGCAGTTAGTACCAATATACCTGGCAAACACTTCACCATTCTGATTTTTGAACAGTTTATAGTTTGCATCAAAGGATTCATCAATGATAATAGGATTAGCACAGGTAAAGCCAGATAAAGTGGATGGATCCACTGAAGGTTCATTTGCAGCAACCCATGTGGTTTTGGGATACGGCTCAGGCTTCCAGTAGGAACCATCAGCATTCATTTTCCTCTCGAACTCAACACCCTCTTTCCTAGGGTTTCGGTTCAGAATCTGCTTTTTGAGGACATCGCAAAGTGTCTGATGTCCTTTCAGACTTTTATACATCCCTATTTCAAGCAATGTCTTCAACCTAGCATTTTCATCAGCAATAGTAGTGGTATCCTCAGCAGAGGGGTTAGCTACCACATCAGTAGTTGAAGACAAAGCAACAGTAGTAGCAGTGGAACATTCAGCAACAGAGGTAGCGTTATCACGCTCAATGCATTTGAGACATGGTGGTTCAAATCCATCCTGAGCGGAACTGATCTGTTGAGCGTGAAATGACTCATTCTCTTTTTGAAGATCTTCATGAGCCGCTTTCAATTTCTCAAGATCTTGTTTCCTTTGAAGATAATCATAAGAGAGCTTTTCATAAGTGGTTGAGAGCGTCTCATGAAGACTTTCAAGTTCTTGGTACTTAGCATGAAGATTTTTTATGTCTTCAACTAAGGACTGTGAACGTGTCATTTCCGCGTCCAACAGGTCATCACTTTTGTCTAACAGTTTTTGAGTATGTTCCATAGCCCTTTGTTGTTCAGTAGCAATTTTAGCAAGTGTTTTGTAGCTGGGTTTGGATTCACAATCAGAGTCATCTTCACTTGATGTTTGAAAGTAAGCATCACGTGATTTTACCTTGGCACCACGTGCCATGAAGCAGTAGGTGGGAGCAGGATCATCCATGTCATCAGCTTCAGCGTTGGTGTGGAAGTCATTGTCTTCAGTGTTGAAGATGGACTTGGCAACATAGGTTGTGGCTAGAGCCAGACTTGCAACGCCAGGGTCGGACTCTTCTCCAGACTCCACCTCCGCCTCCTCAGAAGCAGACTCCTCCTCTGAATCCATTTCCTTGCCAACAAAAGCACGAGCCTTGCCAGATGAGCTCTTCTTATGTGATGAAGATCTTGATGAGGACTTAGAAGAAGACTTTGAGGATTTCTTCTTCTTCTTGTCATCAGGATCATATTCCTTGCTCTTCTTCTTCTTCTTCTCATTGTCCCACTGTGGACACTCAGAGATATAGTGTCCAGGTTTCTTGCACGTGTGACATGTTCTCTTCTTGTTGTCATGAGTGGAAGCTTCATCATTTCTTGAGCTAGATCGTGAAGACTTTCTGAAGCCCTTCTTCTTGGTGAACTTGTGGAACTTCTTCACAAGCATGGCAAGTTCCTTTCCAATGTCTTCAGGATCATCAGAACCATAGTCAGATTCTTCTTCAGATGAGGAAACAACTTTTGCCTTCAAAGCGCGAGTTCGGCCATAATTGGGACCATAGATATCTCTTTTCTCAGAAAGCTGGAACTCATGTGTGTTGAGCCTCTCAAGTATATCAGACGGATCGAGAGTCTTGAAGTCAGGGCATTCTTGTATCATGAGGGCAAGGGTGTCAAAGGAGCTGTCAAGTGATCTCAGTAGTGTCTTGACGATTTCATGCTTGGTAATCTCAGTGGCACCAAGAGCCTGAAGCTCATTTGTGATGTCGGTGAGGCGATCAAACGTGAGCTGGACATTTTCATTGTCGTTTCTCTTGAAGAGGTTGAAGAGGTTGCGAAGAACACTGATCCTTTGGTCTCTCTGTGTAGAGACGCCTTCGTTGACCTTGGATAGCCAGTCCCAGACTAGCTTTGACATTTCCAGAGCACTCACACGGCCATACTGTCCTTTGGTCAGATGACCACAGATGATGTTCTTTGCAGTGGAGTCCAGTTGAATGAACTTCTTGACATTAGTAGGGGTGACACCTTCACCAGTTTTGGGAACGCCGTTCTTGACGACATACCAGAGGTCGACATCAATGGCTTCAAGATGCATCCGCATCTTATTCTTCCAGTAGGGATATTCAGTTCCATCGAATACGCGACAAGTAGCGGAGACTTTGATTATCCCTGCAGTCGACATAGCTAAACTCCAGGTGGTTAAACCGAATCACACAGAACAAGGGAGTACCTTTCTCTGATACCAATTGAAAGTGCTAGTTATTGACTAGAGGGGGGTGAATAGGCGATTTTTATCAAAGTCTTCAAAACGTGGAAGTTTCGAAGACAAACAATAGAAATGACCTAATTGGTATGCAGTGGAAGATAAACTACAACAAGCAAGCCATAGTCAAGTATGCAATAATGTGAAAGTACAAAGACTAATAGCAGCTTGGTAGTAAGGATTAGGATGAAAGATAGTATGAAGCCAATCAACAATAACAGTCAAGCAATGAAGTCAAACAGATATGACAAACAGGCAATGACTTCACGAAGACAAACTTAAGGTAAAGGGAGTTAGAGGATAGAACCAGTCACTTGTTGAAGACACATGATTTGTTTGACCAGTTCCAGTTGCTATGACAATTGTGCATCTGGTTAGGGAGGCTGAGATTCAACTAAGAAGACCGCGTCTTCACGTTATTCCCCTTGAGCTAAGGACACACAGTCCTCGCCCAATCACTCTGGTAAGTCTTCAAGGTAGACTTTCGAACCTTCACAGACTTCGTTCACCGGCGGTCCACAATGACTCTTGGATGCTCATAACGCGACGCCTAATCGGCTGGAGGATACACAGTCCTCAAGTGTAATAAGTTTTCAGGTCACACAGACAGAAAGACTTCAGTGATGCCTAACACTCTTTGGCTCTGGGTGTTTGGGCTTTTTCCTCGCAAGGATTTCTCTCTCTCAAAGGCTTCGAGGTGGGTTGCTCTCAAACGACAAAAACCGTAAACTAACTCTGAGCAGCCACCAATTTATGGTGTAGGGGGTGGGCTATTTATAGCCACAAGCAACCCAACCTGATATGTCCGAAATGACCCTGGGTCACTAAGGAACTGACACGTGTTCCAACGGTCAGATTTCAAACACACACGACAACTTTACTTAGGCTACAAGCAAAGCTGACTCATCCAGCTCTGGATAAGATTTGCTCTCATTGTCTTCGCTCGAAGACATAGGATTTGGCTGGAGCATCACTTCAGTCAATCTGACTTTGTTCACTTGGACCCCACTTAACAGTACGGTGGTTCCTATGACTCAACAAAGAAGAAAAGGAAACAACAAAACAACACAGTCTTCGCGCTCCATAGTCTTCACTCATTGTCTTCTCATGTCATAGTCTTCAATGTGAATATCTTCACATACCACCATTGTCGTCAATGTTTTCATACATTTTTAGGGGTCATCTCCGGTAGGTAAACCAAATCAATGAGGGACACTACCTGCGTTATCCTGCAATTCTCACAAACGCATTAGTCCCTCAACCAACTTTGTCGTCAATACTCCAAAACCAACTAGGGGTGGCACTAGATGCACTTACACATCCAGCTAGTTTCTGGATATGCTTGAGGTCTATTGGGATAGCCAACTACGACAGAGCTCAGATTTTTGCCGGATTCGCTTCAATTCCTCTATTGGAAACAATGAAGCCGAGCAGCTTCCCAGAGGGCATGCCGAAAACACATTTTTCCGGGTTTAGCTTGATGTCGTATGTTCGGAGGTTATCGAACGTAAGCCTCAAGTCATCTATTAGGGTTTTGACGTGTCTTGTTTTTATGACCACGTCGTCCACGTATGCCTCCACTGTTTTGCCGATTTGCTTCTCCAGGCATGTTTGAATCATGCGTTGATAGGTTGCGCCGGCATTTTTAAGCCCGAAAGGCATAGTGTAGAAGCAGAAACGACCATATGGCATTATGAAGGCCGTTGCAGCTTGGTCGGACTCTGCCATCTTTATTTGATGGTATCCAGAGTATGCGTCGAGGAAACACAGTGAGTCGTGTCCTGCGGTGGCGTCGATGATTTGGTCAATGCGAGGGATGGGGAAGGGATCCTTGGGGCAAGCCTTGTTGAGGTCTTTGAAGTCAACGCATAGGCGCCAGGATTTGTTCTTCTTTGGTACCGTTACCAGATTTGCCAGCCAATCTGGATGCTTGATATCTCTGATGAATCTGGCCTCAAGTTTCTTGGCTTGCACTTCTCCCATGGCTTGCCGTTTGGGCTCTGAGAAGCGCCTAAGAGTCTGTTTGACAGGCTTGTATCCTTTCAGTATATTGATGCTATGTTCGGCCAGCCTGCATGGGATGCCCAGCATGTCTGAAGGGTGCCAGGCAAAAATGTCCCAATTCTCGCGTAGGAAGTCTTGTAGTGGGCGTCAATTGTGGGGCTCAACTATGTCCCAATGGATGCTGTCTTCGTGGGGTCCGTTGGATGGACCTGGAATTTGACTATCTCATCTGTGGGTTTAAATGAGGTGGACTTGGGTCGCTTGTCGAGTATCATGTCGTCCCTGTCCACGGTGGCGCGCAGTGTTGTTAGTTCTTCGGATGCTAGAGCTTCGGATAATGCTTCCAGGGCTAGTGCTGCGGTTTTATTTTCGGCGTGAAGTGCAACGTCCGTATCATTGGATAGAGTGATGATTATATTGGGTCCGGGCATTTTAAGCTTCATGTACCGTAATGGGGTATAGCTTGAAAGCTTGTGAATGCATCCCGCCCTAAAAGGGCCTGGTATCCGCTGCTGAAAGGAGCCACTTGGAGATTTCTTCGGACCTGTAATTCTCCGGAGTGCCGAATACCACATCGAGTGTGATTTTCCCACACACCATGCTTCCCGACTAGGGATGATCCCCTGAAGGTTCTGCCGCTTTGCTTAATGCGGCTTTTATCAATTTCCATCTTGTTGAGCGTTTCTTCGTAGATCAATGTTAATCCACTTCCGCCATCCATGAGTACTTTAGTGATCCGAAATCCATCCAGGATTGGGCTAAGGACCAAAGCGGCTGGTGCCCGGACTATCTGGAATTGAGGTTCATCATTGGCATTGAAAATTATAGGAGTGTCATTCCACGGATTTATTTTTGCCACATGGCAGATTTTAGCGAAATTTTGATGAGCTCGCTTGTGCCTATTGTTTGCGACGAAAGTCTCAAAGACTGTCAGTACCGTATTGTTTTCTTTGGCAGGATGTTGTTCTGCTTTATGGCTTACAAGAAGATCCTCACCACTTTTTGCTACCTGCCGGAGTATCCAACATGCTCTAAGGCTATGTATTGGTGTAGTGTACGGCGTGCTATGGAGTTTACATGGACCATTGAGCCATTCTTCCAATACGGTCCCACGCCCTGGGGTGGGCTTTGGCTTCTTGGGGATTGGATCAGCTGACTTATGGGAGTTCGCCCGTTTAGTTCGGACAAAGGTTTTAGTGAGAGCCGGACTATCCCAAACTTCTGTTTGGGTTTTCCAGGCGCTTTCCATCGCATAGTACTTCTGTACTATGGCTGCTAAGTCAGCAAAGTGTACTATGTCACTGCGACTTATAGCATTAAGGATCCCTTTGTTCGTGCAGTTTTTGCAGAAAAGTGAGATTGCGTCTTCCTCACGACAATCCTTTATCTTGTTTAGCACAAGGAGGAATCTGGCCTAGTAGCGATGTACTGTCTCTTGGGGATATTGTCTGATATGGGAGAGACGGTTTAATTCCGGGTGGGTGGGTGTAGCTGAATCTGGATTCTGATCCGATCTAACGCCCAGGGGCAGAGGAGCTTGCGGGCTTGATAGCTCGGGATCCGAGGTGCTGCGCGATTTTTCCGGCCCGATACCCGATTCTAAGTCCGGGGTCTGGGCCATGTCCTCCCGTGAGCGGGTGTCCGGCTCAGAGAGCTCGGTAATCCGGACATAATTCGTCCTCAAAATAGAGGGATAATTCGTATGTGGCTCCTCCACTACCGCTATCTCGTGGGTGACCGGTGGGGATTTAATATCCCTTTGGTCTGGTTTAAGCCCAATCCAGTCATAGTCTGTGGCGACTCCCAAAGCGGCGATGCGATCCAAGATCTCATTGAGGGAGGAGAGCTCGCTTGGATCCATCTGTTCGGAGAGTTCCGAATTGATGTGGAGGCCATTCGTGATGACCCGAGAGGTCATCATCGGCGCGGCAGCCGATTGGGCGATCACGACGAAGCCGCCTAGTCGGAGAGTTTGGCCTATAGCCAGCGCTCCCCCAGAGGTGATGATGTCCTTGACAACGAGACGGGCCATCGAGCCTTGTAGCGACGACACAGAGGAACTCTCAATGAAAGCACCAATGTCGGTGTCAAAACCGGCTGATCTCGGGTAGGGGGTCCCGTTCTGTGCATCTAAGGCTGATGGTAATAGGAGGCAAGGCACATGATGTTTTAACCAGGTACGGGCCCTCTCGATGGAGGTAAAACCCTATTTGCTACTTGATTGATATTGATGATACGGGTATTACAAGAGTTGATCTACCACGAGATCGTAGAGGCTAAACCCTCCGATTTATATAGATACCGGAGGGGGCTAGCGTTTACATGGAGTCGGTTACAAATAAGGAAATATAATATCCAGATCGCGAAGCTTTTCTTCCACGCAAAGGAGAGTCCCATCCTGCCATGGGACGAAGTCTTGAGTCTTGTATCTTCACGGTCCAACAGTCCGGCCAAAGTATATAGTTCGGCTGTCCGGATACCCCCTAATCCAGGACTCCCTCAGTGACGATTCCGCCTGGCTTCAAGAAGCCCCCCTTGATGTCGAGGCTCTTCTAATCTATGGTGAATCGCACTTCCGCGCGAGTGTCTGTGGCCTCTTTTGCGACAGCCGTCGACCCTATATCAGTCGGCTCTTGCATCATCCACTCACTCTGCTGTACGCCGCCACAAGTGATCTGGTCGGTCGTGGCTCCAGCGATTGGTAAAGCATGAAGTGACCCGCCAGTCAGCCACCCCTCAAGTCGCGGTGATCAATCCCGATGAAATTCTCTAAGGACCATTTGACCCATCGACTGGCTCCCTTGATACTCTTTCTGAGCACGGGAGCAGTGACCCCGCGGTGGAAGTTCTCATGGTTGACTCTCATTGTAGCCCACCTGGGTTTCGCCGCAACGGCGACAATGGCGGTGGTGATGACCCGTCGTATGGTCATGATGAGTACGATCCCCATCCTCTCAATTTGTAGCAGAGTGAAGAGTTGCACCGTCGTAACGTCGAGGCGCTCAAGACCCCTATCATGGGGGAGACTTCCGAGGCTCAGGCCTTGAAGGCTGCGCTCCTGGCCACATTGGCCGAGCGCGCGATAATTGTTTCCACCTGAACCCCATGTATACCACACTCCGATCCAGAATCTTACAGCTGCTGCACGTATAGCAGAATCTATTCAGCCTTCCCGATCAGAGGCTGGAAGAGGCTTGATGCAGATCCAAGCGCTGCTCCGGGCAGCAGGAGAGCAAAACTCAGCCGTTTCTCAGTAGCTTAACAGAATCCACAGCAGGTCAGTGAGGGCAGACATAGTTCAGTCTGCGCATAGTCCTGGGTCGCCTTTGAACCGTGAAGATCATGATCACCTCGATATCGGCACCTGGGAATAGCCCACGGAGAATTTGATCATGAATATGCCCGTGACATCCACCATTGAGTGCCTTCACCCCCTCCGAGGGGCGGGTCATATGCGCCTCGGTGGTATGACGACAGGCTCCCGTATGGTATTGACTGCAGAGTTCCAGTCGACCCAACAGAGCCGGGGTTCGATGCAAGATCACTCCTCGTGCAAGGTTTTGTCGACAGGAATAGAGCATAGAGAGAAGGACTGGACAGAGATCGGTCCGGTGGAAGAAGAGTGCATGTTTCCGGCCCCGAGTGCTTCACAACTTCAGGTTGGCAACGGGTGATACGTATCCAACGTATCTATAATTTTTTATTGTTCCATGCTATTATATTATCTATTTTGGATGTTTAATGGCCTTTGTTATGCACTTCTATATTATTTTTGGAACTAACCTATTAACAGGAGGCCTAGTGCAAACTGCTTTTTTTGCCTATTTCAGTGTTTCCCAGAAAAGGACTATCAAAGGAGTCCAAACAGAATGAAACCTTCGGGAGAATCATTTTTGGAACAGACGCAATCCAGGAGTCTTGGAGTGGACATCATGGAAGCAACGAGGCAGCCACGAGGTAAGAGGGTGCGGCTAGGGGTGTAGGCGCGCGCCCCACCCTCGTGGGCCCCTCGTGGCTCCACCGGCCTACTTCTTTTGCCTATATATACTCATATACCCCAAAAACATCCAGGAGCACCACGAAACCCTATTTCCACCAACGCAACCTTCTGTACCTGTGAGATCCCATCTTGGGCTCTTTTCCGGGGCTCCGCTGGAGGGGGAATCGATCACGAAGGGCTTCTACATCAACACCATAGCCTCTCCGATGATGTGTGAGTAGTTTACCACAGACCTTTGGGTCCATAGTTATTAGCTAGATGGCTTCTTGGAGATCTATTCGATGCAACACTTTTTGCGGTGTGTTTGTCGAGATCCGATGAATTTTTGGTTTATGATCAAGATTATCTATGAACAATATTTGATTCTTCTCTGAATTCTTATATGTATGCTTTGATATCTTTGCAAGTCTCTTCGAATTATCAGTTTGGTTTGGCCTACTAGATTGATCTTTCTTGCAATAGTAGAAGTGCTTAGCTTTGCGTTCAATCTTGCGCTGTCCTTTCCTAGTGACAGCAGGAGCAGCAAGGCACGTATTGTATTGTTACCATCGAGGATAAAAAGATGGGGTTTATATCTTATTGTTTGAGTTTATCCCTCTACATCATGTCATCTTGCTTAATGTGTTACTCTGTTCTTATGAACTTAATACTCTAGATGCATGTTGGATAGCGGTCAATGTGTGGAGTAATAGTAGTAGATGCAGAATCGTTTCGATCTACTTGTCACGGACGTGATGCCTATATACATGATCTTGCCTAGATATTCTCATAACTATGCACTTTTCTATCAATTGCTCGACAGTAATTTGTTCACCCACCTTAAGATATGCTATCTTGAGAGAAGCCACTAGTGAAACCTATGGCCCCCGGGTCTCTTTTCCATCGTATTATATCTCTTTTATTTACATTGCATCTCGTTTACTATTTTGCAATCTTTACTTTTCAATCTATACAACAAAAATACCAAAAATATTTATCTTATTATCTCTATCATATCTCACTTTTTCAAGTGGCCTTGAAGGGATTGACAACTCCTTTATCGCGTTGGTTGCAAGGTTCTCATTTGTTTATGCAGGTACAAGGCGAATTGCGTGTAAACTCCTACTGGATTGATACCTTGGTTCTTAAAAACTGAGGGAAATACTTACGCTACTTTTCTACATCACCCTTTCCTCTTCCAGGGAAAACCAACACATGCTCAGGAGGTAGAAAGAAGGATTTCTGGCGTCGTTGCCGGGGAGGCTTACGCCAAGTCAAGTCAAGATTTGATCTCTTGACAACTCGCTGATTTCTGGCATCGTTGCCGGAAAGATCTACGCACAAGTCAAGACAAACCAGGTACCCATTGTCGGTGTCAAAACTGGCGGATCTCGGGCAGGGGGTCCCGAACTATGCGTCTAGGCAGATTGTAACAGGAGACAAGGGACACCATGTTTTACCCAGGTTCGGGCCCTCTTGATGGAGGTAAAACCCTACGTCCTGCTTGATTAATGTTGATGATGTGTGTTACAAGAGTAGATCTACCACGAGATCAAGGAGGCTAAACCCTAGAAGGCAGCCTATGGTATGGTTGTTGTTCGTCCTATGGACTAAAGCCATCCGGTTTATATAGACACCGGAGAGGGCTAGGGTTACCCAGAGTCGGTTACAATGGTAGGAGATCTACATATCCGTATCGCCAAGCTTGCCTTCCACGCCAAGGAAAGTCCCATCCGGACACGGGACGAAGTCTTCAATCTTGTATCTTCATAATCTTGGAGTCTGGCCGACCATGATAGTTCGGCTATCCGGTCACCCCCTAGTCCGGGACTCCCTCAGTAGCCCCCGAACCGGGCTTCAGCGACGACGAGGCCGGCGCGTATATTGTCTTCGGCGTTGCAAGGCGGGTTCTCCTTCAAACTTTATGTTCCTGTCGAATAGTGTCCGGCTTCCTTATAAATGTTGCACTCCTTGGCTTCTACGCCCAATAATGGCCTTCTTCCACGTGTCGTATGAATGTGAAAAGCTAGGGTATTTTTACATTTTACCCCCTAGCTGGCGAACGAGCCGCCTATAAGAGAGGCGAGGATCTAGATCCAGCTCACACCATCCTCCATCCGCAAGTTCTCATCGAAGTGCCTCTGACAAAAATCCGTTCTATCATGGATAGTCGACGCGGCTCCTCCTCTCGCGCTCCCAGCCCTAAGCCAGGAGATTGGGGGAGATGCTCAATTCCACACAGCGAGCTAGTGGCGCTCCAAACCGAGGGATATCTTCCCCCAGCTTTCATGGTTCCGGTTCGAGCCGGACTGGCCACCTTCAAGGGTGGAAAGCAGGCGGAGAGCGTCCCCAACCCTTCCAAAGGAGAGCGGGTATGCTTCGTCCCTTATCTAATAAGGGGACTCGGATTTCCCATACATCCATTTCTCCGGGGGCTCCTGGAGTTCTACGGACTCCAGCTTCATCACCTCACACCTGCCTCCATTTTGCACATCGCGGGCTTTGTAGCTTTTTGCGAGCTGTTCCTGGGCATCGAGCCCCATTTTGCGCTGTGGAAGAGATTGTTTTGCCTCGTACCCCGTTCTTATGAGGGGTCGATATATCAAGTGGGCGGAGCCGAAATATGGCGCATTGCCGGGACCGTATATCTATCCGGCACCCCGAAGAAGGCGTCCAAAGACTGGCCTTCAGAATGGTTCTACATGGAGGACGCCCCTCTGCCGGATCCAGTTCGGATCAGCCTCCCGGAGTTCAGCAATGCTCCCTTGAAGAAACGCCTGAGTTGGCGCCCGCGGAGCCCTCAACGGGAGGATGATGGGAGCGTCCATTATCTGATGGGCCGGATTAGGTTACTGGCCCACTCCGGATTGACCATGATTGGAATCATGGCCACGTGCATTATGCGAGGGGTGCAGCCACTTGAAAATAGGGGCCACCCCATGTGGGATTTCAACGGGGAAGACAACGCCACCCGTCATGGCCGCAGAGGGCCGGGCTCGGCAGCCGATCTGGCAAAGATCCTGTCCGGCTTGTACAAGGGGGAGGAGGAGGACTTTCTCCGCACAAATCCATTGAATGGATTCTCCATGAATAACCCTCGGAGCTGGGTAAGCGGACGTTTATCTACCCGATCCATACTTCCAAAGTCAAGTATCTTACTTTGTGATTTCGACGCAGGAGCTGCGCCGGGACGTGGAGGGCATACAAAGCCTAACTCCACAGCCCGAGGATCCAGAACGATCCCTTGATCCGACCTCCGAAGAGGATCCAGACATAAAGGTGGAGCTGATTGACGGGGTGTTCCACCAACTTAGCATGGACAATGCCCTAGTCGCCATTACGGCTGACTACTCCGGTTTGTTTCCGGCCTCCCAGGTGACTACGACCGAGGTCTTGACACCATCATTTGATCCGTGCTCAAATTTGACCATCCTATACTGATGGTGCATCGCAGGAGGTGCCCTTAAGACGGGAAGCCGAACCTGCGGCGGCTGACCAGCAAGGGTCAGTTCGGCCCAGCAGGCAGAAGAGGAGTGCGAAGCGAATCGAAACGTCGCTGCAACGGTATGGCGCACCGTTGTTTTTAAGGGAAGGATCCCTAGGAAGTATATTAATGGTCATAACTTTTTCCAGGAGAAAGAGCGCTCGCCGGACAGTGTCCGGAGAGGTTGCTAATCAAGCCTCTGCCAGCCATGCTCCATTGTGTGGTCCGGAAGTGGAGGCGAACACAAGGCAAGAGCCGGATGCTCCTCCGACGGAGGATGCCGATAGGCTGTCCGCCCCCCGGTATGAGGTGGAGAGCGCCATGAATCACAGGCGTCACCGGATAGTTCTTCGTGACGCGTGTTTCTCCCCGGAGGCGTTGAATGCCTTTGATGCGTGAAACACGCACCTCCGTGCCGCTCAAGATGGTTTAACCAGAGCCACGGAGTAGTATGTTAAGGACATACGGGTAAGTAATTTTAATAGTTATATATGCTAGTAGCCCCCGAGACTTAAAATAGTTAAAATAACTGATTTAAGGATCATTTATTATGCAGGATCTTACGGAGAAGAATACCCACCTGTCCCAGGAGCTCCAAGAGTGCAAGGCCCAACTTGAGGCCGCACTAGCCACCACAGGGGGAGCCACAGAGACTCCCGCTGGTAATACGTGCTTCGAAAAGATAAGTAGTTAACAAAGTGCGGCGTGTGCGTAAATCTGAAAATAATATTGCAGAGGGCGCCGGACTAGATCCGGACAAGCAACAGCTACTGCGTCAGCTAAAGGCCGGCGAGAGGATGCTTATGAAGGTGCAGCAGGAGAGAAACAAGCTCCAAGATGCCCACACCCAGCTAGGAGAAGAGCTGAAAGGTGTTCGGGCCCAGCTGTCTGGCTCCGTGAAGAAGAATCTGCGGCTTCATCGCGACATTTATAGTAAGTGCTTGAGCAAATTCCTTTGAAAAGAAGAATTCGGTGAGGAAGTCGATTGACAGAAATGTGTCTTTTGGTGTGCTCATAGGTCGCCCTGCGGAGGAAATGCCTAGTTCAACGGGTGACCAACTTCCCGAGCTGGTGCAACTGCTCGAACGTGTTCGGCAGGCGATGAGTGGCGTCGTTCAGGCCTTATGGCCTTCCGTCTCCCTACCCGAGGGCCTTGGAGGGCTTGCTGAGAACCTTCAGGGAGCACGGCAACGCCTCCGTCTATGGTAGATATCGGCCTGCCGTCAAGGCGCCAGGGAGGCCTGGGCCATGGTGAATACGCGGTACCCGAAGGCCGACCCAAACCACATGGCCGAGGTCGGACCTGCGGGGCCTGATGGGAAGGAGATCCCTGTGAGCTTGATGTACGGCCAAGTAGAGCTAGCCGCGAAATATTCCTAATAGGACTGTAAATTAGACATCCTGTTAGATGGGATTGAAGAGGAGTACAATCAGTCAGTTTGACGATATAATTTGTAATGACATGTAAAATTCCTTCTAGCCGGATTGCAGATCGTTTGTCTTTGCGGACCATTTCGCTTCAACCTCGGGACCCAGCAGTCCGGAGTGTGTCCGAATACCCTTACGGTTATAGAAGAACCGGGGCATGCGTGGAGACAAGGCGTCGGGTTCATAATTGCTTTATCAGACAAGTACCCAACTAGCTATGTTTTATTACATGGTTAGTAAGAAACATCTTCCAGGGAGAATAGTTCCATTAAGGGTTCCTTTCCCTTGGAGGCATGCCCTAAAGTGCATGTACGGACTACGAAAATAGCAGAAAAAGCATCTGGGGGAAAATAAATAAGTAAGTAATAAATCATCTTTCAAGTCACCGGCCGAATATTCTCTTAAGAACGCTAGCTTTCGGCTTCACCCAGTCTGAGGTACACATTCGGATGACCCGGCAGTAACAATCGCAGAGGTGCTCCCTTTACCCCCTAGCCAAACAATCGGGAACGTATGCGTAACCACAGGAGCCAGGCAACCCAGCTTGGCCAAAACTTAAGTCATATCGATGCATATAATGGTGAATAAAAGGTACATGCGGAAGTATGACACATGTGTTGGGCATGAAGCCCGTATAAATAAGCTTCTGTTAAAGAAGCCTTCAGGTATAATGAGTGCTAGGAGCACATCAAGTGTGTGCGAACAATGCGCAAATCAGCCTATCAAAGGTACTGAAAAAAAAGTGGGAAGAAGGAGGGGGACAAGAGACAGTTAAAATGTAAAAAGGTGGATGGAGGAGTGAGACGAACTCTGAGTCCGGCGTTAGGCGTAGAATCTTCGGTGACGGGCTGCGTTCCATGGGTTCGGCTCGAGTCGGTTGTCAGATGCGTTACGTAGACGGTATGCTCCGCCGGTCAGGACTTGGTCGATGATGAAGGGACCTTCCCACTTGGGCTTAAGTTTGTGCTTTTTCTTGTCCGGCAGGCATAGAACAAGTTCGCCAACATTGTAAGCTTTGGCCCGTACTTCTCTGCTTTGATATCTTCGAGCCTGCTGTTGATAAAATGCGGAACGAGCTTTTGCCACGTCCCGCTCCTCCTCTAAGGCGTCCAAACTGTCCTGCCGATCTAGCTCAGCTTCTCATTCTTCGTACATGCGCACGCGAGGTGAGTCATGAATTATATCGCAGGGCAGAACTGCCTCTGCGCCGTACACCATAAAAAATGGTGTGAATCCGGTAGTTCGGTTTGGCGTGGTCCGCAGCCCCCAGAGTACGGAGTCGAGCTCCTCTACCTAGTGCGTGTTAGATTCCTTGAGGGACCGCACTAGTCTGGGTTTGATGCCGCTCATGATTAGACCATTTGCTCGCTTGACTTGACCGTTAGTTTGGGGGTGATAGACTGAAGCGTAGTCGAGCTTGATGCCCATATTTTTGCACCAGAGTTTAACCTCGTCGACCGTGAAATTCATGCCGTTATCAGTGATGATGCTGTGGGGGACACCAAAACGGTGTACTACCCCGGATATGAAATCTATCACAGGTCCGGATTCTGCCGTTTTAACCGGCTTGGCTTCAATCCATTTGGTGAATTTGTCCACCATGACCAATAAGTATTTGTGCTTGTGGGTTCCCCCTTTAAGGGGTCCAACCATGTCAAGCCCCCAGACCGTGAACGGCCAGGTGATGGGTATAGTTTTGAGGGCGGTGGGTGGCATGTGGCTCTGATTAGCAAAGAGCTGGCAACCGACGCATCGTTGGACTAAGTCCTGAGCATCTGCCCGGGCTGTCGGCCAATAAAATCCTGTACGGAAGGCCTTGCCTACAAGGGCCCGGGCTGCAGCGTGGTGCCCGCCGAGTCCGGCGTGAATTTCAGCCAGGAGATTTCGCCCTTCCTCTTCGGAGATACACCTTTGAAGGACTCCGGTTGTGCTTTTCTTATAAAGTTCTCCCTCATGGACCTTGTAGGCTTTAGATTGCCGAACTATGCAGCGGGCCTCATTTTGGTCTTCGGGAAGTTCCTGCCTAATTAAGTAGGCTAGGAATGGTTCCGTCCACGGGGCAATTACTGTCATTATTTCATGGGCTGAAGGTGTTATTTCATTGGCTGAGCCGCCGATTGTGTCAGAATTGTCTGGGTTAGGTGCTGCAGCTGGCTCCGGATTGTTATTTCCGGACTCCCCTTCCCATAATACGGATGGCTTGAAGAGCCGTTCCAAGAAGATGTTTGGAGGGACGGCGTCGCGTTTTGTGCCGATAAGTGCTAACACGCCTGCTGCCTGGTTATTATCCTGGGCTACATGGTGGAATTCGAGTCCTTCGAACCGAGCTGACATTTTTAGGATGGCGTTGTGGTAAGCTGCCATTTTCGGATCTTTGGCATCAAAGTCTCCATTTACTTGGGATATTGCAAGGTTTGAATCCCCGCGCACCGCTAGGCGTTGAATGCCCATGGAGACTGCCATCCGGAGGCCGTGTAGAAGGGCCTCGTATTCGGCTGCGTTGTTGGAGTCCATGTACATTATTTGAAGTACGTATTGGACTGTGTCTCCAGTTGGGGATGTCAAGACGACGCCAGCCCCCAAGCCAGCCAACATTTTGGATCCGTCGAAATGCATGACCCAATTGGAGTACGCGCCGTACTCTTTAGGGAGTTCGGCTTCGGTCCATTCGGCGACGAAGTCAGCCAGGACTTGCGACTTTATAGCTCACCATGGTTTGTAGGTTATGTCAAATGGTAAGAGCTCAATGGCCCATTTTGCAATCCTGCCCGTTGCGTCGCGATTGTTTATAATATCATTGAGAGGTACTTCGGAGGCCACCGTTATGGAGCACTCTTGAAAGTAGTGTCGCAGCTTCTGGGATGCCATGAACACCGCATACGCTATCTTTTGATAATGTGGGTACCGGGACTTGCATGGAGTTAAGACAGTGGATACGTAGTACACTGGTTTTTTAAGAGGGAATATGTGCCCTTCTGTTTCTCGTTCGACGACGAGTACCGCGCTGACAACTTGATGTGTTGCTGCGATATATAATAACATAGGTTCGCCCAGGTTGGGCGCGACTAGGACCGGATTTGTTGCCAGTATGGCCTTGATTTCTTCGAGTCCGGCCGTGGCAGCATCCGTCCATTCGAAGTGTTCGGTGCACCGAAGGAGGCGATAGAGGGGCAGAGCCTTTTCTCCCAAACGGGAGATGAAGCGGCTTAGAGCCACTACGCACCCAGTTGGTTTTTGTATTTGCTTGAGGTCTTTTGGGATATCCAATTGTGACAGAGCTCAGATCTTGGCTGGGTTTGCTTCAATTCCTCTACCGGATACAATGAAGCCCAAAAGCTTTCCGGCTGGTACTCCGAAGACACATTTTTCCGGGTTGATCTTAATATCATATGCTCGGAGGTTGTCAAATGTCACCCGCAAGTCGTCTACTAGAGTTTCGACGTGTTTGGTGTTGATGACCACATCGTCTACGTATGCATCTACTGTTTTGCCTATCTGGGTAGCTAGACATGTCTGAATCATGCGCTGATATGTTACGCCGGTGTTTTTGAGTCCGAAGGGCATTGTGTTCAAGCAGAATGGCCCATATGGTGTAATGAATGCCGTTGCGGCCTGGTCTTTTTCTGCCATCTTGATTTGATGGTATCCGGAGTATGCGTCGAGGAAGCACAATGAATCGTGCCCTGCGGTAGCATCGATGATTTGGTCGATGCGAGGGAGTGGGAAAGGGTCCTTTGGACAGGCCTTGTTAAGGTCTTTGAAATCGACGCAAAGGCGCCAGGATTTGTCCTTTTTTGGTACCATTACTAGGTTGGCTAGCTAGTCCGGATGTTTTATATCTCTGATGAATCCGGCTTCTAAGAGTTTGGCTAGCTCCTCTCCCATTGCCTGTCTTTTTGGTTCGGAAAATCGCCGAAGAGCTTGTTTGACTGGCTTGAATCCTTTTAGGATATTTAGGCTGTGCTCTGCTAGCCTGCGTGGGATTCCTGGCATGTCCGAAGGGTGCCAGGCAAAAATGTCCCAATTTTCCCGAAGGAATTCTCGTAGTGCGGCTTCTACGTCAGGATTTAATTTTGCCCCAATGGATGCCGTCTTTGTGGGGTCCGTTGGATGGACCTGAAATTTGACTATTTCGTCTGCTGGTTTAAAAGAGGTGGACTTGGACCTCTTATCAAGTATCACATCGTCCCTATCCACCATGGAGCGCAGTGCAGTTAGTTCCTCTGCTGCTAGGGCTTCGGATAATGCCTCTAGGGCCAGTGCGGCTGTCTTATTTTCAGCGCGGAGTGTTGTATCTGGATCACTGGCGAGAGTGATTATTCCATTGGGTCCGGGCATTTTGAGCTTCATGTACCCGTAATGGGGTATAGCTTGGAAGATTGTGAATGCCTCTCGCCCTAACAAAGCGTGATATCCGGTGCCGAATGGGGCCACTTGGAACGTGACCTCTTTGGACCTATAATTGTCCGGCGAGCCGAACACTACATCTAGTGTGATATTTCCTGTGCAGCGTACTTCTCGACTAGGGATTATTCCCCTGAAGGTTGTGCTGCTTCGCTCAATGTGGCTCTAGTCAATTTCCATTTTTTGAAGGGTTTCCTCGTAGATGAGGTTTAATCCGCTGCCGCCATCCATGAGTACCTTGGTAAGACGAAAGCCGTCCACTATCGGACTGAGGACCAATGCGGCTGGTGCTCTAGCTGTTCGGAATTTAGGTTCGTCGCTGGCGTTGAAGGTGATAGCCGTGTTGCTCCATGGATTTGTTGTTGCTACTTGGTAGACTTCGGCAAGGTTGCGGATTGTTCGTTTCCGCATGTTATTTGATGCGAAAGTCTCAAAGACTATTAATACCATACTGGTGCTGCTGGGCTAGTTGCCCGGGGCTAAAAAGCCTTCGCCACTTTTGGCCACATGCCGTAATATCCAACATGCTCGAAGGCTATGTGTTGGAGTGGCGCCCTCGGTACTGTGGATTTTGCAGGGTCCGTTGAGCCATCCCTCCAGTACGGTTCCGTACCCTTTAGGGGTTTTTTGCTTTTTGGTTTTTAACCCAGGTGCTTGAGTATGACGCACCCTTTTATTTCGGACTGGGGTTGTATTCAGGGCCGGATTGTCCCAAAACCTAGTTTCGGTTTTCCAGGCACTCTCCATCGCGCAGTATTTTTGTACAATGGTCGCTAGGTCGGTGAAGCGTGTAACTTTGCGACAACTGATGGTGTTTATGATTCCCTTGTCCGTGCAATTGTTGCAGAATATTGAAATCGCGCTTTCTTCACGGCAGTCCTTTATCCTGTTCATAACCAGGAGGAATCTGGCCCAGTAATGATGTACTGTTTCATCGGGCTCTTGCTGTATTTGAGATAGATCTCTTATGCTTGGGTGGGCGGGTGGAATTAAGTTCGGAACCTCGCCCGATCTGAGGCTCAAAGGCCAAGAAGCTTCCGGATTCGGAAGCTTGGTTTGCTGGACGCTTTCCAACAAATCTGGTCCGATGCCTAACTTTAGGTTTAGTATTTGATAAGCGTCCGACCCTCCGCGGGAATCCGGCATGGAGGGATCGGGAATCCGGACATGGTTGGTTTTTAATATAGAAGAAAAGTCGCCGCATTGTTCCTCTACCACAACCACGTGGTGGGTAACCTGGGGAGAGTTAATTTCTCTCAGATCGGTTTTAAGCCCAATCTGATCGTAGTCGGTAGCGACTCCCAGGGCGGCGATGCGATCCAAGAGCTCGTTTACGGAGGAGAGGTCAATCGGATCTAGCTGCTCGGCGAATTCCGGGCGGACGTGAAGATCGCTTGTAATGACCTGAGAGGTCATTGTCGGAGCGGTGGCTGAACAGGCGGTCATAAGAAAACCGCCTAGCCGGATAGTCTGGCCGGCGGCCAAAGCTCCCTTGACGACGGTGTCGTCTTTAAAGATGGGAAAAGGCATCATTCCTGATGGTGACGACACAGAGGAACTCTCAATGAAAGCACCAATGTCGGTGTCAAAACCGGCGGATCTCGGGTAGGGGGTCCCGAACTATGCGTCTAGGCGGATGGTAACAGGAGACAAGGGACACGATGTTTTCGCCAGGTTCGGGCCCTCTTGATGGAGGTAAAACCCTACGTCCTGCTTGATTAATATTGATGATGTGTGTTACAAGAGTAGATCTACCACGAGATCAAGGAGGCTAAACCCTAGAAGCCAGCCTATGGTATGATTGTTGTTCGTCCTATGGACTAAAGCCATCCGTTTTATATAGACAATGGAGAGGGCTAGGGTTACCCAGAGTCGGTTACAATGGTAGGAGATTACATATCCGTATCGCCAAGCTTGCCTTCCACGCCAAGGAAAGTCCCATCCGGACACGGGAGGAAATCTTCAATCTTGTATCTTCATAATCTTGGAGTCCGGCCGACCATGATAGTTCGGCTATCCGGACATCCCCTAGTCCGGGACTCCCTCACCCATCATAAGCTCTTATCCCTTGCATTATATTATTTACCATTTGCCTCTCGTTTACCTCTAGCCCACTTCACCCTTGCCGTTTTATTTGCCCTTTTTCCATTCGTCTCCTTTTTGTTGATTCTTGTGTGCTTGTGTGTTGGATTGTTTGTCGCTATGGCTCAAGACAATACTAAATTGTGTGATTTTTCCAATACCAACAATAATGATTTTCTTAGCACTCCGATTGTTCCTATTACCGATGCTGAATCTTGTGAAATTAATGTTGCTTTACTGAATCTTGTCATGAAAGATCAATTCTCCGGCCTTCTTAGTGAAGATGCCGCTACACATCTAAACAACTTTGTTGACTTGTGCGATATGCAAAAGAAGAGAGATGTGGATAATGATATTGTTAAATTGAAGTTATTTCTGTTTTCGCTTAGAGATCGTGCTAAAACTTGGTTCTCTTCTTTGCCTAAAAATAGTATTGATTCGTGGAATAAGTGCAAAGATGCTTTTATCTCTAAGTATTTTTCCCGCTAAGATCATCTCTCTTAGAAGCGATATTATGAATTTTAAGCAACTTGATCATGAGCATGTTGCACAAGCTTGGTAGAGGATGAAACTAATGATACGTAATTGCCCTACACATGGTTTGAATTTATGGATGATTATACAAAAAAATTAGGCCGGGTTGAATTTTGCTTCTAGAAATCTTTTAGATTCGGCCGCGGGAGGCACTTTTATGGAAATCAGTTTAGGACAAGCTACTAAACTCCTAGATAATGTTATGGTTAATTATTCTCAATGGCACACGGAAAGATCTACTAGTAAAAAGGTTCATGCAATTGAAGAGATTAATGTTTTGAGTGGAAAGATGGATGAACTTATGAAATTGTTTGCGAATAAGAGTGTTTCTTCTGATCCTAATGATATGCCCTTATCCACTTTGATTGAGAATAATAATTAGTCTATGGATGTGAATTTTGTTGGTAGGAACAATTTTGGTAACAACGCGTATAGAGGAAACTTTAATTCTAGGTCGTTCCCTAGTAATTCCTCTAATAATTATGGTAATTCCTACAACAATTCTTATGGAAATTTCAATAAGATTCCCTCTGATTTTGAGACTAGTGTTAAAGAATTTATGATTTCGCAAAAGAATTTCAATGCTTTGCTTGAAGAAAAATTGCCTAAGTTTGATGAGTTGGCTAGGAACGTAGATAGAATTTCTCTTGAAGTTGATTTTTTGAAACTTAGATCTATTCCACCTAAGCATGATATCAATGAGTCTCTCAAAGCCATGAGAATTTCCATTGATGAGTGCAAAGAAAGAACCGCTAGGATGTGTGCTAAAAAGGATTGCTTTGTGAAACCGTGTTCTTATAGTTTTCATGATAATAAGGATGAAGATCTGGAAGTGATTGATGTGTCTCCTATTAAATCTTTGTTTTACAATATGAATCTTGATAAAGATGGGACTGGAGATGAGTCAACTTTAGCTAAAAGGCGTCCCAATGATTGAGAGTTTTTGATGCAAAAATTGGTAAAAGTGGGATTGAAGAGGTCAAAACTTTACATAGCAATGAACCCACTATTTTGGATTTCAATGAATTTAATTATGATAATTGCTCTTTGATAGATGATATTTCCTTGTTGCAATCCGTGCTAAATTCTCCTCATGCTTATAGTCAAAATAAAGCTTTTACCAAACGTATCGTTGATGCCTTAATGCAATCTTATGAAGAAAAACTTGAATTAGAAGTTTCTATCCCTAGAAAACTTTATGACGAGTGGGAACCTACTATTAAAATTAAGATTAAAAATCAGGAATGCCATGCTTTGTGTGATTTGGGTGCTAGTGTTTCCATGATTCCTAAAACTTTGTGTGATATGCTAGGTTTCCATGAATTTGACGATTGCTCTTTAAATTTGCATCTTGCGGATTCCACCATTAAGAAACCTATGGGAAGGATTCATGATGTTCTTATTGTTGCAAATAAGAATTTTGTGCCCGTAGATTTCATTGTCCTTGATATAGATTGTAATCCTTAATGTTCTATTATTCTTGGTAGACCTTTCCTTAGAACGATTGGTGCAATTATTGATACGAAAGAAGGAAATATTAGATTCCAATTTCCATTAAGGAAAGACATGGAGCACTTTCCTAGGAAGAAAATTAAATTAACTTATGAATCTATTATGAGAGCCACTTATGAATTGAATACCAAAGACGGTAATACCTAGATCTATTCTTGTTTTTATGCCTAGATTTTTTTTACGAATTGTTTTTATGCCTAGCTAGGGGCGTTAAAAGATAGTGCTTGTTGGGAGGCAACCCAAGTTTATTTTTGTTCTTTACTTTTTGTTCCTGTTTAGTAATAAATAATTCATCTAGCCTCTGGTTAGATGTGGTTTTGTTTTTTAGTTAGTGTTTGTGCCAAGTAAAACCTTTATGATAACCTACGGTGATAGTTAATTTGATCTTCCTGAAAAGCAGAAACTTTGGCACGCACGAGATTAGTTTTCATAAATCACAAAAACTTGATTTTTAGTTGATTCGTTTTGCATAAGATTAATAAAAAAATTACATAGGACTTCCTAGTTTGTTAGAATTTTTGGGGTTACATAAGTATTTGAGAGTTACAGATTTCTACAGACTATTCTGTTTTTGACAGATTCTGTTTTTTCGTGTGTTGTTTGCTTATTTTGATGAATCTATGGGTAGTATCGGGGGGTATGAACCATAAAGAAGTTGGAACATTAGGTTTAAAACCAATATAAATAAATAATGAGTTCATTACACTACCTTAAACTGGTGGTTTGTTTTCTTGCACTAACGGAGCTCATGGCATTTTCTGTTGAGTTTTGTGTTGTGAAGTTTTCAAGTTTTGGGTAAAGATTTGATGGATTTTGGAATAAGGAGTGGCAAGAGCATAAGCTTGGCGATGCTCGAGGCACGCCAAGGTAAAATTCAAGGACAACCAAAAGCCTAAGCTTGGGGATGCCACGGAAGGCATCCCCTCTTTCATCTTCGTCTATCGGTAACTTTACTTGAGGCTATATTTTTATTCACCACATGATATGTGTTCTGCTTGGAGCGTCTTGTATGATTTGAGTCTTTGATTTTTAGTTTATCACAATCATCCTTGCTGTACACACCTTTTGGAGAGACACACATGAATGAGAATTTATTAGAATACTCTATGTGGTTCAATTATATCTTTTGAGGTAGACAATTTTTCTCTAGTGCTTCACTTATACCTTTTTAGAGCATGATGGTGGTTTTATTTTGTAGAAATTATTGATCTCTCATGCTTCATTTATATTATTTTGAGAGTCTTTTAGAACAACATGGTAATTTGCTTTGGTTATAAAATTAGTCCTAATATGATGGGCATCCAAGTTGGGTAAAATAAAAACTTTTATATGGAGTGCATTAAACACTATGATAAATTTGATACTTAATAATTGTTTTGACATATAAAGGTGGTAATGTTAGAGTCATGCTAGTTGGGTAATTATGAAACTGAGAAATACTTGTGTTAAAATTGGCAAGTCCCATAGCATGCACGTATGGTGAACGTTGTGTGAAAAATTTGAAGCATGGGGTCTTCTTTGATTGCCTTCCTTATGAGTGGAGGTCGGGATCGCGCAATGGTTAACTCCTACCAACCCTTCCCCTAGGATCATGCATAGTAGTACTTTGCTTCGAGGGCTCATAAACTTTTGCAATAAGTATATGCGTTCTTTATGACTAATGTGAGTCCATGGATTATACACACTCTTACCCTTCCACAATTTGCTAGCCTCTACGTTATCGAGCATTGCCCTTTCTCACCTTGACAGTTGGTGCAAACTTTGGTGGTGCATCCAAACCTTGGGATACGATATGCTCTATCACACATAAACCTCGTTATATCTTCCTCAAAACAGCCACCATACCTACCTATTATGGCATTTCCATAGCCATTCCGAGATATATTGCCACGCAACTTTCCACCGTTCTATTTATTATGACACGCTCCATCATTTTCATATTGCTTTGCATGATCATGTAGTTGACATCATATTTGTGGAAAAGCCACCTTTATAATTATTTCATACATGTCGCTCTTGATTCATTGCATATCCCGGTACACCACCGGAGGCATTCACATAGAGTCATATTTTGTTCTAGGTATTGAATTGTAATTCTTGAGTTGTAAATAAATAGAAGTGTGATGATTTCCATTATTAGAGCATTGTCCCATGTGAGGAAAGGATGATGGAGACTATGATTCCTCCGCAAGTCGGGATGAGACTCCGAACTAAATAAAAAAAGAGAAAAAAAGAGGCCAAAGAAGCCCAAATAAAAAAATGAGAGAAAAAGAGAGAAGGGACAATGTTACTATCCTTTTTCCACACTTGTGCTTCAAAATAGCAACATGATCTTCATCATAGAGAGTTTCTTATTTTGTCACTTTCATATACTAGTGGAAATTTTCATTATAGAACTTGGCTTGTATATTACAATGATGGGCTTCTCAAAAAGCCCTAGGTCTTCATGAGCAGGCAAGTTGGATTCACACCCACTTAGTTTCTTTTTGATGAGCTCTCATACATTTATAGCACTAGTGCATTTGTTGCATGGCAATCCCTACTCCTTGTATTGACATCAATTGATGGGCATCTCCATAGCCAGTTGATTATCCCTACTCCTTGTATTGCGTGAGGGTTGGAAAGGCTGAAGCGCATTAAGAAGTACGAACCAATTGCTTGGCTGAAACTGGAGTGGTGCATGATGGGAGCATTTTGTGTGACGAAAATGAAGCATGGACAAACTATATGATTTTGTAGGGATAAGCTTTCTTTGGCTAAGTTATTTTGATAAGACATAAACTGCTTGGTTAGCATGCTTGAAGTATTACTATTTTATGTAAATATTAAACTTTTATCTTGAATCTTTTGGATCTGAACATTCATGCCACAATAAAGAGAATTACATTGAAAATTATGTAACGGCTGTCGATGGAGCCACGTTATGGGCTGCAGGCAGACACGGCTGGATACCCCCATATCCAGAACGATGACAGTAGCCCCCAGGCCCAAGGCGCGCTCGGACTTGGCTTCCGGGCGAAGCCAAAGGGCAAGTGGGGAGCGCCGCGGGTCCTAACCACCTACGGCCTTGATGACACATTATCACGCCCAATATGCGATACTATCCTAAAGAGACTCGAAGGTCCCACCAAGGATACAACCGCATATTGAAACGCTTTTACAAGGTGGATATCATTACATCAACATTACATAAATAGATGGGGATACATACTTAAGGCATACAATGTCACAAGAATACAACATCACAATACATAAGAGAGTCATCCGACTACGGATGAAACACAACCAGAAACTCAAACTACATCCACCCTGCTAGCCCAGGCTGCCGACCTGGAACCTATCCCCTGATCGAAGAAGGAGCAGAAGAAGAACTCCAAAACAAGCAAACATCGCTCTCGCGACATGATCATCGCATAACCTGTACCTGCAACTATCGTTGTAGTAATCTGTGATCCACGAGGACTCAGCAATCCCATTACCATGGGTATCAAGACGAGCAAAGCTTAAAGGGAAAAGGAAGGGGTACAATGGTGAGGTTGCAGCAGCGACTAAGCATATATGGTGGCTACCATACACAAATAAGAGCGAGAAGAGAAGCAAAGGAACGGTCGTCAACTAGTAATGATCAAGAGGTGATCCTGAACTCCTACTTACGTCAAACATAACCCAAAACCGTGTTCACTTCCCGGACTCCGCCGAAAAGAGACCATCATGGCTACACACGCGGTTGATGCATTTTAATTCGGATCTGGTGTCAAGTTATCTACAATCGGACATTAACAAATTCCCATCTTCCCATAACCGCAGGCATGGCTTTCGAAAGTTTAAACCCTGCAGGGGTGTCCCAATTAGCCCATGATAAGCTCTCGCGATCAACGAAGGATATACCTTCTCCCAGGAAGACCCGATCAGACTCAGAATCCCAGTTTACAAGACATTTCGACAATGGTAAAACAAGACCACCAAAGCCTCCCGCTGTGCTGAAAAATCCCGATAGGAGCTGCACATATCTCGTTCCCGGGGCACACTGGATGATCCAGACGTCGGGTTGGCATAGACCCTGGTTGCCCAGGGGGAACCGGACATCGTTCGGTTTGGACCAGCACTCGGAGGAGAACTGGCCCGGGGGGGTAAAATAAAGATGACCCTCGGGCTCCGGAAACCCAAGGGAAAAAGGGCTAGGTGAGGCAAATGGTGAAACCAAGGTTGGGCCTTGCTGGAGGAGTTATATTCAAAACGAACTGTCTAGGGGGTCCCATAAATCACCCAACCGCGTAAGGAACGCAAAATCCGGGAACATAACACCAGTATGACGGAAACTAGGGCGGCAAGAGTGGAACAAATCACCAGGCATAAGGCCGAGTCTTCCACCCTTTACCAAGTATATAGATGCATTAATTAAATAAGAGATATTGTGATATCCCAACATAATCCTGTCCATCATGGAGCAATCTTCAACTTCACCTGCAACTAACAACGCTATAAGAGGGGCTGAGCAAAGCGGTAACATAGCCAAGCAATGGTTTGCTAGGAAGGGTGAAAAGGTTAGAGGCTGACATGGCAATTGGGAGGCTTGAAGAGCAAATGATAGGTAGCACAACAAAGAGATAGAACGAAGCAACTAGCATAGCAATGATAGTAGTGAGATCCAGGGTAGTGGTCATCTTGCATGAAATCCCGCAAGGAAGAAGAACGAGTCCATGAAGAAGACGAACGGGTGTAGTCGAACGAATCCTCACAATCACAACATTATCGGAACTAAGAAGCAACACCGGAAATAAACAAACAACATGGTAAATGCACAAGCATAAACATGGCATGATGCACAAACAAGTATGATGCATGACCGGTTTAATGAGGCATGGCATGGCAAAGTGCACAAACAACACTACAAGCTAAGTGGAGCTCAATATGCAACGAGTTGCATATTGATGAAAGACCACATCAATTATTTAGTTCTCTCTCGGTTATGTACCCAACAATATTAAATGTTGTTAAACATGGCAAGAGGTGATGCATAAATAAACTAACTACTTAGGCAAGTTTAAATGAGGCCGGAATAACAAACAACAATTCCGGAAAAACCTCATGTCCAAATTATGAATTTGGTACTGTTCTGCCCTAAACACAATTTTATATTTGTTAAACAGTAAATCAAAGTGCACCTTGTTAATCTAGGCATTTTTCCACCCCATTTACATATAAAGTTTATTTAAAATCGAGCTACGGTTATTTAGTTATGAAATAAATCATTTTAGCATGGCATTTGAGCAAATTTAAACAAACAACATTTTAAACATTTCAAACATGGTTGAAAGTGGCATATTATTAACCTACACAAAATTCTAAGCATTTTACATATTTAAATCGTTTTAAATCGATACACGGTTACGAAGTTATTAAATGCATGAGGTGCAAGGGCTTTTCTGCAATTCTGTAAATCCTGGGATAAATAGCAAAATCGCAGGTCAGGAAAAAAATGCTATCGGGCCAAAACTGGTGCTTGCTGGGCGGACTGGGCTGCTCACCATGGCACTTGGGCCGGCTCGGTGGTGCGGCCCACGCGGGCGCTGGCGCGGAGCTAGGTTGAAGCCAGGCTGGCCCTTGGCGCTTGCTGCGGGCCACACAGGCAGATCAAGGCGAGGCAGAGCGCGGTCAACGCTCGGGATGAACGAGCCGCTGCTGCTCTCGTCTCTGAAGAAAAGAAACAGCAGCAGGGGGGTCCTAGCGAGAACCGGCCGGGGAAGAGGCAGGAAACGGCAGGCGGCGGCGGAACCGGGTCGCGGGAAACGGCGGGGACGGATGGATCCACCTCGGATCTGGCGAGGAAGGGCTCCATGGTGACGGACGCGAGCTCGGGCTGCAGCCATCCATGGCGATGTCCTGGGGCTCCTGCTCGAACAAATAGACAGAGAGGGTCAGGTGAGAGAGATCGATAGGAAGGAAGCGACGCAGGAGAGGGAGGCGGCGGCAAGGCTCACCGGAGTGCATGGGGCGGCGAAGGAGCAGTTGCTTGCTCCGGCGGCGGGATCCTGGTGGATTCGGTGGGCAGAGTCGGGGCGAGCGCACAAGCAGAGGTGCGGGGCTCCATGCGCGACACTGGGGATGCAGCAATGAGTCCTGCGGCTGACTCGTTGTTGCTAGAGCACGGGACTTGGTTGCGAGGACGACGACGAGGGGGGACCGGGACAACGCAGCCGCAGACTTGGAGATCCATGGCGGGACTCCTGTCCATGGCAGCGCTGCGAAGACAACAGAGAGAAGCGTGAGAGGGAGAGAAAAGAGAGAGCAGATGGGGAAGGAAGGGAGCAGGGCACGCAAGGAGCTGCTGTTGGTCATGGTCGTCGGCGGGGACGAGGCCTCGGGCAGGAGATCGGCGAGCGGCGCTGGTTCCTCGGCCAGGAGGAGGGAGGAATCGAAGGGAGCCATGGGAGGGCTCTGGTTGGGTGGATCGATGGATTGGAAGGTGGAGGCAGCGTTGTGGTTGGGTGGATGGATCGAGGGGAGACGACGGTTGGCCCGGGATGGATTTGGGAGGATCACAAGGGAAAGGCGAGTGGGTGGATGGCTGGCGGCGGGGACAAGACTGATGGGACAAGCCTCCTAAAGATTAGGGTTGGACTAGTTTATATATAGCCTCCGAATTAGATTAGGGACTAATCCGGTCCATCCGATCGAAACCGATCGGTCTCGAATAAATAGGTTAGGACATCCAATTAAGAAACCGGAGATGTTTTATAGATGTTGGGGGATGATCCGGACTCATCGGTCACGATAGCCCGGCTCGGGTTTGGAGCAGTTTTGGCGCGCGCAAGAGGGGTTTGACAAAATGCCAAGGAGACAAAGGGTTTTGATGGGCTCAGAAAAGAGAGAGAAGAGAGCGGTCCGTTAGATCTAAGAGGGGTCAACAGGGACAAGGAAGAAGCGGCAACTACGAGCGAATGCAAGTTTTATGAAAATGATGCCGATGCAATGCGAATGATGACATGAGACGAGATGCATGACGTGAACAAAATGCAAAACAAAAGACAAAAACCCAACCACGAAGAAAAATAACATATCACATCTCCGGGAAAGGCAAGAGTTGGAGTTACGAATATGGAAAGTTGTATCCGGGGTGTTACAACACTCCACCACTACGAGAGGATCTCGTCCCAAGATCTTGGGAGGCACCGGAGGGAATAGAAAGAGGAAGAGAAGAGGTAAAACTAAGTTGCTTCTTTGACGAACGAGTGAAACCACGAACCTTGAGAGGTTGAGCAATTTATAAGAAAGAGTACAACAGAGATGAACGAGATTGCAACAATCCGTTAGAAAAGAGGAACAAGGAACATTATGAGAACTTGAAGGTTGCAAAGACATGAATCAAGAGTTTAATGTACAAGATAGAATTCGAAACCACTCCGGTTAAAACAAGATAAGAGAGTGAGAATTCGGGCAGCACTTCGGTTGAAAAGAGATGCAAGACTTGATAAGATGAAAAGAACTTGAATAGAACAATGCTTATGTTAAATGGATAAGCACGGAAAAGAACATGATCTTGACAAAACGAGACGATGGGTCAAAGAGAGCGACAACACAATGCCTCCGGAAGAAATTAAAGAATGGAATGGAATGAAGGGAGGGAAACAAGATCTTGAAAGAGCACACTTACAAGAAATGCTAGAATGGAGTTGTTGGATTATCAACAACAAAAGGATAAGCTTGTTGTGGGCTTATGGAAAACAACTCATAATTATGAGGTGAATACATGCCACTAACAGAAACAATTGACTGGATTGAGACCAACAAGGAGATGAAAACTTCTTTCGCCATGAGGATAAAGAGAAAAACTCGGATCATAGATACGCACCACAAATAGCAACACTCGTTAGGGAAGGCTTTAGGTGAAATCTTTACCGAGCTAACTCCAACGAAGAGATTGATGGATTTAAAATACCTCATTCTTGATATCATGTGAATCAAGAAAAACGAACTCAAAATTATCAAGAATTACATAACACCACCTCAAATGATAAGGTAGAAAGAATTGCACTTCGGAATGCAAGATGAAGAATGCTTGAACTCCTCACAAGAAAACATGTGTTGAACACCATGTTTATTTTATAGTATAGCTTGGCGGATCTTAACTCCGAGAGAAATCTTGACGAACAATTTAAGAATGAATAGGGTCCTTGATAAACCACCATGTAGAACCTCCATGAAGAAATCCAGTAATAAAAGTATGATAAAAAGAAAGAGAAGTTGACAACACAAGGTGAAGCCTTGCGATGATTTAGATGGAGCTTCGCGACGAGATAATGCGGAAAACTTGGAACTCCGAAAAAGGAAAAGATGAAACACTAGAACCGAGAATTAATTCATCATGAACAATCTCCGGAAGAAAAGAATTGAATCACCTCAAGGAAATAAGAATAAGATTTATTGTATGCTTATCCTTCATCAAATTAAATTGATGACAAGAAATGGATTTGGCACACTACTTATTCCCGTATAAAGGATTAAAAGAGATATAGCGCAAACTTGAGAAGGTATTGATGGAACCACCGGTGGGATTGGAAACAACGAAAGAATTGATATGATAACAAAGGAAGTGAAATCTTGAACGAACCACCATAAAAACTGAAAATGAACATAGCAAAGGCACAATTCACCGGGAAGAATTGGAAAACGAATGAAGATACTTGAGGGGATTAAGATACATGAGAACAAAGAGATCATGAGCTGACTAAAGAGTATACTTGAATGATCCACCGGTAAGATTTGGAGAACAACAGCTGAAAGCTGAGAATGAGTAATATTCAGAAATGATGGCCTTCGGAGGAAAGAAATGGAAACAACTCATGAAATGCTCTGGATGGTAAGAAAAGAATTGTCACAATCAAAAACAATTATGAGGATGGCATCAAGCTAGAATCACGACTCTTTGAGAGAACGGATAAGATTTGGAGGAAAACTCTTCTTTGTTCTTCAAATGTTGAGAACGACGATGGGAAACACCACCATGAATTGTTGAGATACTCCGGGAGAAAATTAGAAAGGTTGAACCAACGATGAAAATGTTTTAAAAGCGATCTTGAAGAAGGAATATGACTGATGATAATTCATTCTTAGGTCAAACTTGGAAAAGAATTTGGGAATAGCTCCGAGAAAATAAGAAGAGTCAGGTAGGATCCTGGGAAAAGACATGTGGGTTAGGGCCCACTTGAAAGAAACATCATTGAAGGATTTAGAAGAGGGATTGCACCGGTAGAATTAAATGGCTAAAAAGAGATAACAACCTCGAGATATATTGAACAGATTAGGAATGATAACGCGAATCTTCCGAGATATCTTCAGCACACCGGAACAAATGGAAAGCGAGAGGTGAACGAGTAAGAGATACACCGGCATGAGAAAAACATTTGAAACGAGGAAAGGATATGATCGACAAGGCTTGAATTGAAACCACCAAAGAAGAAAAAGAGAACGAAGAATGATAAACTTGAAGCTTCCATTAGTATCTTCCTGAGAATCACCGGATAAGAGCATTGACGGAAAAGAATGGAGAAACTTGACATCCATAAGATGGATAATTTATTAAGATATCTGAGTCCTCGAAGAAAAGGGTGGGAGGGCGGGAAAACAAAGCCAACTTGGGTAGAAGGAATGGATACCGTTGAGAAAACTTAGAATTGATCTCGCAAATGTTGGAATGATCGGATCCACTTGAAGAGAAGCACACCGGTTGGAAAGAATTGACATGACAATCTCAATGATCAAAAGGATTAGTACTCCCGTAGAAATATGAGAACACTGTTTGAAAGGTATGGAATCAACACTTGACTTCGAAGCAAATCAAATACCACAAATAAAACAAAACAAAGGATTTGGCTTGCAGAATAAGCCGGAACAAACATATGATAGAGATTTACCCAATCCCATATCATGCATCTGTCGGAAAGATATTCTAAGAGCTACTTGAATTCCCACCTATAAAACTCCCGAAACTTTCTGGTTATGAAATCTGGTGTTGGGGATATAGGGGAAGCAATATATCTCACCCAAACTAACAATACCTACATCCAGCTGTATCCATCCGTCAACACATAACCAAAAAAACCTTCGGAAATCGTGTACCTCAACCTTCGAAAAGCATCCGTTATACGAGCTATGGAAATACTCCCGAACTCCCCAGTACTGGGTGGCGTCGAGGTTATCTCACAAACAACTGCATAAAAGAGATTTTCGATGTCAGCAAAACTCAAGTATTCCAGAACTGCAACGATAAAATTGTGACGACAACACCTCGGAGCTCAACTCCCCGGGTCACTCCCACATAAAAGACAGGAGGCACCAAGAATAATGTTCTCTTCACAAAAACCATCGGAACGATTCCAAGATACCCGCGTGATCCTAAATGTTTTTAGTGAAATTGAGGAGAGGAAAGTCAAAACATCTACGTCGAGAGTCCTCACCAGAGCGACGAAGGGGCTGAGAAGTAAACAGAATCCTACTCTCTGATATATATAATCCTATGACTCAAAATAGTTTTCTTCTAGACTCAACAACGGCCAACAATCAAGGGGGCTCCTATGGTCGGTCGAGGCTCTGATACCAACTTGTCATGCCCAATATGCGATACTATCCTAAAGAGACTCGAAGGTCCCACCAAGGATAGAACCGCATATTGAAATGCTTTTACAAGGTGGATATCATTACATCAACATTACATAAATAGATGGGGATACATACTTAAGGCAAACAATGTCACAAGAATACAACATCACAATACATAAGAGCATCATCCGACTACGGATGAAACACAACCAGAAACTCAAACGACATCCACCCTGCTAGCCCAGGCTGCCAACCTGGAACCTATCCCCTGATCGAAGAAGGAGCAGAAGAAGAACTCCAAAACAAGCAAACATCGCATAACCTGTACCTGCAACTGTTGTTGTAGTAATCTGTGAGCCACGAGGACTCAGCAATCCCATTACCATGGGTATCAAGACTAACAAAGCTTAAAGGGAAAAGGAAGGGGTACAGTGGTGAGGTTGCATCAGCGACTAAGCATATATGGTGTCTACCGTACACAAATAAGAGAGAGAAGAGAAGCAAAGGAACGGTCGTCAACTAGTAATGATCAAGAGGTGATCCTGAACTCCTACTTACGTCAAACATAACCCAAAACCGTGTTAACTTCCCGGACTCCGCCGAAAAGAGACCATCACGGCTACACACGCGGTTGATGCATTTTAATTCGGATCTGGTGTCAAGTTATCTACAACCGGACATTAACAAATTCCCATCTGCCCATAACCGCGGGCATGGCTTTCGAAAGTTTAAACCCTGCAGGGGTGTCCCAACTTAGCCCATGATAAGATCACGCGATCAACGAAGGATATACCTTCTCCCAGGAAGACCCGACCAGACTCGGAATCCCAGTTTACAAGACATTTCAACAATGGTAAAACAAGACCAGCAAAGCCTCCCGCTGTGCCGACAAATCCCGATAGGAGCTGCACATATCTCGTTCTCGGGGCACATCGGATGAGCCAGACGTCGGGTTGGCATAGACCCTGGTTGCCCAGGGGGCACCGGACATCGCTCGGTTTGGACCAGCACTCGGAGGAGAACTGGCCGGGGGGGGGTAAAATAAAGATGACCCTCAGGCTCCAGAAACCCAAGGGAAAAAGGGCTAGGTGAGGCAAATGGTAAAACCAAGGTTGGGCCTTGCTGGAAGAGTTTTATTCAAAGCAAACTGTCAAGGGGGTCCCATAAATCACCCAACCGCGTAAGGAACGCAAAATCCGGGAACATAACACCGGTATGACGGAAACTAGGGCGGCAAGAGTGGAACAAATCACCAGTCATAAGGCCGAGTCTTCCACCCTTTACCAAGTGTATAGATGCATTAATTAAATAAGAGATATTGTGATATCCCAACATAATCCTGTCCATCATGGAGCAATCTTCAACTTCACCTGCAACTAACAATGCTATAAGAGGGGATGAGCAAAGCGGTAACATGGCCAAGAAATGGTTTGCTAGGAAGGGTGAAAAGGTTAGAGGCTGACATGGCAATTGGGAGGCTTGAAGAGCAAATGATAGGTAGCACAGCAAAGCGATAGAGCGAAGCAACTAGCATAGTAATGATAGTAGTGAGATCCAGGGTAGCGGTCATCTTGCATGAAATCCCGCAAGGAAGAAGAACGAGTCCATGAAGAAGACGAACGGGTGTAGTCGAACGAATCCTCACAATCGCAACATTATCGGAACTAAGAAGTAACACCAGAAATAAACAAACAACATGGTAAATGCACAAGCATAAACATGGCATGATGCACAAACAAGTATGATGCATGACCGGTTTAATGAGGCATGGCATGGCAAAGTGCACAAACAACACTACAAGTTAAGTGGAGCTCAATATGCAACGAGTTGCATATTGATGAAAGACCACATCAATTATTTCGTTCTCTCTCGGTTATGTACCCAACAATATTAAATGTTGTTAAACATGGCAAGAGGTGAAGCATAAATAAACTAACTACTTAGGCAAGTTTAAATGAGGCTGGAATAACAAACAACAATTCCGGAAAAACCTCATGTCCAAATTATGAATTTGGTACTGTTATGCCCTAAACACAATTTTATATTTGTTAAACAGTAAATCAAAGTGCACCATGTTAATCTAGGCATTTTTCCACCCCATTTACATATAAAGTTTATTTAAAACCGAGCTACGGTTATTTAGTTATGAAATAAATCATTTTAGCATGGCATTTGAGCAAATTTAAACAAACAGCATTTTAAACATTTCAAACATGGTTGAAAGTGGCATATTATTAACCTACACAAAATTCTAAGCATTTTACATATTTAAATCGTTTTAAACCGATGCACGGTTATGAAGTTATTAAATGCATGAGGTGCAAGGGCTTTTCTGCAATTCTGTAAATCCTGGGATAAATAGCAAAATCGCAGGTCAGGAAAAAAATGCTATCGGGCCAAAACTGGTGCTTGCTGGGCGGACTGGGCTGCTCACCATGGCACTTGGGCCGGCTCGATGGTACGGCCCACGCGGGCGCTGGCGCGGAGCTGGGTTGAAGCTAGGCTGGGCCTTGGCGCTTGCTGCGGGCCACACAGGCAGATCAAGGCGAGGCAGAGCGCGGTCAACGCTCGGGACGAGCGAGCCTCTGCTGCTCTCGTCTCTAAAGAAAAGAAACAGCAGCAGGGGGGTCCTAGCGAGAACCGGTCGGGGAAGAGGCAGGAAACGGTAGGCGGCGGTGGAACCGGGTCGTGGGAAACGGCGGGGACGGATGGATCCACCTCGGATCCGGCGAGGCAGGGCTCCATGGTGATGGACGCGAGCTCGGGCTACAGCCATCCATGGCGATGTCCTGGGGGTCCTGCTCGAACAGATAGACAGAGGGGGTCGGCTGAGAGAGATCGATAGGAAGGAGGCGACGCAGGAGAGGGAAGCGGCGGCAAGGCTCACCGGAGTGCATGGGGCGGCGAAGGAGCAGCTGCTTGCTCCGGCGGCGGGATCCTGGTGTCTTCGGTGGGCAGAGTCGGGGCAAGCGCACAAGCAGAGGTGCGGGGCTCCATGCGCGAGGCTGGGGATGCACCGACGAGTCCTGCGGCTGACTTGTTGTTGCTGGAGCACGGGACTTGGTTGCAGGGACGACGACGAGGGGGGCCCGGGACAACGCAGCCGCAGACTTGGAGATCCATGGCGGGGCTCCTGTCCATGGCGGCGCTGCGGAGACAACAGAGAGAAGCGTGAGAGGGAGAGAAAAGAGAGAGCAGATGGGGAAGGAAGGGAGCAGGTCACGCAAGGAGCTGCTGTTGGTCATGGTCGTCGGCGGGGACGAGGCCTCAGGCAGGAGATCGGCGAGCGGTGCTGGTTCCTCGGCCAGGAGGAGGGAGGAATCGAAGGGAGCCATGGGAGGGCTCTGGTTGGGTGGATTGATGGATTGGAAGGTGGAGGCAGCGCTGTGGTTGGGTGGATGGATCGAGGGGAGACGATGGTTGGCCCGGGATGGATCTGGGAGGATCCCAAGGGAAAGGCGAGTGGGTGGATGGCTGGCGGCGGGGACAAGACTGATGGGACAAGCCTCCTAAAGATTAGGGTTGGACTAGTTTATATATAGCCTCCGGATTAGATTAGGGACTAATCCGGTCCGTCCGATCGAAACCGAGCGGTCGAGAATAAATAGGTTAGGACATCCAATTAAAAAAATGGAGATGTTTTATAGATGTTGGGGGATGATCCGGACTCATCGGTCACGATAGCCCGACTCGGGTTCAGAGCAGTTTTCGGGCGCGTGCAAGAGGGGTTTGACAAAACGCCAAGGAGACAAAGGGTTTTGATGGGCTCAGAAAAGAGAGAGAAGAGAGCGGTCAGGTAGATCTAAGAGGGGTCAACATGGACAAGGAAGAAGCGGCAACTATGAGCGAATGCAAGTTTTATGAAAACGATGCCGATGCAATGCGAATGATGACGTGAGACGAGATGCATGACATGAACAAAATGCAAAACAAAAGACAAAAACCCAACCACGACGAAAAATAACATATCGCATGTCCGGAAAGGCAAGAGTTGGAGTTACGAATATGGAAAGTTGTATCCGGGGCGTTACACACATGGTGATTGATGGGATGTGGGCGTCTCCATTTCCCCACGCTGCCTTGATATCTGCCAGGTCTACTGGTCGCCCACTGTCAATGCAGCTCGCCCTTCACAGATTGTCGCGCTCGGCCCTCATTTCTTCCTTCCCAGTCTTGCCGCTCCATGCATAGAACTGGCACCAGTGCCTCACCCCTCTTTTGGCGCTCGTCATTGACCCCCAACCAAGGAAGAAGAAGGGGAAGCCGCGCGCCCCGGCCGGTCCTCCGCCGGCCTTGCAGCCAGCCCTCGAGAAGTCGACGATGATCAACCAGGATGCGCTGGACAAGGTCCGGCATGCTCTTGCCGCCGATTCCAATGAGTGGAGGGTGACGGCAGTCCGTCCTGCATCTTGGCTAGTGAATGAAATGAGTGCCACCGAGATCCCCATCTATCTCCATGCTCTTCTCGCAGGGTTGATTCCTCCCTCCCCCCCTTCTTCAATGTTGTAATATTGCATTACTAGATCCACCTGCTGCATCTGGACCCCCGCTCTGTTATCCTTCTCGCTGTCTTCGCCTTCCTCTGCGATGCCTTGGTCGGCATTACTCCCTCTGTGGCCCTGTTTCCCCATTTCTTCTTGCTTTGGTTGGTCGACGCCCGCCAATGCTCTGGGTGCGTGACCTTCGAAGTTGTGGTCGCAACTGCCGGTTCGGGAATCGACTTTGAGCTCTCGCCTGCTGCGACGGGATTCCGGAAGTAGTGGTTGCTCATGGATGCCGGCGCATTCAGCCCCCTGCCCTTGACTCCTGGGGCGCCGACCTCTCCTAGCTTCGGTTGGTGCCACGAGAAGCTCTCCGACCGGCGCCTTGCTTTCGTCTGGAAGAGGTTGGCGAGGCTACAGGAAGTGGAAGTGACGACGCCCATGGTGGTGAAGGAATTCGTTAGGCAGCACATCACTCCCCTCGAGCGCCATTCTCGCCCAATGTGGGACCTTGCGAGCGTCGAGGATCTGATGAGGCTGCAGAGGCCATCAATGGCTGTTGGGACCTTGAGTATGGTGGTCAAACTCCTGACGGGCGAACCCGAGCCTGCTGACCTTCCGGGGGGTGGCTGCCTCATTTATCAGTGCTCAAACAAGACCGCCTTCGTTGGGCAGATGCCTCTATTCAACGAGTGGGGGTTGCTTCCGGAGGGCCTTGAGGGGCCCCGTGAGAACCCCGTCTTCGTGGCTGCCAACAGCAAGGAGTCCACCAATGGCTTCGGTGTTGTAGGCCAGAGGATCCCGCCGGGCACCCCTACCCCGGGGGTCTCTGCCCCGGTTGCCCCGCTGAGCGCTCCTCCTCCCGAGGAACGTCTGTCGGGGTCTGGTCAGCCCCGCTTGAGACTTGAATCGCTTTTGAAGAGGAAGAGGTCTCCGTGTCGCAGCGGCAGCACCCGTTGGCCTTTGAACCGAGGAGATACCTGGCTGCCGATGAGTAAGTACATTTGCTCTTGATTCCCTGTGCACCGCGTTTTCTTCTAACCAGGGCCTTGCAGGGCTCCCGCGAAGGCGAGACCTCGGGAGGCGGGTGCCTCCAAGGATCCCATATTGACGCCTGCACACAGCCCCCGGCGCCTTGGTCTTGCACAGGGCGTAGGGCCGACTCCAGCTGCCATGATGCCGCGGGGATGCCTCGGAACCGAGCTCCCTGCTCCCCCTCTCCGCGACTCAGCCTATCAGACGGGGGATGCACCGGCGGTCCTTCCTCTTGTCATTGTTGGCAGGGGGTGCCCCTTGGGCGGCCCTCGTCTTCAGGTTGTGGGGCTACACCGACCAGCCCCCGGCTGGCGGCAGGCGGATTGCCCAGCTCCTCCTCGACAGCCTCCGGGGCTGACGAGGGCCTTGGTAACGCGCTTGTGCTTGCTCGTGGGCGTAGTGCCCCGCGCATCGAGCTCTTCGGTGAGGCGATGCGTGCGATGATCCACCTTGAGGGAGAGCTCGCCAATGTCGACGTCAGGCTTGAGGCGGAAGGCCACTGCCTGGCGCATGAGTGGCAGCAGCTGAAGGTTGCGATTAACCTCAGGAGGCTTCAGCGTGACGAGGCCAATGCGCTTGCGGCAGCCTCGCTCGCGACTTCTCACGAGGCTTGCGCCCGTGCCATGGAAGAGGTCGAGGCCTCCACCGCCGTCGTGAGGCGGCCGAGGAGCGGGAGCGGGAGCTTCTGTCTTCAAATGCGGCCCTTGAGCATGAGGTCATGGAGCGCCACGCCCTTCTGGCCTCCTCACCAGGCGAGGAGGCCTTTGCCGAGGCGGAGCTCCTAAGGTGCAACGAAGATTTGACGTTGGAGACCGTGGAGCACAGCATGGCATTGGAGAGGCTGGAGGTGAGGGAGCGCCAGGCTGGCACGGCTGAGGACGCCGCCGCCGTCCTAGAAGCCTAGGTCCAGCTGGAGAGGTGGAGGAGAGGGTGGCGAAGGCGCTTGCTGACTTGGCTGAGGGGCACCGCCTGGATCCAGAGCTGCTCAAGGCCAAGATTGAAGGTAGGACCTTTGCCCTGAAAGCTAAGCTGCAGTCTGTGGAGTAGCGTGAGAGCGCTGCTCGAGAAGCCGTTTTTCTTCCAAATCTGCCTTGCCCTCCACCCGAGCCGAACTGTCTTCCCTTCAGCAGCAGATCAAGGACACCATATCTTTGGCGGAGAGGACCGCAAGCGAAGCGAATCGCCGCTGGACGCTGCAGCGCGAGCACGCCCTGATGCTCCAGGGCCTCAGACTCAGAGCTAATTCCACCTTGGGCACCATCTGTGACGAGAGCGCTCCTCATCCGCATGAGAAATTCAGAATGAATACGCCAGCCACCTCAACTTCTTCATCGACATCGTGACCCGCCTGGAGGCTTGGGCTGCAAGGACTCGTGAGCTTGTAACGGAGAGGAGCTAGGGTCATCTCGGGCGCGCGTTCTCAGGTGTCTTTAGCCATCTCCTCAACCACGACCCTCACTTCGACTTCGATGGTGTGCTAGCCCCCGTGCCCTTAGCCATTCAGGACAACCTGACCGGGTGTGTGGACGACCATGTGGACGCCCTGGTAGCGGAATTTTCTCCGTAGGATGACACGGTCATGATTGCGGCCGGAGAAGATGGCATGGGTAGCGATGATGAGGAGGACGGCCGCAACGACGCAAGCAGCACAGACGGAGGTGATGAGGAAGGCGCACCCAACTAGGCCCGTGTTTGTTTTTGCTTTGACATGTATGACAAAAACTTGAACAAATCCTTGTGAGAGCATTTTGAGAAGGGGGGCCCCTTATGATGTATGAAACCATGAAATGCTTTTGAAGTAGCGCTAGGAGCACGACGCCGCAGGGCTACAGGCCGCTAAGCGAGGTAGTTGTTTATGACTTATCTTTGGTTTCGTTAGTCTCGAGTAAGGCCTGGTGTCGCGGCGGCGCTCCTTCTCCCGAGGCAAGCCTGCCGCAGGCTCGCAAGGTTATGTGCCTCCCGAGGAGCCTGCTAGCCTGTCATAGAGTGCCTCATGAGGAACCAACTGCCAGACCGTGGCAAGGTGGGCGCGCGGGGCGGCCGCTCCCTTGAACTGCTCAGGGGGAACGATCGACACCAGCACATGCACCGTTGGCAGGACCCCGATTCTATGCCACACCGATCTAACATGTAACACCTCATATCACTTTGCGGCCTCACGCACGGTATTCTCACGGGTGTCACCTTACCATGCCCGGGACCATTTGTGCCTTTTGGCTCACGTAGATGATAGTGTTGCTAGCATCCATATGACAAAGAAACCGGGCTGACATGGCTAGTCGTGAACCCAAAGTGGCACTAACTTACATGGACAGGCATACATGACCCAGCAACAAACGTGTCGATCAACATCGAGTGAATCCCAAGTCATAGCAAGCCACAAGGACTATGAGGATCACCACATGACATTTCCCTGAAGGGACAGACACATGAATGAAGAAGGACACATGTCGGCCAGCCTAAGTGTTCCGAAGTAGTAGCAAGCTATCAGGGCTCAGTGGAAGCACTAGGAGACATTTCCCTGTAAGAGAGGCTACCAAGGATAAACAACTAGATAGTCAGATCCCACACATACCAAGCATTTCAATAACATACACACAATATGCTCAATATCTACAAATACAACATGTCATCACAACATGACTCTACAACTCAAGTACTTTATTTATAGCTCCAGAGAGCCATACATATCATTCACAACAGATACGGGTCACACGACCTAGCATTCAAGTCATACAAACATACAAACCATATGCTGAAGCAACATGTCTGAGTAGAGACATCTTGAAAATAAAAAGGCTTAAGGAAGCCTAGCTATCCTACAAGGGTCCACCATGTGCTCAGGATCACCACCTAGGCATCGGCCTACTTGTCGACATCAAGGTCTACGAAGAACCCATCAGAAGGGATTGCAACATCTTCTGTAAAACATAAATTAAGCAAACATGAGTACAAAGGTACTCAGCAAGACTTACATCAGATCCTACATACATGCACATTATCAAAGAAGGGATGGTGGGGTTATAGCAGCAAGCCAGCTTTGACTCTTGGCTAAACTATCTTACGAGACACCAAATTGTAATTGTTTTGCGCACTCGGGTCCACTACACACCACTTCAATACACTACCGAGGGTCCACCTCCTTCATCCTACAGAAGAGCCATCCTCGGCACTCACACTTATCTTGAGGCTTTTAGTAGTTTCAATTTGCTAGTCTATGAATTGTATAGGCAACCAAGTAGTCCTTTACCGCGGACGCGGCTATCGAATAGATTATGTTAACCCTGTAGGGGTGTACTTCTTCATACATGTTTCCACCACTTACCGTCTGCACACGACATGTGCTCAGCCGACTTCAAGCGAAAGCCGACGTGGGTGTAGTCCACGACCTACCTAAACACCTAAGTCTCTAGTCCATGTTTATCGCCTATCTAGGTTCCATCCACAGGGAGTCCGGTCGAGGTTTCCACATAAGGCCCCGAACAATGTGTGCAGGGTTCCCGAGATACCAAACGTGCATCCGGTACACCGTGCCATGTACCTACCGCATCACAGCCCACCCTGAGGGCCAGCGCTGCCCACGGCCTCCAGTATGCTAACACCAGAAACTACTTGCAACTCCTGGACAGAGGACTAGGGTGGTTAAGAAGTTGAGAGGGGTTATATTTCAGGGCCCAATGCATGGTAGTAACTGAATCTTAAATCACACATACAGATCTCAGTGCTTAAGGATGGTTCCAATGAAACAACCCACCATGTACTCCTACATGGCTTCTCATCGACACCTTTACCAAATGGTGTTCAACACATCACTCTCATTACCGACATGATCATTTCACTCTAGCCCATCACCCAAATGAACCAGACCTGACACAACTCTAAGCATAGCAGGCATAGCAAGGTAGGAAAAACATACACATGGCTCAATCAACTCCTACATATGCTAGTGGGTTCCATCTAGTTACTGTGGCAATGACAGGTCATGCAGAGGAAATGGGTTGAACTACCGTAGCACACAGCAGTTTGAAACATGGTGTCTTAAATGCAGTAAAAGAGAGCAGAAGCGAGAACATGGGGTTGTATCGATATGATCAATTGGTTGGTTGCTTGCCTGGAAGGTCCATAGTGTGATACTGGTCTTCGTATGGGTTCTCACGGTATTCTTCCGGGGCAGAACCTACCGCAGAGAGCATCGATATACAATGAATACCAAACAATGTGCAACAATATGATGCATGCATGAGACATGGCAAAATGAGTGTATTCGGCTAATGCAACTATGACCAGATGAGTTTGAGCCATTTTGAACCAAAGATTCAAATTCCAAACTCATATGTGATCTTAAATAGTGCTTTATCATGTTTTGCACTAAACAACAAGTTTTTTTAAACATGCATGAAACCAGTACAGATGGATAGATTCGATTTTTCTGATCATTTTTCATATATAATACTTTGCATTTGGAGTTATAGATTAATTTCTATGAATTTTTTAAGTTAGCACTATTTTCTGAAATTTCCTGAATAAGAATAAATCCTGAAAAGTGAGTTACTCCGTCAGCATTGCATCAGCAGGTCAATAGGAGCATCCCGGTCAAACCTGACCAGTGGGACCCATTGGTCAATGTCTCTGTTAATTAACTAGCTTAATTAAAATTAGCTTAATACTAATCTAGGTTTGACCAGATAGCAGGGCCCACAATTCAGTGACCTAGGGGAGTCAAACCCCTAGTCAAACTGCGCTGATTCGCCGGTGTTTAGCCGCCGGCGATGTCCAGATGCGGCGGAGGTGTGGGTTTCGCCCTTCGGCGACCAAATGGACGGCGGAGGCCATCTAAAGATAGCTGGGAGCGAGCCGCGTCGAGAGGTGGTGGTGGTTGAGCTCAAGGTCGCCGGAAACGACGCCGGTGACGAGTTGTGCGGCTGCCAGAGTTCGGGCGAGGTCGAACTCGTTGCTGTGGTGGTGTTGGAGGCTCGAGGCCAACACGTATGTGGCCTAGGGGGTGCTATGAGGTTAGTGGACATGGTGGTGTGGCCATTGGGTGGCTGGACCTACGTCGGCGACAAGCTCAGGCGGCGGCACATGCGGTGGAGCTCGTTGCAGTCGATGCAGTGGACGGCAGCGAGAACGGGAAGTATGGGGAGAGGCAGAAACTCACAGCGGTCACGATGAGCTAGGCAGCGCGGTCGGGGACGAGCTGGAGCAGCGGTGACGGCGAAGGGGATCTCCGGCGATGGCGGAGTCGGGCGAGGTCGGTGTAGTGGCTCCGGGGCGAACGAGCGCTCGGGGCTCGGTCTGCTCGATGTAGAGAAGGACGGCGGAGCTGCTGGACATGGCGAGGTGGCGTAGAGACGACGGTGGCCGTGTCTACGATGGCAAGGCGGTTGCGGCTGTATCGGCCATGGCAGAGGGGAGCGAGGGAGAGGCGTTGGAGGGAGAATGGAGGTGTCCAGGCAGTCGAGGGGGCAACATGGAGGTCGACCAGGCGCCCAGGGGGCCGAGGGGCAAGCAGGTGGCACCGTGGCGAGCTCGCGCTTGTCGGCGTCACCTCCCTGCATGCCTGGAGGGGACGAAGGAGCTGGCTGGCATGGGCCCGCACAGTGCTGGGCCGCCAGGTGGGCTGGGTGGTGGGTTCGGCCAGGTAAGTGAGCTTCTCCTTTTATTTCTGTTTTCTTTTATTTCTGCAATTTTATGGCATTTCTTAAAATACCTAAGCACTTTCAAAAATCACCAAACTGCACATGCCCACTGTTTAGAATATATCAACATGGAACATTTTAGTTGGGTATTATTTGGACATTTAAAATATTTACTAGCATTTAAATGCCCAAATGCAATTAACTAATGATTTAATCCAGTGACCTTAGGATGAACTAGAAAATTGTGTACCATTTTTGTCAGAGGTTTAAGACCAAGGCAAAGATGATGAACATTTTATAAGGGCATTTCAGGTTCATTGAAAATAATTTTAGTAAACCCTAGTTGGTTTCAGGGGGTGTTGGGGGTTGTGTCATCCCTACTTCCAAGTTTCTGATGAAGATAGACATGATGCAAGCACACTAATGCATGAGCTAGCTAGGGTGTGACAACTCACCCCCACTCGGAAAAATCTCGTCCCGAGATTTAGGATCCTCTAGGAAGAAGGTGGGGTACTCATGTCGAAGAAGATCCTCCCTTTCCCAAGTGGCTTCTTTCTCGGAATGGTGTGAGCACTGAACCTTGAGAAACTTGATGTTATGGCATCGAGTGGTACGCTCGGCTTGATCAAGGATACAAACGGGATATTCTCGATATGTGAGATTATCTTCGAAATCAAGTGTTTCGTGGTCCACTCCACAGATAGGATCCGAGAAGCAACGCCTGAGTTGAGAAACGTGGAAGACATCATGGACTCTGGAGAGGTGCGGAGGTAGTTCCAATTGGTAGGCAACTTCTCCTTGTTGGGCAAGAATGTGGAAGGGTCCTATGTAGCGAGGAGCCAATTTACCTTTGATACCGAAGAGATGGGTTCCCTTTAGAGGAGTAACCCGAAGGTAAGCCTTCTCGTCAACCTCAAAAGTCATAGGCTTATGTTTATGATCATATTGGCTCTTTTGACGAGATTGGGCTGTTTTCAACTTTTCATGAACGATGCAAACTTGCTCTTCTGCTTCCTGGATCATATCCGGGCCAAAGAATTGTCTTTCCCTAGTTTCTGACCAGTTAAGAGGCGTTCGACACCTTCGTCCATAGAGAACTTCAAAAGGAGCTTTGCCCAAGCTAGATTGATAGCTAATGTTATAAGCAAATTCGGCAAATGGAAGGCATTTCTCCCAATCCATTCCGAATGAGATAACAAAAGCTGGAAGCATGTCTTCTAGAATTTGATTGACGCATTCTACTTGACCACTTGACTGAGGGTGAACGGCGGTGCTAAAGGAGAGATGAGTTCCCATAGCATTTTGGAAACTTTCCCAAAATTGAGAGGTGAAACGACTTTCACGATCCGAGTTAATTTCCAATGGAACACCATGGAGAGACACTATTCGGGAGATATGCAAATCTGCTAGCTGACTAGCGGTTATACTCTCGCGAATAGGCACGAAATGGGCCACTTTGGAAAGACTATCGATAATGATGAAGATAGTGTTATTCCCTCTCTTGGTCCTGGGAAAATCGGTGATGAAAACCATACCAATTTTATCCCATTTCCATTCAGGAATAGCTAAAGGTTGAAGGGTGTCAGTAGGCTGTTGATGCTCTGCTTTAACATGACGACAGGCGTGGCAATTAGCAACAAACTGAGCAATGTCTCTTTTCATCCTAGTCCACCAGAACCTCTAGCGTAGGTCCTGATACATCTTGGTACTACCGGGATGAATGGTGAGAGGAGATTCATGAGCCTCCTTAAGGATCAACTGCCGTAGATGCTGATTCTTAGGAATCACTAGACGGTTCTCAAGGTACACAACACCTTGATCATTTATAGAGAAACATTTAGCATCTCTGCTAGCAATGTTCTCCTTGATCCGGGATATCCCTTTATCTCGCTTTTGGGCAGCTATGATTTGATCCGTAAGAGTAGGTTTCACCACCAAGGTGGAAAGGAATCCTTGAGGAACAATGTGAAGGCTAAGCTTCTGAAATTCCTCATGGAGAAGTGGTTGACTTTGCTGTAACATCAGATTGTTACAATAAGATTTACGACTTAGTGCATCAGCCATGATGTTGCCTTTTCCTGGGGTGTAAGCTATTCCTAAGACGAAATCTGTGATCAACTCGACCCAACGTCTTTGCCTGAGATTCAAATCCAGTTGGGTGAATATATAATTCAGACTTTGGTGATCGGTGAAGATTCCGCAACGATTACTGAGAAGGCAATGTGGCCAGGTTTTGAGTGTATGGACCATAGCTGCAAGCTCCAGATCATGTGTAGGATAATTTTCCTCATGTGGGTGAAATTGTCGTGAAGCATAGGCAATTACAAGACGATCTTGCATGAGTACGCAACCTACTCCTTGTCGCAAGGCATCGCAATAGGTAACAAAGTCCTTGGAGAAATCTGGTAGTACCAGTATGGGAGCAGATGTCAGGCGTCTTTTTAGTTCCTGAAAGCTGTGCTCACATTGTGGGGTCCATTCGTAATTTTTATCTTTCTTGATGAGTTCGGTTAGAGGTTTAGCAACTTTAGAGAAGTTCTTGACGAAGCGACGACAATAGCTTGCTAAGCCAAGGAAACTCCATACTTGCTTGAATGATTTAGGTGGAGTCCAATTAAGAATGGCATGAACTCGCTCGGGATTGATAGCAATACCCTTACCAGAGATTACATGGCCTAAATAGGTCACTTATGGCAACCAAAATTCACATTTAGAGAATTTGGCATAAAGGCGATGCTCTTGAAGTTTCATCAACACTAGCCTTAGATGCTCAGAATGTTCTTCCTCATTCTTGGAGTAGATGAGTATATCATCGAGGTAAACCACGACGAATTTATCCAAATACTCCATGAAGATCGAGTTCATTAGCCGGGTGAAAGTGGCTGAGGCATTGGTTAAATCGAAGGACATGATGATGTACTTGTATTGGCCATAACAAGTAACAAAGGCCATTTTGGGAATGTCCCCGTTCTTGATTTTGATTTGATGGTAGCCCAACTTCAAATCCATCTTAGAGAAAACTGAGGATCCAGCGAGCTGATCATACAGGTCATTGATCCTGGGGAGTGGATACTTCTTCTTCATTGTGATCAAGTTGATGGGTCGATAATCTACAACCATCCGATCTGTACCATCCTTCTTCTTGACGAAGAGGACGGGACAAGCCCATGGACAAAAACTAGGACGGATGAAACCCTTTTTCAAGGACTCATCGAGTTGTTTCTTAAGCTCAGCTAGTTCTAGTGGTGCCATCTTATAGGGTCTCCTAGAGATCGGGACAGTTCGTGCAATAAGATCTATCATGAACTCGACATCCGTGTCAGGTGGAACACCTGGCAGTTCTTTTGGAAAGACATCCAGAAAATCAAGGACTACGGGAACGTCTTCAAGGTCTGGCAAAGGACTAGCATTAAGAAAATATAGCTGTCGGTTAGCTCCTCCTTTATCAATAATACTCGCTAGACGACAATTATTTGATCAATGAATGCTACATCCAGTTCAGACCATCAATTTACTCAAAGTAAATCTCTCAAATTATTGCCCGGGATACAAATGGCACAAAACAACAAAAAGAATACATTTGCAGAAACTTACCCAGTTTCCATGTTAATATAAGCTAACAAGAATAGCATGTTACATATATGTAGAACTCGAATCACTTATGTTTCACTCATCAGGCAAACATGTAGGTCAACAGACACACCCACAGAAAATCCACACAAATGTATGTCATTGTGTGCATATTTTAAATCCATGCACTTGTTGCTTGGCGACTAAATAATTACCTAGAATAAATCTTGGTTTTGTATGGAAATTCAGCTTCTGTGACCGGAGTTGAACAAACAACATACAGTAGCATTGAAAGCTCTCAACAGGTCAATTCCGGAATTGAATAGACAACATACCACTGAAAGCTATCAAGGTAGCACACCATTCAAAATATCATGGTATATCTGAGTTACAACTTTTGATATTTGATCTGATCGTCATAACTCTCAGCTTCATCTCGGTGTATACAAAAAACGAAAACTGATTCAGGCCTATCACAGCAATAGAAAACAATTGCTTGACAGAAAAAGATAAATGGCATAACCAACAGGCACACCTCAAATTACCCAGCATAAATCAAATGTCAAACCTCCTCTTCTAGTTTTAGTGGCTCCTAATGCTTGTTCCAAATAATACATAGTTATAATTTAAATTATGTTGCATTTATTTTTTATTTCAAATGTCTTTTATCAATATGGATTTAAAATTCATGTTAAAGTCATTTAAAAATCCATAATATTTTTTATAAAATAATTTCTCCACCATATAAACTCTAAAATAAATATTTTAAACTTCCACTTTAAAATATTAAACTAAAGCATTAAGTATATGCAAGTCACATTAAATTCAATGAGAATATAGTTTTCAAAGTCAAGTAATTCTAATATTTTTGGAACAATAGTAGCTTAATTTTGAGTTAAAATAAGTAGGATAATTTTTTTAGTATTTAAGAGAATTCCTGTACTGCTGGCTGTTGCTGATTTACTTGGTGGCGACTGATGGGACCGAAGTACTTATCTGTACTTCATCTATATTTGCACGCGCACACACACACACATGAAACTTGGGTGCTTCCTTATGGCACCACACCTGGTCGAGGTAGAGTTAGACCACGCCAAGGTAGATCATCATCGCTATCAAAGACAGTCGGCAATCAAGGTGGTGTAATTACATATGCCTAAAAGCAAAACATCCATTGAGTTGCCATCGAGATACAAAGGGCCTCACCTTTATTGTCCAAAGTCATCGAGATGTAGAAGTTGTAGTACCAAGCGCCTAGCGACTGCATATAGAAAAGGATAATCAGCATCAAACTAGGGGAAAAATTGAAAAGTAGCAGACTCATGTTACTTGCATACAATTGATTGGATGTGTGTATCCCATTCTTTGCACATCCGACGACAGCAGGTGGAGCTCGTGGAAACATAGAGAGGATCGGCCCAAAAGCATGATACAACCCAGTCCAATGGAAGGGAGAGGGAAAGTGGCGCTCCAGCTCTGAAGAAACCCTCCTTTCTTGAGTTCCCCTACACTCGTCGTCATTGTTCGCTCACCAAAGGAGGGCCCGACATGGACTCACCGTTTCCATTCACGCGTCCGGCACGCCCATCCCCATGGTCATCGTCAGCTACACCACACCATCGAGGCCGCTCTCAACCAGAGTTGGTTTCATCCTCTGCGATGCCACTGCCCTAGCGCACACAAGACGCGTCCAACCGGCTTCGGGGCCACCGCACTGGCGACGACTTCCCAAGAGGAGGAGCACAAGTCCGGCTCCGAGGCCTCGTGGCATTAGCCGCCAGCCAAGGCCCTGTCACCGTACACCACAGGTGTCACGAGGAGATGCAATGGTTGGACCAGAGGACAAGGTTCGATAGGCCCTGTATCGGTGTCAAAAGCAGCGGATCTCGGGTAGGGGGTCCCGATATGTGCGTCTTAGGCTGATGGTAACAGGAAGCAAGGGACACTATGTTACCCACGTTTAGGCCCTCTCGATGAAGGTAAAACCCTACTTCCTTGATTAATATTGACGATATGACTAGTACAAGAGTAGATCTACCACGAGATCGTAAAGGCTAAACCCTAGAAGCTAGCCTATGATGATTATGATTGTAATTGTGATCGGCCTTCTAAGGAACAACCTCTCCGGTTTATATAGATACCAGAGAGGGCTAGGGTTTACATGAAGTCGGTTAGAAGGAAGGAAATACAATATCTGGATCGCCAAGCTTGTCTTCCACGCAAAGGAGAGTCCCATCCCGACACGGGACAGAGTCTTGAGTCTTGTATCTTCACGCTCCAATAGTCCGGACGATATATATAGTCTGGCTGTCCAGATACCCCCTTATCCAGGACTCCCTCTGTAGCCCCTGAACCAGGCTTCAATGACGATGAGTCTGACGCGTAGTCTTGTCTTCGGCATTGCAAGGCAGGTTCCTTATCTGAATACTCCAAGGTAATCATCGGACACGTAAACCATGTCCGGATCTGCAAAATGATCTTCACATACCACCGTAGAGAGAACGATATTTCAGCTGACAAATTTTTAGATGATGTGACATGTCATTACGGTCAGGTCATTATTCAAACTGTTTTCCCACAACCAGCCACAACGCATATTGCGAGGCAGTTTCCTTGACACGTCTTGTCAAAGCAGAGATCGTGTCCCCTTGTCACGGGATTCTCATCAATACGGGTATGGGTAATCCCACCACGCCATCAATCGTGGCGCTTGGGAAGTAAGCGATTCTCAACGAGCAAGTGGGGAGGCGCACCGCTTTCGTCGCCTCTTATAAAGGGATAAGAGTTCCCCATTTTTACCCACGCCTTCTTCCTCCTTTGCCTACTCTTGCCCCCTCGAGCTCCAGCGCCCTAGCTCAAGTCTTCTCCGCACAGCTAAACATGTCCAGAGAAGGAGGCAAGTGGGTGGCCTCCACCGTGAAAGAGATGCATATCGCGAATCTTCGGGCGGCCGGATACTTAGCCGCAGACAACACACACCAGCTACCGGACAAAGGGCGGGCCATTCCAACCCCGGAACCCCACGAGAGGGTCATGTTCGTTGCACACTTCATCCGTGGACTGGGATTTCCACTTAATCCCTTCATCCGCAGGCTCATGTTCTACTACGGGCTAGATTTCCATGATCTAGCCCCAAATTTCGTCCTCAACATCTCGGTGTTCATCGTCGTATGCGAGGCCTTCCTCCGCATCAAGCCTGACTTTGGCCTGTGGCTGCAAATCTTCTGCGTGAAGCCGAAGATCGTAAGCGGCCAGCAAGCGGAGTGCGGAGGGGTCATGGTGGGCAAGATGCCTAATGTCACCAGGCTTGACGGCTCCTTTGCGGAGACCGTGAAATGGTGGCAGTTGGGGTGGTTCTATATCACCAAGCCGCGCGGTGCCAACTGGGCAGCGACCCCCGAGTTCCGATCCGGAACCCCCATGTGGCTCACCTCCTAGGAAAAGAAGGGCCTGGCCTGGGTCGAACATACAGAGCTGACAGGGCTCCAAATCTGCATCAAGAGCATGAAGGACAAGAACATCAAGCTTGTCAACGTGATCTAGGTCATGCTCGTTCGCCGGATTCTTCTGTGCCAAAGGCGAGCATTTAACTTGTGGGAGTTCGTCCCGGCCGAACAACAGACGCTCCGGAGGCTCTACGGCAGGACGCGTAAAGAAGCGTGGAAGGTGCTGTTAAAGGCCTCCGAAGTAGCTCCTCCCACATCCGAGGAACATGGACTTCACGCCGCCGGCCTCCTAGTGCGGTGAGTTTTCTGACTACCACCGGAGTCAACTGTTCCCAGTATATTCGTGGGGGAGTCTTAAGTAATTGTGCATACTTAATCAGGATTATGTGGAGACAGCGGAGCGGATTGACTATCCGGCTTCACTGCCAGAAGGCCCAGCTGATGCTCTCCTGATGGAGATGCTAGTCCCGGCGCCCTACAAGGCACCGGAGAAGAAGGCCGAAAAGAAGGCCCCGGGGACCAGGAAGGGTCTCTGGCGTAAGGGTGTACCGGAAGCCTCGTACGAAGACGACGAGGCACACTCCTCCCATGAAGGGGAGGAAGAAGAAGAAGCCGCCCCATCCAGAAAGGATGAGGGGCCTGAGGAGGCGGACCAGGGGGCCGGGAGAGGCCCCCGGCGCAAGGCCATCATTCCCTCGTCGCCCGGCGACGACGAGGCAGATTCCTCCCACGGAGGCGAGGGGAAGCAAGAAGAAACTCTACCTCCCCGCACTGGGGAGGAGAAAAAGAGGAAAGCCACCCTGGAGGGGGAGGCTGGGACGTCCAAGAAGGGAAAGGTGTCCCTTCCGGACTACTCCTCCATGGCCGCCCATAGCAAGGAGGGGTGGCTGCCCAGGGGGAAGCCCCTAGCGCGATCGTAAGTATCCGCACTCTATCGTGATTTCATTTCATAGTCTTTTTATAACGCCGAACATATATGCAGTCTGGCCAGGGCTCATCCCGAGGTCTCGTCTTCGGATGGGTCCCTATGCGATTTAGCGATGAACTCGCTCCCGACAGCCACTATTCCTCAACCCACAGATGACACGGAGGTGTTGTCCCGAAGGCTCCCAGAGCGGGGGAGGTGACTCTGGAGACACCTCAAGGCAAAGCTCCAGATGTCGGACACGCGGGGTTTAAGATCCCCGCGGATCGTGTCGATGAGAGCCGCGGTAGGCCGGGCTCTCAGCCGAACACTGTTCCAGAACCCCCAATGGTTCCGGACTCAGGCGGGCAGCCCCTCGTTAGGGAGGGCGAGCCATCCGTGCCGAGGACTTCCGCTACACCCGAGGCGTCGGATTGTCTGCTAGAAGCGCTTCGAGGTGCTTCCATGGATGGAGAGCACCGTACTCTTAGCAGTGCGGTGATTCGTAAGGTTTTGTCCGCCAAAAGTGGACTAACCAAAGCTTGCACCAGCCTCCTGACAGGCTTTGAGGTAAGTAAAAAATGTGTGAAATTACCACCCGATAGGTAGTAGCCCCTGATACTCTGTTTGGTGTTCAGAAAGAAAAGCCAAAAAGATGGTCAATTATAATCCGCAGGAGTCTAATAATAAATGTGCATGTGAATGAGCAGGCTGTGCTGCTAGCCGCTGCTGCTCGCACAGCCGAGGTCACCGAACTAAAGCGGGACCTGGAGCAGGCGTAGGGAGAGCTCGACCTCACGAAGAGGCAGCTCGAACAGAACAAAGGTGAGTGATTCCCCGCTCTTATGTATTTAAGGATAGATAAAATCGATTAGTCTAACGACGAAGCATCTTTACTGTGTAACAGGGGCCACCACCGAAGTGGCGTCCCTAAAGAAAGCGCTGTCCGAGGCCGAAGATAAGGCGGCCTTGGAATGCAAGGAGCGCGAAAAGCAAAGTGCTAGAGTGGGCGAGGTACAGCAAGAGCTCCGGGACCTCGGCAAAAACTTCGAGTCCGTGGAGCATGATCTGAAGATGAAAGAGGTCGAGCTTGCGAAGGCCCTTGCAAGTATGAAAGATGCCAAGGCCGAAGCCGACAAGGCACAACAGGAAATCCAGGTGGCCGAGAAGATAGCGGCGGGTAAGACATTCTTTATGCAAAGCTAAAATGTGGAGGAGGTGTTTCTTTTACTTACCCGAATTCGGAGCTGATGCATATAGTTCTATAACTTTGGGGTGCCGCACTGTTGAAAGTGTTCGGACTTTTTTTGCCATATTCTGAGGCGCCATAAGAAGCCCCTGGCAAACTGATCATACCAATTTGTACGAATGCGATATTAAATAAATATTTACCAAAAACATGCGCAAATAGGAATAATGAGCTGGCGCTATATATTATCTCCCATTGATTAATAATACGTTTAAGCGTATGTTTACAAGGGGTGCGTTTAGGCAGTAGTAAATAGGACTATTTAACATGTTCTATCCAAGGGCAGGCTGCATGTAGGTATATAAAACATGTATAACGATCGTGAACAGATTCCACCTGTGTATTTCCTTTTTTGCGCAAAGCCTGTTGCCTCCTTGGTTTCCTCTCCTATGCAAGTCCGTCAATCCGGCTCTTCTGAAGAGGCTTCCCTAAAGCAATGTCCTGAAAGATAAAAAGGGAAGGTTATGAAGGTATGCTGCGGTGATACCGCACTGTTGACTGAGTCATTGCTACGCCTCCGCCTATGCCCATGGTATTTTGAGTGTGTAATTGTGTACACGTGGCACGAATGCTGCTTTGATGGGGCTTGAGCGGAGGCCGGACTGCTAGTTCCACTCTTGGCGTGCCTGGTGATCCTGTTGTGGGTTGCTCTGGACTCGTTTGACGGTGCTCGAAGTTGCTGTCGCCGGATTGGTGGTTTGTCGGAGAAGGATGCATTGTACTTCCGCCGTGAGAGCTGCAGTATGCTCTTCTGTTCGGAGAGAGCAGTCCATGTTTCCGTTGACTGTTATGACCCCGCGCAGTCCTGGCATCTTGAGCTTGAGGTATGCATAGTGTGGTACCACATTGAATCTAGCGAATGCGGTTCGTCCGAGCAAGGCGTGGTAGCCACTGCGAAAAGGGATGATATCGAAGACTAACTCTTCCCTTCGGAAGTTATATGGAGATCTGAAGACCACTTCCACTGTTATAGAGCCTATACAACGGGCCTCTACTCCGGGAATTACACCTTTAAAGGTGGTTTTCGTGGGCTTGATCCTTCAAGGGTCGATGCCCATTTTGCGCACTATGTCCTAATAAAGCAGGTTCAGGCTGCTACCGCCATCCATAAGGACTCGCGTGAGGTGGAATCCGTTGATGATTGGGTCTAGGACCAATGTGGCTGAGCCGCCATGACGGATGCTAGTAGGGTGATCCCTACGATCAAAGGTGATCGGACAAGCTGACCATGGGTTGAATTTGGGGGCGACTGGCTCCATCGCATAGACATTCCATAGTGCTCGCTTCTGTTCCTGCTTGGCAATGTGAGTGGCGTAGATCATGTTGACCGTTTTCACGTGGAGGGGGGGGGGGATTTCTTCTGTCCCCCGTATTCGGACGCCGGGGCTCTCCGTCATCGTCGCTGTGTAGCCCCTTGTCCTTGTTTTCGGTGTTTATTTTGCCGGCCTGCTTGAGCACCCAGCAGTATCTGTTGGTGTGGTTGGCTGGCTTGTCCGGGGTGCCATGAATTTGTCACGAGCGCTCCAGTATACGGTCCAGACTGGACGGTCCCTGATTGTTTCTTTTGAATGGCTTCTTCCGCTGACCGGACTTGGATCCGCTGAATCCGGCATTTACTGCCGTGTCTTCAGTGTTGTCACCATTGTTCTGTCGCTTATGTTTGTTGCGTCGTGGCTTGCTGTTATTGTCGTGGACATCCGAAGTGCCGGAATGTGGCGTGGTGCTGGTGCGATCCAACCAGCTGTCCTCGCCTACGCAAAAGCAGGTCATTAGTGTTGTGAGAGCTACCATGGCCTTGGGTTTTTCCTGGACGAGGTGTCGGGCGAGCCACTCGTCACAGATATTATGCTTAAAAGCCGCCAGGGCTTCAGCGTCCGGACAGTGGACTATTTGTTTCTTTTTAGTTAGGAACCGAGTCCAGAATTTCCTAGCTGACTCCCCGGGCTGTTGAGTAATGTGGCTCAAGTCATCGGCGTCCGGTGGTCTCACATATGTGCCCTGGAAGTTGTCGAGGAATGCATCTTCTAGGTTTTCCCAACTGCCAATGGAATTTGCTGGCAGGCTATTTAGCCAATGTCGGGCTGGTCCTTTGAGATTAAGGGGAAGATACTTGATGGCTTGTAGATCGTCTTCGCGGGCCATGTGAATGTGGAGAAGGAAATCTTCGATCCATATTGCGGGGGTCTGTTGTGCCATCGTATGATTCGATGTTTACGGGTTTGAACCCTTCTGGGAATTCATGATCCATCACTTTGTCAGTGAAGCAGAGGGGGTGGGCGGCGCCTCTGTGCCGGGCTATGTAACTACGCAGTTCGAATTGGTCTGGGTTGCTGTGTTCGGCCCGGCCGGACTTGTTGATAATGTATCCGGCGTGACGTTCATCGTCACACGCTGGGGCGCGCCCCCGTGATCCGTAGATCGATCTTGGCTGTCCTGCTTTGTTTTCTCGTATGTCTTGCAGGTCCTGCCTATTGCCCTGGGCCGTAGTGTATTGGCGTGGGGGTGGGGGCTGGTATTCGGGCTGATATGCCGTTTTATCCCGGCCACGGGGTGGCCGGTCAGTAGTGCGGCACTCGAGTCCATATTCCTCGGCTGCCAGGACTTCAGTCCATCTATCTGTGAGCAGGTCTTGATCAGCCTGGAGTTGCTGCTGCTTCCTTTTCAGGCTCCACGGGATCCTCAGGCACGCCGAACTCGTCGTCGCCGAGGCTAATCTCGTCTTTGGAGGGGGGCCATGTAGTTGTCCTCCTCCGGATATCCGTCCATCGCCTGTTCGTCTGGGTTGAGCTTCTCATCTTCCTGCTCGTCCTGCTCGAAGGCGGGCTGATCAGGGTTGTATTCCTCTTCCGCACCAGCCGGATTGTTTTTGTCTCCTGGGCTGGTATTGCTGTGGCGGGGCTTGGAGCGGCGTCGACGATGCCCATGCTTTGTTTTTCTCTCTCAGGGGTTATCCTCCGTTGCCTCATCGCCATTGCTTTCCTTTGGAGTGTCCACCATATATATATCGTATGAGGAGGTGGCTGTCCACCGCCCCGTGAGTGGTGGTTCCTGTTCTTTTCTCCTACATCGTCGTCCATACCGTCAATGTCTTCGGAGTCGAAGTCAAGCATGTCGGTTAAGTCATCGACCGTGGCAATTAAGTGGGTGGTGGATGGGCAACGAATTCCTTCGTCGTCTGCTTCCCACTCACGCTGGACATAGTTCGCTCAAGAGCCTCTTGATAAAGAGAGGGACTTTATTGAGTTCAGCATGTCGCCAAAGGGCGAGTGCTGGAAGATGTCCGCAGCGGTAAACTCCATTACCGGAGCCCAACCTGGCTCGGTTGGCTCGAGAGTGCGCGGACTGGAACCAAAAACCGGATACGAGTCCGGGGGTCCGGAGTTACAGGCTTCCTCAAAAGTGAGGCATGTGTTCAGCTCTACCGCCAATGAGTGTGCAGCCTCCAGGGCGGGGCCCATCCCTCCGTCCTTAGGCGATGCAGCCTGCTCCGGATTTATGTCCGGGGCTACTGCAGGGGTGATATCCCGAACATTGTCCGACAGCAGGTCTAGGCCGTGCTCATCGTGAGTGTCCGGTGCTCCTGGCACAGGCCCGAATCCATCAAAGGTCAAGTCTCCGCAAATATCCGCCGTGTGGTTCAAGTTTCCGAACCTGACCTGGTGGCCAGGGGCGTAGCTGTCGGTCTGCTCCAGATGGCCAAGCGAATTGGCCCGCAGTGCGAAGCCGCCGAACACGAAGATATGTCCGGGGAGAAAAGCCTCGCCCTAGACCGTGTTGTTGATGATTGGAGGCACCATCAATCCTTGTAGCGATGACAGAGAGGAACTCTCAATGAGAGCACCAATGTCGGTGTCAAAACCGGTGGTCTCGGGTAGGGGGTCCCGATCTGTGCGTCTTAGGCTGATGGTAACAGGAAGCATGGGACACAATGTTTACCCAGGTTAGGGCCCTCTCGATGGAGGTAAAACCCTACTTCCTTCTTGATTAATATTGACGATATGAGTAGTACAAGAGTAGATCTACCACGAGATCATAGAGGCTAAACCCTAGAAGCTAGCCTATGATGATTATGATTGTAATTGTGATCGGCCTTGTAAGGACCAACCTCTCTGGTTTATATAGACACCGGAGAGGGCTAGGGTTTACATGGAGTCGGTTACATGGAAGGAAATACAATATCCGGATTGCCAAGCTTGTCTTCCACGCAAAGGAGAGTCCCATCCGGACACGGGACGGAGCCTTGAGTCTTGTATCTTCGCACTCCCATATTCCGGATAATGTATATAGTCGGGCTGTCCGGATACCACCTTATCTAGGACTCCCTCACCCTACATTGTTGACGTCCTCTGGTTTGTGTTCAAGTGGGCCAATCACGCCACTACCAACGCCGTCTAATGAGTTGTTGATCGCAAACAATCATTTTATAAAGTTGAAAGTGCAGGAAGCGTCCAAGTAAATCACTGATGTTAGCTGAATTTAGTATGGCGTGAAAATTGAGATCACTAAATATTATTGTTATGACTTAATAGGAATTGCAGTTGCTACTTGTACATCTGTAAAAACAAAATTAATGGTAAAATGTTTCAGTGTTTGCTTGAATGTTATGACTAAATGAGTGTTCCAGTAAGCTTTGTGTAAGTGCAGAATTGGGCAGAAGTACATATGCAGAATTCTGACATGAACTGAATGCAATTGTTGCTCCTAAATGAATTGAACTAAATGGCAGCCAAAACTAAACTTGAACTAAAATAAATGACAACTATTGTTGGCACCCAGAACTGAACTTTAACTGAATTAAATGGCTACTATTGCCCATAATTGAACTAATGGAACCTAGAACAGAACCAAATCCAAAAATATCCAGAATTAAAACAACTGAATGGCACCAAACTTGAATTGTTGCTCTGGATGACAAAATGTTGAACTAGTGCCAAAGTGAATGTACTTGGAATAATAATATATATGTACTTATTGGAATCTGGATGTGTGTGGTATTAGCCTCTTCTTCCATGATTCCATCTCATTTGCTTCTTTTATAAGAAAAAAAGGATATTTGATCAAGTTAAATCACATGCTTTTTCCATGAGAAAAAGGGAAATTGATCAAGTTCCAACGAAATTAGATGGTGGGGGTTCAATCAAATCCAGTGTTCTTATACATGTGGAAGATGACAAGAGAAAGGCGGACTATTGATATTTACATGAGGTCACGAGCAGAGCAATGCGTACCGTCCGGCCCAGGCGATATCGGTCTGGTCAATCCCACGTTGTTTCTGTACACCCTGCATGTTGTTTCCTTCACTTGGGTCACAAGGATCCGGATGGGTCGCTTGTTTCGTGGCGACGTGAGCCATAGAGCCTCTCTAGATTTCATTGTCATCCGATGCAGGATGGATGGACGTCCCTTTGACTTAGACTCAGTTAAGTCAGATGATCTGTGCTCCAACAAGCTGGCATGGGTACGACTGCAAAAAGTGGAAACAAATTTGAAGTGGTAAAGAAGACAAAAACATGCGATTGAAGATTACTAATTCCTCACCTGCATGTAAGTTGGATCTTAGTATTTATACAAGGGCAATCATGTCCATTAGTATAGCCGTCATGAAGAACACTATAGAATGCATCTGTATCCTACATGTTCGTACTGCAACCTCTGTAATTGGTTAGGGCTAACATACAGTGGCTAAAAAACCTGAACATGATTAGTTAGATGAACTAATCTAGTCATAACATTGAGAGTCATATGAGAATAATCAAATACCTGTTTGGATTGTCATCAAATGCCTTGTAGACATATAAAATATCTACATAGCAAGCCTACAGTAAGGTTTGATTCCCATCAACCACCGCGTACAGTCAGGTTGGATTTCCATCAAACACCTTGCCGTCATCGACAAAACAAATCTGCAAAACCAACGATTCAAAGAAAAGAGAAAGCTTAATTTGATAAAGCGGCCTGTGGGGGAGGTTTCCCCGACCTCATCCATGACGTCCGGTCAGCTGCATCTAGGTGCCTTCTCGTGCTCGATGGAGGCGGCGTTGGTGGTCTCAGGATGCAGGGTTGCCGCGTCGGGGTGACCGTATGAGGGGAGGAGATCGATAGAGCACGGATCTCGTGCTCAACATCCAGCTCGGAGAGGAGATCCTATCGGAGGAGGCGATCCAACCAGATGAGAGGAGCATGGGTCTCCACATCTCAATCCGTCCAGAAGGAGCCGCCGCTGCCGCCGACGGAGCATGCTATGCTCAGAGATGGGAGGGGGAAAGTTAGGCATCTAGATTGGGCTGGGGGACCGTAGGAGAGGGATCGGCGAGGATGGTGGTGGTCGCCTCCGGTGCCAGGTGAGGTCAGGCGGCGGGGTGGGCTGTGCCGGTGCTGAGCAAGCCCAAGCGGCGGGGTGGGCTGCGCTGGTGCTGAGCAAGCCCAAGCGGCAGGGGCGATGCAGCATATGCTCGGGACCCTTTTTTTCATCACGAATCGTTATCATTATTTCAATAAGGACATGACTGCGGGTTCAATATCTAAAATCATAGGGACTTTTTTGCAAAAACGTCATGACGGTGAGCGGGCGGGTAGAAGCAATAGCGGCTTTATTATTAGGGAAAGATTATTTGAGCATCAAGCTCACCGTATATATGTGTTGTCTACTCATATATGGCTTTTCTTCGCCATTATATGCACCTTTATGACTTAAGTTTTTGCCAAGCTGGGTTGCCTGGATCCAGTGCTTATGCCCTACGTTCCCGCTTGTTCGGCTAGAGCATAAAGGCAGCACCTCTGCGATTGTTACAGCCGGGTTATCCGGACGTGTACCTCAGATGGGTGAAGCCGAAAGCTAGCGTTCTTAAGGGAATAATTGGTTAGCGGAAAAAAGACGAACTGCCCTCGTTGCCATATAAGCCCCCAAATTATAACTTGTAATGTGATTTTTAGCATCACGGCTTCGATATGCAAAAAAACGCATGCTGGCCCAGGGTGAGGAACCCTTAATGGAACTGTTCTCTCTGGAAGATGTTTCTTATGATTAAATGTAATATAACATAACTCCCCGAATACAACTTGTGTGTTCAAGCAACTATGACCGGATTGCCTTGTTTCCGAACGTACTTTGGTGTTTACCAATGGTATAGTATTCAGAAACACTCCAAACCTTGGGTTTCAGAGGTCGAAGCAAAAAGTCTGTCATGACAATCGTTTTACAATTCGGCTGGAGAAAAGTTTGACTATGAAAGTACATTGCGACTTGGACTCGAAATCTTCTTTCTTCTCTAGACTATCAAACAGGTTGTCTAGTTTACAATCCTATTGAGAAAACATAGCGGCTATCTTTACTTGGTTATACACTAAGCTAACAGGAATTTCTTGTCCATCTGGTCCCCGAGGTCCGACCCGGGCCATATGATTCGGATCAAGTCTGGTGTACCGCGTTTTCACCATGACCCAGGCCTCTCGTGCGCCTTTCCGACATGCTGATATCTTCCATATTTCAAAACGGCGATAAGCTCCCTTGAATAAATTCATGATCTCCTCCATACTTCATGGAGGAGGATTGGATGGCCATAAAGCCTTAGCCATGTTCCTGATTGCTTTTCGAGCTCGCTCGTGCACTTTGGACAGCTCTTGTAGCAGGCCGCATTGAAATACAGGCACTTCTCCCTCGGGACGTCCAGTCAGCACACCTGCAGAAAAAAACTTATAAACCTTTCCATCAGGGGACCGTGTGAAAGTCAGGCTAAAGAGCATACTCAATATGCCGCCTTTCAGCTTTTTGTTCTCCTTCAAGTCATCCGATAGTTGGGATCTTATGTCCTTCAATTCTTCGACTTGCTTGATATTTGCATCATGTAGTTTGTTCTCCACATTAATGGGCCGTGTTAATACACGTTGACCAGTGGCTTCTTGCCCTCCGGCATGTTGTTTGTCCGCATGAGCAGCCCTTAGCCTCTCCTCCAGCTGATCTGTCGACCCTACCAACAAAACGATGCATATTTAAGCAACATCATTGTAGGCACGGAATCTTATTTCTGGGTTACTATTACGCTTACCATCAGGTGCCTTCTTGGATTTCTTTAAATTTTCCAGTTTGGCGGTGCCAACAGTTAGCTCAGTTCGGGAATCTTCTAGCTCCTTCCATAATGTGTTATTTTTCCCCGTGATTACCTGATGATGTAACGACCCTTAAATCAGTTGAGACAACTGCTTCAAGACTCGGGGGCCACTGTCATATGATTATTGAATCTGCACAAGAAGTTCTTACCCGCATATCCTTTGAAAGCTGGTAAGTGGCTCCAACAAGTCCATATCGAGAAGCTCAGATGTAAGCATCCGTTGAGCTGAGAGCGTTGAATGCCTCTTCGGTAAAATTTGGGTCGTCCATAGATGGTCTCCGCCGCCGGTGATTCATCACACTCTCCACTTCAGAGTTGGTGACAGATACATTGTACGAATCCTCTGGAAGAGGACAATCCGGCATGGCCGTCGCGTCATTCCCAGTCCTTGTGCTAGGGTCTAGGGCCGGATTAGCGTATGCATGGACGGCCAGGTCTCTGGATATAGTCTGGCGTACGCTCCTCCTATGATATGGCACAACAGGAAACGTCACTGTCCGATCTATCCACTGAGTGCGTGTTAAAAAATATACCTCTTTGATGAGGGATAGGGCCCAGTAGTATCATCGTTTGCCTTTCTTTTTGAAGACTCGCCCTATGAATGCATCGTCTTCTTAGAGGACGCCTTTGCCGCAGTACGATGGGATGAGCATCACCCCTTGGGAGCACGATGTAGTGCCGTGGGTGAGTCGCAAGGGGAAAACTCTTTTTGAGGGGATGTCTCCTTCGTACATACATGGAGGAGGGGACATGGCCGGGGTAATCATCTATAATGGCCACTTCCGTGCCGTCGTTGCTCGTCTGATAAAAGACTCCCTCCTTAAATTCTGTAAATATATCCAGATCCTCTTCAAATCCAGGATCTAGGTCTTGATTATGGTTCTTCTACTGTGGAGCGGGGCTGTAGATCCCCGCGACGACCTTTCTCCATTCCCGTTAAAGGTAGCCGGATTAAGTTTGACTAAGCATAATTAAGGAAAAATATTGAGTGAGGCCTACGATCAAAAACTCACCCAGTAAATGGGATTATACATGGAGAAGCCTTCTCGGCACTTAAGGCAAGTGAAGTCTTCCTTCTCCCCTTTGTAAAGGTCAGCCAACATGGCGGCCAAAGCGGCAAAATAGACCGGACCCTTGCGCCCACAGCGTGATGCGTCGTCCTCCCCATTATAATGCCACATGGGGAGCCCTCTGGATTGGAGTGGCTAAAAGCATTGTGTTATTGAAATCGCCATTACCTCGACTATAGACAGCCCAGAATGGGAGAGTATTATGATCTTACTCACTAGCCTCTTAATCTCCGCACTGTCTTCTTCCTGAAAGCTTTGGGGATGCCAACTGTCATGCTTCTTTAAAGGAGCAGTGGAAAATTCGGGAAGACCTTATCGAATTGGGTCCGGGAGAACAACGTCTTCAATGTAGAACCACTCCGAGGGCCACTCTTTGGATGCCTTCTATGGAGTGCCAGACAGGTATCCTATTCCGGCGCGCTTCTTTAAAGGAGAAGTGGAAAATTCGGGAAGACCTTATCAGATTGGGACTGGGAGAACAACGTCTTCAATGGAGAACCACTCTGAGCGCCACTCTTCGGATGACTTCTTCGGAGTGTCGGACAGGTATCCTGTTCCGGCTATGCTCCACACTTCGGCGCCGCCCACCTTGAATATGGATCCCTTCTGGGGACTAGATCCGGGGGAGGACATATCCCTGCGTTTGAAGCTTGGTCAAATGGGTGTGGGATACCGAGCTACTCTCCCAATCGCCTTTTTGAGGCCCGTGGGGGCGCGAGGAAGAACTGAGAGTGCCAGCCATGTTTGGACGGTTTCCAATGGCAAGCTCTAAGGATTTTCGCCTCATTAGGAATGGCATCTGAGATTCAGTCTCTTTAAATAGACACCTTCCCTACGTTGTCAAGGGGTTACCTATAAAAATGCCTAGACCCTTCGTCTTTGTTCGACACATGGAGGCCGAGGCGACGGCAACACAAAAGCTGAAGGGTATGGTATTTAATGTAAAAGCCGAACTATACGAAGTACAATGGAGAACCCGCCTTGTAAAGCAGAAGAAATGAAGACGGATACAATGTCGTCATTGAAGGCAAGTTCGGGGGCTACTGAGGGAGCCCTGGATTATGGGGTCCTCGGGGAGCCGACCTATGTGACTTGGGCTAGACTGATGGGCCATAAAGATACAAGACACAATGCCTTCTGCCGTGTCCGGATGGGACTCTCCTTTGCGCGGATGGCAAGCTTGGCATTCAGATGTGTAGTTTCCTTCCTCTGTAACCCGACTTTGTACAACTCTAGCCCCCCCATTGCCTATATAAACCAGAAGGGTTAGTCCGTAGGGGCAATCACAATCATACAGGCTAGACATCTAGGGTTTAGCCATTACAATCTTGATGTAGATCACTCTTGTAACCCCTATACTCATCAAAGTCAGTCAAGCAGGAAGTAGGGTATTACCTCCATCAAGAGGGGCCGAACCTAGGTAAACATCGTGTCCCCTGCCTCCTATTACCTTTGATCCTTAGACGAACAGTTCGGGACCCCCTACCCGAGATCTGCCAGTTTTGACAACGACAGGTCACCTAGTGGAGTGACAAGTTGCGAACATGCATGTTTAACTCAGTCATGGTATAAAAGCCGGTCAAAATGGGTTATACGCTATACTCATTGAGTAGGAAGCCCCCAAATAACCCATAACATGGCATAAAAGCCGATCAAGAGGGTTATACGCTATGCTCATAGAGCAGGAAGCCCCCAAATGACCAAACATGGCATAAAAGCCGATCAAGAGGGTTATATGCAATGCTCATAGAGTAAGAAGCCCCCAAATGACCAAACATGGCATAAAAGCCGATCAAGAGGGTCATATGCTATGCTCATGGAGCACGAAGCCCCCCAATGACCTTGTGAGTAATCAATAATGACTCTTGCTCTAGAGATTTGAGATGAAATGACAGAGGCCTCGAATATTGGGGATGCCTGCTTTATTATACATATCAAAAAGAATGTACATCAATGAAAGTATATACAACGATGATAGCGTATGACTCAAGTGTAGTAAGGCAAAAGATGAGCAATGTTCCATGGCTTGTTGGTCTCCTTCTCAAACATGGGGAAACTTTGTTCTCTCTTATGTCAATGAGGTAGTAAGACCCGTTGTTGAGATTTTTTCTGATAAAAAAGGGTCCTTCCCAAGGAGGCGAAAGCTTATGCATCCCTGTATGGTTTTGAATCAAATGGAGCACTAAGTCACCCTCTTGAAAGGTCCAGCTTCGAACTCTATGATTATGATAGTGACATAGGTCTTGTTGATATATCGCTGAATGAGCCGCCGCATGGTCATGCTCTTCATCTAAGGCATCAAGTGCATCCTGAAGTGCCGTCTGATTATCAGCTTCGACATAAGCCACCACTCTAGGCAAGTCATGACGGATATCACTTGGGAGAACCGCCTCTACGCCAGAGACATTGAATAAAGGTGTGTAGCATGTTGACTTCTTGGGGGTAGTATTGATACTCCAAAGCACTGAAGGTAGCTCCTCAACCCAACAACCCGGCCTACACTCTAAAGGAACCATAAGCTGGGGCTTGATGCCTCTCAAGATTTCTTGGTTCGCTCATTCTGCTTGACCATTTGACTGTGGATGAGCCACTTAGGAAACATCAACAAGAATATGCTCTCTTTGACAAAACTCCTTCATAGAACCCTTAGAAAAATTGGTGACATTATTAGTGATGATACTATGAGGATATCCACAATGGAAAATCAGCTTTGCAACAAACTGAACACTTGTTGCCGCCTCACAATTGCTAACTGGCTCTGCCTCAATCCACTTAGTAAACTTGTGAACCACCACCAAAAGGTGGGTCTTATTATCCTTAGACCTCTTGAACGGTCCAACCATATCAAGCCCCCAAACTACAAAGGTCCAAGTTATTGGGATCTTCGCAATTCTTGAGCTGGCACGTGAGCCTGTCTTGCAAGTTTCTAACACCCGTCGCACTTGCTAATGATGTCCTCTACATTAGCATGAGCCGTCAACCAATAAAACCCATGACAAAAAGCTTTAGTCACTAAGGACTTAGAGTTGGCATGATGACCACAATCGCCTTCATGGATATCTCATAAAATCTCACAACCCTTAGGAGAAACACAATGTTGGAACACGCCTGTCACACTGCATCGGTGTAATTCGCCGTTAATGATAGTCATAGATTTATACCTCCAGGTTATTTGTCGCGCCAAAATTTCATTTTCAGGTAACTCCTCAAGGGTCATATAAGCTAAATAAGGCAGCATCCAGTGAGGAATACCATGAAGAGCTGCCACCAACTGCGCCTCCGGGACAGGAACAATGAGGTCCTTTTCAGACGGCAAATTGACGAAAGTTTTGTGCAAAACATCAAGGAACACATGAGGAGGTACCGACTTACGTTGAGAGCCGAGTCGGGACAATGCATCAGCCGCCTCATTCTTCCATTGATCAAGGTGATCCACATGATAACCCTTGAAGTGAGCAGCAATATTATCAACCGCCTGACGATAAGGCATCATGAGCAAGTCTTTAGAGTCCCACTTGCCCGAGACTTGCTGCGCCACAAGGTCTGAGTCACCCAGACACTTGACCCGGCTTAAATTCATCTTTTTATCCATATGAAGGACATGGATTAAAGCTTGATACTCAGCTGCATTAGTACAAGGAAATAATTGCCTTAAAACATAACAAAATTGGTTACCTCTTGGGGAAGTCAAAATAACTCCAGCCCCGAGCCTTCCAACTATCTGGATACATCAAAGTGAATTGTCCAATATGTGTTGTTAGGTTTCTCCTCTAGGGTGTGCAACTCTATCCAATCATTGATGAAATCCACCAAGGCTTCAGATTTGATGGCTGTTCTTGGCACATATTTTAGATTTTGAGGTCCAAGCTCAATTGCCCACTTAGCAACCCGACCCATGGCCTCGCTGTTTTGAATAATATCTCCTAAGGGAGTAGAGCTGACCACGGTAATAGGATGAACAAGAAAATAATGCTTCAGCTTGCGACTCGCCATGAACACCCCAAACACCAGTTTCTGCCAATGTGGATATCGTTGCATGGACTAAGTTAATACCTCACTGACTTAATAAGCCGGCCACTGAACTGGGTACTCCTTACCCGTCTCGTTGCGCTCCAGAACAACTGTGATTCTGGCAGCCTTGTTATTGGCCGCCACGTACTGAAGCAAGGGCGGCTCAGCCAATTGTTTCTTGAGCACCTTAAACACCTCATTGGTAGCATCACTCCAGAAAAAATGATCTGTCTTCTTCATCATCTAATACAGAGGAATTGCCTTCTCTCCCAGACGACTTATAAAATGGCTCAAAGCTGCAATACGACCCGCTAAACGATGGACATCATTGACATGCGCCGGCTTAGAAAGTGAGGTAATAGCCTTGATCTTCTCTGGGTTAGCTTCAATGCCCCTTTCTGAGAACAGAAATCCCAACAGTTTACTTGTAGCATGCCAAAGACACACTTGGAAGTGTTAAGCATCATTTATAGACCCAGAGATTGTCAAAAGTTTCTTTCAGATCATCGAGGAGAGTCTCCTTATTTTGGGACTTAACCACAATATCATCCACATGTGCATGAATGTTGCGCCCAATCTGGTTGTGAAAACAATTCTGAACACAACGTTAATTAGTCGCCTTAGCACTTTTGAGACCAAAAGGCATAGAAGCATATTAGAAAGCTCCAAAAGGTGTAATGAAAGTCGTCTTCTATTGGTTTTTAACTGCCATCTTGATATGATGATAACCTAAGCATCCAGGAAACATAAGATCTCACAACCCACCATTGCATCAATGATCTGATCGATAGGGGGAGGAGCAAATGGGTCAGCTAGACAAGCTTTGTTCAGATCTGTGTAGTCCACACACATATGCCATGTGGCGTTCTTCTTGAGTACAAGAATAGGGTTAGCCAACCACTTAGGGTGAAAACTTCAAGGACAAACCCAACCGCTAAGAGCCAAGCTACCTCTTCTCTATTGCCTTAAGTCTCTCTTAGTTTGAATAGCGAATGAACTATTTAACCGGCTTAAATTTAGGATCCACATTAAGAGTGTGCTCAGCGAATTCTCTTGGTACACCTAACATGTCAGAAGGTTTCAATGCAAAGATGTCTCGATTCTCACGGATGAACTAGATGAGCGCGCTTTCCTATTTAGGATCGATATTAGCCCCGACTGTGAACTGCTGAGATGAGTTGCCAGGGACAAAGTCAACCTGCTTAGTGTCATCAGCCGACTTAAACTTCAACAACGGGTCTTGCTTAGTGGTGGGCTTCTTAAAGGGGTCATATCAGCCGGGTCAACATCATCCTTATAAAAATTAAGTTCCTCGGTAGCACAAGCTGCCTCTGCATAAGTTACATCTCCTTCTTCACATTCCAAAGTAATTTTCTGATCCCCATGGATCATAGTTGTACCTTTTCGTCTTGGCATCTCAAGCTATAAATAAAAATAACAAGGGCGAGCCATGAACTTAGCATAAGCCGGCCATCCGCACAACACATGATATGGACTCTTGATTTTGACCACTTCAAACCATAGTTTCTCTGCTCTATAGTCAGTACCAAAGGCAACCTCCAATGCAATCTTGCCCGCAGGATACGCCGACTTACCAGGCACCACACCATGGAAGACCATGGAAGATGTCTTAAGATCTTTGTCAGTTAAATTCATCTGGCAAAGGTGTCATAATACATGATGTTCATACTGCTACCGCCATCCATAAGCACCTTAGTGAATTTATAACCCCCGACCTGAGGGGCCACCACCAATGCCAAATGACCCGGATAGTCAACTCAGGTCGTGTGATCCTCCCGACTCAGATAATTGGATGTTCTAACCACCGCAAGTATTGAGGGACTGCCGGCTCATTAGTATTGACCGCGCGCTTATGAACCTTCCGGTCTCGTTTGCAAAGACTTGTGCTGAACACATGATATCATCCACCATTGAGCTATTTTGGATTACTCTGATATCGTGACTGATTCCCTTGCTGATGTTTACCTTGGCCAGACTGTTGATTATAACCACCCTAGTTACCTTGATCTTGATAGCCAGTGTTTGAGCCATCGCCAAAGCCAAACCCTTGTGAGCCGGATCCTGACCCGTCGGGAGGCCCATTATTATTACCATGGCTCTGGTTGAGGCCGTAATTCTTGAACTCTTGCATAATCCAACAATCCTTCCAAGCTCGGGTTGATGGCTTTCCAGGAAGACTAAGCTTCGGGCACGGGTCATTAAGCACCGCCTCAACATTAAAAGGTTTTCCCTTGCCATACGACGGCTTACCATTACCATTGCAGCGTTGGTTCTTTTACCCAGTGCTGGAGTTAGCTACTAGATATGACACGCCATCAGGGTGTCTATGCTTACAACTATTGCCCTGGTTATTGCCATTATACCCTGCCACATTCTGCTGCTGACCCTTACCATTGTCACTCTTCTTGTCCTTGTGGGATTTCTCGTCGTCAGATCCATGGTCCTTTCTGGTATCAGAGTTCGCATATTTAATGAGAGCCGCCATGAGCTCACCCATGTCATTACAATGACACTTAAGCCACCCGAGCTTCTGTTTAAGGGGGTAAAGTGACAGTTCTTCTCCAACACTAGAACCACCTTACCCGCCGCAATACTATCCAATGAGTGAATAATAGCAGAGACTTGTCGGACCCAATGGTGGGCCGAGTCATCCTCGCGCTACACGCAGTTATCCAGATTGATAATCGTTAGAGGCTGCTTGCACGTCCCTTGAAAGTTCTTAATGAACTGCGCTTTCAACTCTTCCCATGAATTGATGGAATTAGGAGGCAATCCTTTTAACCATGTTTGTGTTGGCCCATCCAACATCATAGTAAAGTATTTGGCACACACTACATAATTGACATCTAGCATCTCCATGTCTAACTCATAACTCAGGCCTCAGGGGGGAGATCAGCTGTGTACTTAGGCACTTTATGAGGAACCTTGATATCCTTAGGTATGCGTTTGTTATGCAAAGCGGGTACTAAACAGGGCGCTCCAACATATATGGAAATTACGCCGGCCCTACTGAGGCCGAAGGGATCACCAGAGGCTGCTGGTAAGCCCCTAGTTGAGTCGCTGATGACCCACAAGTATATGGGGTCAATTTTAGCCTTTTCGATAAGTAAGAGTGTCGAACCCAACGAGGAGCAGAAGGAAATGACAAGTAGTTTTCAGCAAGGTAATGTCTGCAAGTGCTAAAATTGTAAGTAGCAAAGTAGTTTGATAGCAAGATAATTTGTAATGAGCAAGTAACGATAGTAGCAACAAAAGTGCAGCAAGGTAGCCCAATCCTTTGAGGCAAAGGACAGACCAAAACGGTCTCTTATGGTAAGAAAAGTGTTCTTGAGGGTACACGGGAATTTCATCTAGTCACTTTCATCATGTTGGCTTAATTCGTGTTTGCTACTTTGATAATTTGATATGTGGGTGGCCCGCTGCTAAGGTGTTGTTGTTACTTGAACAAACCTCCTACTTATGATTAACCCTCTCGCTAGCATATGCAACTATGAGAAAAGTATTAAGAATAAATACTAACCATAGCATTAAACTTTTGGATCCAACCGGTCCTTACGGAATAGCGCATAAACTTGGGTTTAAGCTTCTGTCACTCTCGCAACCCATCATCTAATAACTACACCACAATGCATTCCATTAGGCCCAAATATGGTGAGGTGTCATGTAGTCGGCATTCACATGACACCACTAAGGGAATCACAACATACATATCATCAAAATATTGAACACATATCAAGTTCACATGATTACATGCAACATGATTTCTCTCGTGACCTCAAGAACCAAAGTAACTACTCACAAATGATAATCATGCTCAACATTAGAGGGGTATTAAATAGCATAATGGATCTGAACATATAATCTTTCACCAAATAAACCATATAGTAATCAACTACAAGATGTAATCAACACTACTAGTCACCCACAAGCACCAATCTATAGTTCCGGTACAAAGATTGAACACAAGAGATGAACTAGGGTTTGAGACGAGTTGGTGCTGTTCAAGATGTTGATGAAGATAGCCCTCCCCAAGATGGAAGAGTTGTTGGTGATGATGATGACGATGATTTCCCCCTCCGAGAGGGAAGTTCCCCCAGCGGAATCGCTCCGCTGGAGGGCAAAAGTGCTCCTGCCCAAGTTCCGCCTTGAGATGGCGGTACTTCGTACCGAAATTCCTCTCTTGATTTTTTCTAGGTCAAAATGACTTATATACCAGAAGAGGGGCACCGGAGGTGGGCCGAGGGGGGCAGCACCCACCAGGGCGCGCTTGGGCCTCCTGGCGCGCCCATGTGGGTTGTGGCCACCTGGTGGACCCCCTCTTGTACTTGTTTGCTCCAATATTTATTAAATATTCCATAAAAATTCCTTGTGAAGTTTCAGCTCAGTTGGAGTTGTGCAGAATATGTAGCTTGACGTAACTTTTTCAGGTCCAGATTCCCAGCTGCCTGAATTCTCCCCCTTTGTGTATACATTGCATATTATGAGAGAAAAGGCATTAGAATCACTCCAAAAGAATTATTATACAATAAACAACATAAATAACAGTAGGAAAACATGATGTAAAATGGACGTATCAACTCCGCCAAGCTTAGACCTTGCTTGTCCTCAAGCGAATACCGAAATCGAAAAACATGTCCACATGCTTAGAGAGAGAGGTGTCAATAAAAACAAAAATACGGACATAGCAGCATCATGTAACTTATTATAATAGCAACAAACTTTAACATAAATTTTTTATGATAGGACTTTTATCATAGACTTCTCATGAACAAGTGATAATTCGTCACAACATCGAAGTATAGAGCATAAACTTTATTGGAAACCAACAAACTATGTTCTCAGTCAAATTTGCAACTACAATTCATCATTTTTTAGGAAGGGTCATGTATCGGAGCCTTTAGGCAAGTCCACATACTCAACCATCATTTAGTCTTGTATGATTGCTAAAACTCACCGCGTACACATGAGCAAAGCGTTTGAACCGGACACATAGAAAGATAGGAGCTTATAGTTTCGCCTCGCAACGCATTCACCTCAATGGTGATGTCAATAATAATAACTCATGCTACCCATATTCAACTGGATATATGTGCCTAGATCTTTCCTCTCCACATGATTCTTGGCAAAGGAAAAAAATAAAAGGAATAGAGAGAAAAACTTTAAATCTTGCATGAAAGTGAATACATGAAAATAAAAGATAGGCCCTTCGCAGAGGGAAGCAGAGGTTGCCATGTGCTTTTTGTTTGTATGCTCAACCCCTTAGTGCAAGAGAACGTCACGTTATATTGCCCCTTGTGATGGAAACCTTTATTATGCAGTCTGTCGCTTTTATCCTTCACCATCACAAGTTTGTCCAATGCTCAATTTTCCCTTACACTAAGTCACCTCAGACTTTTAGAAGCAATTTTTATTGACTTTTTTGCACCGATGACAACTTACTTGGTATCTTAATCAATCCATAGGTAGGTATGGTGGACTCACAAACAAGATTTGGGTTTAAGGTTTTTGGATGCACAAGTAGTATCTCTACTTAGTGCGGAATTTTTGGCTAGCAAAGATAGGGGCAAGCACCACATGTTGAAGGATCTATGACAATATAACTTCTATGTTAATATGAACAAACATAATTAATTAAGTTGGCTTTCTAGTCCAATGTCAATAGTTTTGGCATATAATATTTTGATGGAAGCTCACAATCATAAAAGATTTCCAGGATACTGTATTTGTATGTGAATCTTCTCTTCCCTTATTAATTCTTTCACGAGTTGCATCATTGACCAATGCTATGTTTGTAAATCTACCATAGAATTTACTACCTACACTTTTCCTTATGTAAAGTCATCACTTACACTACTGCAGGATGCTGCTAACGCGACACTATGATCAGAGACCCTTTTATGAATCTGTGTGTGATGCATTAATCGCAGACAGTGGTGTAAAAGAACTGTCAAAAAAGGTGCAAAATGTTGCGATGGCGGAGCCATCAAACATAGTTTGGATTTTAGTTACATGTGCGATGGAGGGCACACGGTTAGTCCATTCGAACTTTTTGTGATGAGGCAAAACAACAGAAACGGACAGCCATATCAATGTGCAGTTTGCTCCGATGAACTGTTTTCCATTAGGGAGTGTAACAGAAACGGTTAGCCAGATCAAGGTGTGTGTGACATACGACATATTACTCAGACAAACTGTTTTGGATTAAGAAACACAAAATAAATGGTTCAACTTAACAAGATGTGTGTGATATGCGGAATACAGTTCACATGGATGAACTGTTTGCGATGAGCCAAAAGAACACAAATGAGACCTGTAAATAATATGTGTGTGATACGTGGCAAACTGCCGACTCGGATGAACTTTTTGCGATGAGAAATTACAACACAAACGGTTAATACAATAAGGTCATGTGCGATTCTATGTGTATAAAAAACTTTGAAAACTGCAAACTAGTTGCTTGCGGTGGCGAGGAGTACCGCACATGATGCGTCTGCAAGTACTCGTGTTCGATGATTAGTAAGTTACACATGCGTTTCCTTATGTTAACATGTGTGTGAATTTGCAATATGGACAGTTAATATGCAAATGCCTTCTAGACATTGGGAACATGCTTAAAGTCAAAGAAATCTGTATGATACTAATACCTTCCATGAAAATTTAAGAACTTGGCTAACAGCATTTGAGTAACATATATATAGTGGTTACACTATTTGACAAAAGGAGGATCTTCGTAACACGGTTTTGACAACCATATGGTCCATATCTAGATACTTAAGATATTAACAACTATCACATTTTAAGTGGCTAACGACAACCAACCATATGGTCCATATCTACATACTTAACATAGTAACAGCTAGCACATTTTAAGAGGCTGAGGGCCAACAACCACACTATCCGCTAGAAGCAGCTTGATCACGGTGACTCGACATCTTGTCAATGAAAAGGAAGAGAACTCCTGTGCCTTGGTAGAGCATGAGTAGAACAGTGTCCAATATGGATGCATTGCCACGACAAGCGAGAACTTGTTAATTTGAATGGTTCCATTTCTGCAGGAAATGCAGTACCTTGCAATCGCTTTCGCGTTATTAGCAGGCACAAGTGTAATTCGACCACGTGGGAAATCGAACCAGGAACTGCTACAGCGAGAAGTTTCTGTTGAAATGTAGAATAAAAACCAATTGCAACATATCGCTGAAGATATATATAGTTTATGAGCAACAACATTAAAATAAGACTTTTTACCAGCGGTTGTGCACACAATTGGTCTTGTTCAATGTGTGCACCATAGCTATAATTCATCCCGTCCAAAATCCAGCGTTCATACATTGTGCTATTGTTGTCAGATTATCAACAAAGTTTATGACATGCTTCAAATCCTTCCAGTGAAATTTGGTACGCTTAGTAACATACAGATCATTCACTATGCATCCAACATATCTTGTTTAAAAGGTGGAAATGTATTATTTATTCCAAACATGGCAGAAGAATATATAGTGCGCATAATTTGGTAAATAGAACTTGTTACTGCCTAGGAACGGAGTTAGAAAATGAAATCACAATTGGTTGCTTAGATAGTGATCAATTAGTCAGAACAAATACCCTGATTTTGCTAAGTAATATGACAGCATCGAGAAAGTTGAAAGGACACTAACCTCAATCAGCCATTGATTGGTTGATGACGTTGGGGAAGTAAACATCCATGTTAATTGGACCGTGCTGTGGTGCATGCCATAGAATTTTTTTGCCAACTTTCAGTTCATAACACTTAGACATTTTTCTCCAAAGGTCCGCATTAAAATAGGAGTGGCCATGTTTATCAAGTTTTACGCTAACTGTCATTATATGTCCATGTTGCGTTGTCAATATGACATCCTGGGAGTCATCAACAAAGTAAAGTCCAAGATTTCCTTCTACTCCTGTTCTTGCAAAGCAAGGGATGTACTGCTTGAAATGAAAATTAAGATCATAAATTAGATATATTGAAGTAACAGAGCAAGATGCAAATGTGGGAGTAACTGATAGAACAGAGCAATTTATAGATGAAAGCAAAGTAGAAAAATATATAATTAAAAATAGATAACGTAACAAAGATTTGATGCAAATATATAGATAATGTAGCAACAGAGTATATGTTCACAAATTTAGGCCATGCCGACCGTGGTAGGTTGAGATTGAACATACCAAGCGCTCCCTGAAGTCATCCGGAATGGTGAGATAGAACTTCGTTTCCGTCTGGCCGCGACCACACTTGCCCGATTTGTGCTTGCACTGTGGACACATGAATGAACACCCACGAATCAGCTAGAACAATAATGATTCCATGGTGATTTCCGCCGGTTGATTAACAGCGACAGACGGACTGCGATAGGAGATATGTGAATGTTTTGCTAAGTTGATTACCTTGTCCATGAAAAAAGTCCCCGGCCCAATCCCGCAGAAAACCCCAGTCGACCAGAGTCTAGAATGTTGGTGCAGATAGGCGGCGGAAAGCGGTATGGGCAAAATCCCATGCCATTTGGAGCGAGACCTCCACCCACCGACAACAGCGCCATCGAGCTTAGGGTGGCCGCCGCGATAGAAGTTGATGAGGTGTATAGTTGCGGTGTAGTCCTTGGCCAGTGGGTGGGGACGAAGGGGGCAAGTGTTTTCTTTTTCCTTTTGCATGTGTGAGTGAACACACACGTTTGCAGAGGTGACGGAGAGGAATCGTGTGCGATAGTAAAACACCGAGATTCAATGGGAATCAAAATTTCCTTTGTCCTTTGTCCATGAGTATTTTTGTACGATGAACATAAACCATGCTAATAATCGTCTTCAAATTTGGCACTTTTCCAGGTTCATTTAAAATATTTAGGGGATTATGTGCATTTTCCAGGCATTAATGCACATAATTCTAATTCAAACAATCGGTGCTTGAAAAGGTGCACGAGAACGGTTTGGAAAACCATGGTCGTGCTATTTAGTGAATTCTCATGCCTTTTAAAAGGAATGGGCAGATATTTCAAGGAAATGTGTTTATTGGGTACCATACAAAAATGAAATACATGCTTGGAAAACATGACCCCTGGCGTGGTGCCATTGTATGGCCTCACCATGCCCTAGTAAAAAAATGAGAATGTTTGTATTAATTATGTCCTCATGCACGCAATTCATAAATCGAACCATCACCGAGGAAAATTCATGGTTTCGAGGGGAATCAACAAGATTGAAGGGGTCCGCGAATCCAAATTTCCTTCCTTGCCTGTCATTCAGTTTTTTCTACAATCAACATACCCCCTCGAATGCAACGTGCTTAAATTTGGCATCTTTCCGGGCTCATTTAACATATTAGGGGATTATGTAGGTTTTCTAGGCATTAATAAACATAATTCAAATTCAAACAATCGATGCATGGAAAGGTGAACATGAACGGTCTGGAAAAACCATACTCGTGGTATTTAGTGAATTCTCAAGCCTTTTACAGGGAATGCAAAGAGATATCAAGGGAATGCGTTTGCAATATAATTGTCAACAAAAATGCATCATTTACTGGGTTAGCAACTATAGAAAAATGAAATACGTGCTTGAAAAACATGACGCCTGGCTTGGTGCCATCATGGTATGGCCTCACCGTGCCCTGGTTAAAAGCTGAAAAGGTTTGATTAATGTCGTCATGCACGCCCTTCATAAATCGAACCGTCATCGAGGAAGTTCCATGCTTTCGAGAGGGAAATCACCAAGATTGAAGGGGAATCCAAATTGCCGTCCTAGTTTGTCATTCAGTTTTTTCCAACGATCAACATACTGCCTCAGATGCAACGTGTTCAAATTTGACATTTTTCTAGGCTCATTTACCATATTTAGGGGATTATTTGCATTTTCTAGGCATTAGTGCACATAATTCTAATTCAAACAATCTATGCTTGAAAAGGTGCATGAGAACGATCTGGAAAACCATGGTCATGCTATTTAGTAAATTCTCATGCCTTTTACAAGGAATGGGCAGATATTTGAAGGAAATGTGTGGCAAGAGTCAACTATAATCGCGCCATTGCTGGGTTAAGAACTATACAAAAATGAAATACATGCTTGGAAAACATGACGCCTGGAGTGGTGCCATGGTATGGCCTCACCGTGCCCTGGTAAAAATTTGAGAATGTTTTCCTTATGTCGTCATGCACGTCTTTCATAAATCGAACCATCACCGAGGAAGTTTCATGGTTTCGAGGGGGAAATCACCAAGATTGAAGGGGGATCCAAATTTCCTTTGTCCTATGTCCATGAGTTTTTTTCTATGATGAACATACACCATGCAAATCACTGCATTCAAATTTGACACTTTTCCGGGTTCATTTACCATATTTAGGGGATTATGTGCATTTCCTAGCCATTAATGCACATAATTCAACTTGAAACAATTGGTGCATGAAAGAGTGCACAAGAACGGCCTGGAAAATGATGATCGTGCCATTTAGTAAATTTGCATGCCTTTTACAATGAATGGACAGATATTTCGACGAAATGTGTGGCAATAGTGAACCAAAAACGTTTGTTTATTGGGTTTTCAACTATAGTAAAATTAAATAAATGGTTGAAAAACATGACGCCTGGTATGGTGCCATGGTATGACCTCACCATGCCCTGGTAAAAAATTTAGAAGGTTTGTCTTATGTCATCATGCACGCCCTTCATAAATCGAACCATCGCTAGGGAAGTTCCATGCTTTCAAGAGGGAAATCACCAAGATTGAAGGGGAATCCAAATTTTATTTGTTCTTTGCCATGGAGTTTTTTTTCTATGAAGAACATACACCCTGCAAATCACCGTGTTCAAATTTGGCATTTTTCAGGGCTCATTTACCATATTTAGGAGATTACGTGCATTTTCTAGGCATTTGGCACAAATAAGCCCAATCCAGCTACAGCTGCATGGAAGTGATGTGAGGGACGTGGATTGCCGTTCGATCGCGGCGCATCCTACGGTGCATACATGCGATCCGCGTGGCTGGGGTTCCTGCCAATCATAACGCAACACACAATAGGCTTAGCGCACACTGTTTTCGGAAGCGACGAAGATGAACTGTGTGCGATAATGAATGAGCAAAATTGTAAGGGAAGCTAGATTCCTTTGTCGTTTGTCGTTGAGCTCTTAAAAACCACCGCACTATATGGCTGCCTGGCCCCTCCGTCCCAGAGCTCTCTCCAAGCGTCGTTCATGGCACCGTGGCGCATAGTAACTATGAAGGAAGCGATGGCATCCCGCCGCGCCGCGTTCCTCGCCGCTCGCGATCGCACACATGGTAAGGAAGCGATAGAATCTCGCTGCGCCGAGTTCATCACTGCCGGCGGCCACACAGTTACGTGGGAGGACTTTGAGGCTGCCATGGCCAAATGGGCGGTGGATCTATAGGCGGCCAAAGCCGCACAGGAGGATCGAAAAATGAAGAAAGCAGTCAAGAAAAGGTAGTCCCACCACCGCAAGAAAGAAGAGGCTTTACGCCATGGTGAGGAGAGCTTGGCGGAGATTGAAGCACGGTGGGCTGCTGCCTACAAGGCCGAGAAGGAGAACATCGACGTCTGGTCAGCATGCCCCGATGGCAGCATGTGAGAAGTAGTTTAAGTTATTAGTATTATAGAAAATTACCAGTAGTACTTTAAGTTTGTAGTATTAACCTACAATGTCGGTAAGAGCATCCTTTGAGGCCTTTGAGTGTTGATTAGCATGGGTGCCCGTGTGCGTTTTTTTGCGTTAATTTTTAGAAGATCACAAAACACACGGTTTCTATGTCGTACCCGTGTGCGTTTTTTCGCGTTAATGATCCATAAGTCAATTACATGTGTGATGGTTCCTAATAAATCAGGCGTACCATTGACCGAAAAAATCGAATACACGTGTATGTTTTTTTGGAGACGGGATCTGTCAATTTTCTGTTTTGTCGCACATGAGTATTTTACGCGCTTCGTCTGTGTTGTGTGTTTCCCCCACCCAAGTTTCAAGTTTCGCAGTGAAATTTTCATTAGGCGCACGATTTCAGAATATATTCCTCCAACCACATCCCCACCCA
>NC_041387.1:209079298-209083607 GCF_002162155.2 Triticum dicoccoides | reverse complement strand
CCACCGATCTCTATCATGGCCCCGGCTTGATTGCTTAAATGGCGCCTGCAAAACATCCTCACGACTCCAAATCCCCACCGCCCTACCACCAGAGCACCGCTGCGCAAGCCCAACCACATATCACGTGGAGGTCGAGGAGCTGATGGCGGTCCATGGTGCGATGGCCACTGTGCGTGTTGACCCGGAGGAATGCCTCACCTCTGCTGCACCGACATGGTGCAGGCTCTGGCCCAGAAGAAGTGCCCTGGCGACTACCCCCCCCCCAAGGACATAATAGGTATGATCTGACCAGCTAAATCTTACCAATACCACTTGCATTAAGAATGTTCGTGCCTTGTTTATCTGAGTACTGCACACTATGTGATGTTCAAGTATTAACTGTCCAATTCAATTCACCAATACCATCAACAAACTTACAATACATGACTCGGGATATCACTAGAGATGCTTCCCATTTGCTATTTTTGGTGGATGTTAACCCTGTTGTACTTAACATGACTGTCCATGTACTTACACAGGGTCATAACGGACGATGTTGTTGTTCGTCGTCGAGGTTAGCTGCATCCCATTTCTTACATGATTTCACATCATTTGTGCAAATGCAGTTTAATTTCTATCATTTACTGGTTGCTTGTAGGTAGACATGACGGGGGCACTGATCCACGCTTCAACCCAACGGAAGAGCTCGCCTCAGGCGCCGCTGACTTTGGGCGGGCTCTGGCCAAGATGAAGTGCCCTAGTAACTACCTCTCAAGACTTACCAAGTATGAACTCAACAGTTCAATCTTACCAATACCGGTTGCAATTAATGGCTATGTTTTGTATGGTCGATGAATTAAGCATCATGTAGTAAACATGCCTAACACGTTTTATCTATTACCCTACCTTTTTATGGACAACTGGGTCATTATCTACTCTGGGAGCAGCTGCCTTGTGATGTTTAACTCTGCCAATTGCATTTTTATCAGTACTGGTTTCAATGGCCATTAAGCCTGTTGCAATTAACAATTGAATCCATTTTTAAACAGTTGTATTCCAACGGCTACAAACTTACAAAACATGACCTAGGATGTTGTTAAGCCTGTTGCAATTAACAGTTGTATCCATTTTTTAATTTGTCCTTTTGCTACCATGCCACTCTCCGCAATGAAGATATACTAGAGTTGCTTCCCATTTGCTTTTTTTGGTGGATGCTAACCCTGTTGTACTTAACATGCCTATCCAGGTACTTACATAGGGTCATAATAGGCGATGTAGTTGTTTGTCATCGAAGTTAGCTGCATCCCATGTCTTACAGTATTTTACATCATTTGTGCAATTGCAGTTTGGCTTCAAACATTGACTTGCTTCTTGTAGGTACACATGTCGAGGGCACTGATCCATGCTTCACCCTGGAGTATTTCCCTACCATTTTATAGACAACTGAGCCATTATCTGCTCTAGCAACACCTGCCTTGTGATGTTTAACTCTGCCAATTACATTTTTATCAGTACCGGTTTCAATGGCCATTAATCATGTTGCAATTAACAGTTGTATCCATTTTTAAACAGCTGTATTTCAACAGCTACAAATTTACAAAACTTGAATTAGGATGATGTTTAGACTGTTGCAATTAATAGTTGTATCCATTTTTTAATCCGTCCCTTTGCTTCCGTGCTACTCTTTCGCAATGAAGATATCAGTACAGATGCTGTCGTTTTATTACCATTTGCTATTTTTGGTGGATGTTAACCCTCTTGTAGTTAACATTGGCTTTCCATGTACTTACACAGGGCTACAATGGGCGATGCTGTTGTTTGCCGTCGAGGTTAGCTGCATCCCACGTCTTATACACCATCTATTCCTAAATTTAAGTATTTTTAGAGATTCCAATATAGACTACATGTAGAGCAAAATGAGTGAATCTAGATGATAATCTAAGCTATATCTATAATTCTATATACATCTGTATGTAGTTCATATTGAAATTTCTAAAAATACTTGTACTTAGGAATGTAGCTAGTTGTATTTTCATCATTTGTGCAATCTCAGTTTAGCTTCTAACATTTACTGGTTGCTTGTAGGTACATATATGAGCAGTACTGATCCACGCTTCGATCCCTTTTGTGTATGGGGCAATGAGATATTCACGAACAAGCATCAAATGATGAAACTAAAAAAGATTTTTAGGTGAAAGAAACTGGTGAGGGGAATTAAGCTCTTTCTTTACACTTTGACCAAGAGAACATTGAACATTCGGATGGTAAGTAATGTGTTGCCTTTTCCCCTTGCCCACAACAAGTTACTCTATTAGACGTCATGATCTGATATTTTTCTCTTTTCAGTGGTTTCCGAAGCTATTTACCGATGATTACCTTGCAAACTACATGACGGGAGTGGAGGCAACTAAGGTTAAAGTATATAATTCATGCTACCATGATAATGCTCAGTCTTCCTGAAGGCGGTGAAGGATGGGTAGGCAATCATCACAAGGGGTTGGACAAAAGTTGTTCATGCCTATGGCATACAGGAAGCCACATTATGGGCGTTCTGCTTCTTCAACACCATCGACAGTCAAAATGATTTACACTTGTCTCTTCACCTTTACCGCATGTAAATATTGTGGTTCATCATAGTTAATTGCTATCTAATCCTGTAATTACTGAACATATTGTACTGACAATTATATTTATGGATTCCTTGTTGAACCATTATGCTGAGAATTTGAATTCCACGTTTCATATTTCAAAATTTCCAATTCAAATAATAAATTACAGCCAAAAAATGTATAGGATCGAATAAAATAATGTGCACACGGTTAGAAAGAAAACAGCGTGTGCGATGAAAAAAGAAAACAGACGGTTCTTTGATGTGAAACGCTTGCGATGCCCGACGGCCGCAAACACGGTTTCGTCGCATATGCGTGTGCGATTCATGGTAATACGGCACACATTTCAAACTAGTGCGCATGTGTGATAGGAATACCAATCGCACACAGTCATGAAAATGTACGCGTTGGCGTTAGTAGAGGCACCGCACAATTTTACATTCTTGAACTGTGTGCGATAGCGTACCTATCACAAACATATCGATAGATTAAATGTTGATGTCCACCTTTTTCACATGACTATAGCGGCGTAATCTTTTGAGATGTCTCTCTGATTAGATACGTAACGTCGAGATGTTACGTGTGTGACTGGGGCATCTTCTCATACGTTTATTCTATGGCGAACGTGAGTAGCCACTCGCCCATCCCCGACGGTTTTTGGGTCGTGTGGGAAGGACCTCCCTATTGCCCACTGTCACGCCCAATATGCGACCCTATCCTAAAGGAACTCGAAGGTCCCACAAAGGATAGAAGTGCATATTGGAGACGCTTTTGCAAGGTGGATATCATTACACCGTACCATTACATAATAGTTTGGGATACATACAAAAGTCATACAATGCCACGTGAATACAACAACATCATACACAAGAGCAACATCCGACTACAGATGAAACACAAACAGAAACTCAAACAACATCCACCCTGCTAGCCCAGGCTGCCGACCAGGAACCTATCCCCTGAACGACGAAGCAGAAGAAGAACTCAAGACAAGCAAGCATCGCTCTCACGTCATGATCATCGCATTACCTGTACCTGCAACTGTTGTTGTAGTAATCTGTGAGCCACGAGGACTCAGCAATCCCATTATCATGGGTATCAAGACTAGCAAAGCTTAATAGGTATGGAATGGATAAGTGGTGAGGTTGCAGCAGCGACTAAGCAATGTATGGTGGCTACCTTATGAATACAAGAATAAGATGAGAAGCTACGCAAATGGTCACAAACTAGTAATGATCAAGAAGTGATCCTGAGCTACTTATGTTCAAACATAACACCACCGTGTTCTCTTCTCGACCCACTCGAAAAGAGACCATCACGGTTACACACGCGGTTGGGTATTTTAATTCGAACCTAGTGTCAAGTTCTCTACAACCAGATATAAACAAATTCCCATCTGCCACATAACCGCGGGCACGGCTTTCAAAAGTTTAAACCCTGCAGGGGTGTCCCAACTTAGCCCATTATAAGCTCACAATCCGCGGAGACAATGCTCCATCGCAGGACATCCGATCAGACTCGGGATCCCGGTGCACAAGACATTTCGAAAATGGTAAAACTAATCCAGCAAAACCTCCCATCGTGCCGACATCCTGATACTAGCCGCGCGTATCTCATCTCAGGCCACGATCGGATTGTCCAAACTTCCGGTAGGCCAATCACAGAGTTGCCCCTGGAGGCCACAGGCGGTTTACAGGTTCGACCAACACTCATGAGGAGCA
>NC_041387.1:209003074-209078926 GCF_002162155.2 Triticum dicoccoides | reverse complement strand
CCCCGGGGGCCGGCAAGTCCCTATGCAAGTTTTTAGTTGTTATTAGGCAAATGTTAAAACCAATGTTGGGCCTTGCTGGAAGAGTTTTATTCAAAGCGAACTGTCAAGAGGGTCCCATAACCCTCACCGTGTTAGGGACGCAAAATCAAGGAACATAACACCGGTATGACGGAAACTAGGGCGGCAAGAGTGGAACAAAACACCAGGCATAAGGCTGAGCCTTCCATGCTTTACCTAGTATATAGATGCATTAATTAAATAAGAGATATTGTGATATCCCAACATAAACCTGTTCCAACATGGAGCAATCTTCAACTCCACCTGCAACTAACAATGTTATAAGAGGGGTTGAGCAAAGCGGTGACATAGCCAAACAACGGTTTGCTAGGAAGGGTGAAAAAGGTTATAGGTTGACATGGCAATTTGGGAGGCTTGATAAACAAGTTGTAGGAAGCGCGACTTAGCGATAGCATCGAAACAACTAGCATAGCAATGATAGTAGTGAGATCCAGGGTAACGGTCATCTTGCCTGAAATCCCGCTAAGAAGAAGAACAAGTCCATGAAGAAGACGAACGGGCGAATACAAACCAAGCATAGACGAACGAAACGTCACGATCGCAACGAAACAGGAACTATCGAGAAGAAGCACAACCGGAAAGAAGTAAACAACATAGTAAACAAATAACACATGAACAAGGCATGATGCACAACCAAGTATGATGCATGACAAGATTAAATGTTGTTAACAAGGCAAGAGGTGAAGCATAACAAAACTACCTATCTAGGCAATTTTAAATGAGGCCGGAAACAACAAACAACAATTCCGGAAAATCCTCATGTCATATTATGAATTTGCTACTGTTCTGCCCTATACACAATTTTAGAGTTGTTAAACATGCCAAATAATGCTACCATGTTAATCTATGCAATTTTCTAGCCCATTTACATATAAAGAACAATTAAAACCGAGCTACGGTTTTTTAGTTATGAAATAAACCATTTTAACATGTTATTATACAAATTAAATGCAAACATCCATTTTAAACATTTCAAACATGGATGAAAGATGCAGATTATGAAAGTACAGGAAAATCTGAGCATTTTACATATATAACATGTTTTATTTGGATGCATGGACATTTAGTTATGAGCATTTTAAAAATAATGGCACTACTGTAAATATGCATGCAGTGGAATTAGACAAATCCCAGCGAACAATAAAAAAAGGAAGCGGGCCGAATGATGCGCATTGTGGAAGCCCAGCAGCAGATCTTGCTCGAAGCGGCTGAGTGATTGTGTAGAGAAAAAGAAAACAAGGCAAAAACTGGGGGCTCATGGGACTCGAATCCAGTACCTCTTGGATGCGAGCGCGTGTGGCTAACCAGCTGGGCTAGTGCTGTGATCTCTCTAGAGAAGGAGCACGACATCCTTTCAATGGATGCCAAGGCCAATCCCTGACCTTCCATGAACGAACAGGAATCCTTGCCGGCGGTGAACTCGATCAAGACGGTGACTACAGAGGCTGTAGAGCACCGACGGACATGCGGAACAGGGACGCTGGTGCGCTGTGAGGATACATCGTGCAGAAGGCTCGAGTGTGTGGGAAGACTCGAGGACGAGCTCGAGGTCGCCTCGGTCATTGTGGCAGCGAGATGAAGCAGGTCCACGGACTCGTAATCGAGCGTGGCCATGCGCGTCTGCAGATGCATGTGCATGGGGGTGCAGACAGGGCGTCAAGGGTAACGAAGTCAGCGAGCATGTGTGTAGCAAGAAGCAGAGCGAACCGAGGTGTATAGCGATGTGCACGAGCATGCAATCAAGCTCGAGGTCACGGCCATGGCGGCCGAAACCAGCTACGCGACGAGGCATGCGGGTGCGCGGGTGTGCGAGGAAACTGGCAAGGACGCGAGCGTAGCATGGTGTGCGTGGACGCAGCTATGGACATAGAGCGAGGTGCTCTATTTTGTGCGCAAGGCGAGGGCACAACGACAAGTGTCTAACATGAACAGATCGAGGCTGAACGGAAACAAAATACGCTTATGGAGAGCGAGGAGGGGCGGCTGCTCACCGGGGTCCCGTAGGACAAGACGAAGAGGCCGGAAGCACAACGTCAGAGGCGCGAGGAGGCTCTGATCATGGCAGCGTTCGGCTCCGTGAAGATGAGGAAGCAGGGGAAGAAGATGGCGACGTAGTGGAGACGACCTGGGGCGGGGAAGACGCCTGAACGGATGTAGTAGACGCAGAGGAAGAAGATGGACATGTCGGAGACGATCTTGATGCCCTCCGACTGCGAGAACAACGACGGACGCCGGCGGGGGTTTCTCTCGGTTGTCTGTTCTTGGAGAAGAGAAGAACAACAAGACGAAGCAGAGGGTTAGTAGCGGCGGCGGGAGGGGGAAGAGAGAAACCCTAGAGCGATGGATTGGGGGTTTTATAGGAGGGGAGGCGCGGAATCGTGGCTGCCCTCGTGGCCATGTATGCTACTGCTTCAGTTTTACTGTGAGGGGGAAGGTGTGCGTGAGGTGCAAGAAAAGTAGGGAGAAGAGAGAATGACAGGTGGGGGCGTCTAGGAGCATGTGCAAAAATTACTAGGGGAGAGAGGAGTTCGGCTAGATCGGCTGGAATTGAACAGGAGGAGGAGGCCCAAGTGCCCTGCTGGGAGGCCACCACCCTCCTCTTTCTTTTCTTCAAATAGAAAAAAGAGAAAAGAAATACACAGGTGTAATGGAGAGGTGTGAGATGGAGATAAGAATATCCTTGGACTCCTGGATTTATGTAGACTCTGAATAAATTGCTTTGGGCATTTTGAGAGAAAGAAAATTATCGCAAGTTTGAATTAAATTCAAACTTGAGGCAATTTTGATTCCGACCAAATCAATTCCAAAAGATCTCAAAATTGGCAAACAGGTTGTAGGCATGGTTGAGAATTTATAGGAAAACAATTAACATTATTGGAGGCAGGAGAAATGTCACTTGACATGAAAGCCAAATTTTGAAATAAAGTAGGAAGTGGATATGTTGTGCACTTGGGGAAAATGTTGATGGAATAGATGAAGATGGATAGCACACCAACAATACATCAACATGAAGAAATCAACCCACATGATGATCATGATAGAATGCAATAAAATGACACAAGGCATATCAAATCATATAGCATAGCAAAGCAAGAATGATCATGGCAACAACAAGGATGGCATCCTATAATCAATAATGAACATGATGCAAGAAGCAAAATATATGACAAGGCACTCAACATGATCATGACATAAACATATAGGAATGAAATATGCAAAACAATTATGATAATGTGTCGGCATTCTGGGAACGGGGGTACCCAGACTTGCCTGCCTGCGGCCTGCGGCGTGGCTCAAGGAGTGGCCCAGTACGGCCCATCTTCACCAACACAAGCTCAAGACCCTCGCGAGGGGCCAAGCCTCGTGAGGCGGACGACAGGAGGCTTCCTCAGGCATGGCCACGTCAGGCTGGCTCACGAGGAGGTGGAGAGATCAAGGCGGGGTACCTCATGAGGTGCCCGTGATGCAAGCCATGACGACCAAGGCGCAGGCGGGCGCCGGCCTGTGCAGAGTCCTTGTTTCCCCTTTTTTGCAAAGGGGGCAAGCGCATGCAAGGGTATCAAGAAAAGGCAACCATTTCAGTGCAACAAGACCAAGACCAGCAGGACGGCAGATCGAAGGTCATCATGGAGCCCAAGCAAGCGTCATCGTCAGGGTCTTTTGGCAGGCGAGGACCAACTTTAGTCAGGATAAGTGTACTAGATGTTCCCCTTCAAATTGACCAATTGTTGGCGCCCTTCCCGCTCAATATTTGGGAAGAGGCCCGGGGCCTTCGCCTATAAATAGGACTAGCCACCCACAGGGTAGGGCAACTGGATCTGATCAGATCGACACCCAAGAGAGAGAGAGAGAGCGCGATTGAACTCCCCTAGGAGCTCATCGCACCAACCAAGAACAGACCCTCACGAGGCTGTTCTTCCCTTGTACTGTTCCTCATCAGCCCTAGAGGCAATCCACACACCACAAACTGGAGTAGGGTATTACACCACAATGGTGGCATGAACCATTATAAACCTTGTGTCACTTGTGTTGTTCTTCGAGCAGTTTAGATCCAAGCGAGACGGTGAAACATGGGTAGGCTGAGGGTGTGATTTCCACGCGCACCCCAGTGTTCGAACCTCAAGGGTCTACCGGAACCCGAAATCCGACATTTGGCGCGCCAGGTAGGGGTGCGCCGGAGCTCTCCCTTCCGTCGACCCGTTCCCCATCAGCACCATGCTCCGCCCTCATGGAGGCCAACGCACTACCCGCTCCGGCTGTCGACGCTGGCGCGGGAACCAGGGGGCTTCGAGCCCTAGCCCTCGCCTTGCGATGGGTGCAGTGGCTGAACAAGTTCAAGCCGGACATGCCGCCGTGCTACGACGGCGTGGCCGATCCGCTGGCCTTCCTGCTGGCATATGAAGAAGCCGTCCTCAAGGCCGGAGGCGATGACACGGTCATGGCTAACTGGCTGCCCATGGCCCTCACCGGCGTCCCGCGCATGTGGCTGCTCCACCTGTCGGCGGCTTCTGTGGCCTCCTGGGAGGAGTTGCGCAACCTCTTCCTCGCCCATCATGCTGCACTGGTGCCCCCTGTCGTCGCAGCCCTCCTGGGTGGATCGCAGGCACCACCTTCAGGCCACCCCATCAAGCCATTCGTCCGCCAGATCAGCGCCGCCCTTGTGCCGCGCGGGGCGCCTCCGAGTTGGGCGCCACCTAAATCCGATCTGGCCTTCAGCTCAGATGATCACCCCTCCAACTCGGCTTGCTCGGGCACGCTCCTAATGTTATGCACCCCCACCATCTGCAACATGGCGGTCACCAAGACCCTCATCGACGGTGGCGCTGGCCTCAGCGTGCTCTTAGTGGAGGCCTTCAGCCTTCTCCACATACGGTTGGAACGGCTGCAGCCCAGCAAGCACTTCTTGGGCGTCGGAGGTAGCTACCTCGGCTCCCTGGGGCAGATCTGCCTTCCGGTGACCTTCGGCACCTACGACAACTTCCGCACGGAGCTAATCGACTTCAACATCACCCCCATCGGCCTCCCATACAACGCCATCCTAGGCTACCCGGCGCTAGCCCCGTTCATAGCCGCAACTCACCCGGCATACAACCTCATGAAGATGCCCAGGAGTAGCGGCATCCTCACCGTGTCCGGGACATCGAGGACGCGTTGGAAGCGCTCAATCTCTTTTTCAAGGCCGCGGCGGCGGCACAGCCCGTCGACTCGGACGCCTCTGAGCCCAAGGGGGCCGCACCGACCAAGAAGAAGCAGCTATTCACTCAGGACAAGGCGGAAACCAAGCAGGTACTGGTTGACGAGGACGGATCCACCAATGCCACCTTCACCATAGGCGCCAACCTCGAGCCCGAACAGAAGGAAGCTTTGGTGAAATTCTTGTGCGCGAACAAGAAGGTATCCGCGTGGGAACCTGAGAAGCTAGCAGGGGTCCCGAGGGGCGTAATCGAGCATCACCTCAATGTGTGCCCCAATGTGCGCCCAGTGAAGCAGAAGGCAAGGCGGCAGTCCACAGAAAAGCAAGCTTTCATCATCCAAGAGACCCGCAAGTCGGAAACGGCGGGGGTCATTCACGAGGTCCGCTACCCAGACTGGCTGGCTAACCCTATGGTCGTACCTAAGAAGGGGGGAAAGGAACGCATGTGTTTCGACTTCACCAACCTCAATAAGGCCTTCCCGCAGGATCCGTTCCCGCTCCCTCGCATCAACCAGATCGTCGACTCCACCGCTGAGTGCGATTTGTTGTGTTTCCTGGATGCCTTCTCCGGCTACCACTAGATCAAGATGGCAGTAGAAGATGTGAAAAGACGGCCTTCCTGACCCCGTGCGGGGTTTACTGCTATACGTGCATGCCATTCGGGTTGCACAATGCCGGTGTGACCTTTCAGCGGCTGATGCACATTGCCTTGGGTCGGCAGCTCGGGAGGAATGCGGAGGCTTATGTTGATGACATTGTGGTAAAATCCCGAGAGGCAAGAACTCTGATACAGGACTTTGAAGAAACCTTTGGGAGCCTCAACAAGGTGGACATGCGGCTCAACCCGGAGAAGTGTGTGTTTGGGGGTCCCCTCGGGCATGCTCCTGGGTTTCCTAGTATCCCAGCGGGGCATCGACGCCAACCCTGAAAAGGTAAAAGCAGTCGAGGACATGAGCCCGCCAAAGACCCTCAGAGAGATGCAGAAGCTCACTGGGCGCGTGACCGCACTAGGGCGTTTCATCTCCAAGTTGGGGGAGTGAGCGCTGCCCTTCTTCAAGCTGATGAAGAAAAAGGGCCCCTTTGAATGGACTGAAGAGGCCGACAAGGCGTTCCAGGATCTCAAGAGGTACTTGACCTGCCCCCCGGTGATGGTGGCTCCGCGCCCTCAGGAGCCCCTGGTGCTCTACCTTGCGGACACCCCCTACTCTACTAGCGCAGCCCTGGTGGCTGTCAGGGAGGAGCGTAGGACCAAGGCCGTAGCAACCGTCCGAGTTAAAGCGAAGCAGGGCCGAGAGGGCCTCACAGCGACCAGAGCTGCAGCCAAGGAAGACCAGCCACAGAAGGGGAGCATATCCAAAACAGAAGAGGCCCCTCCCCCAGGCGACCAGTCGCCAGGGGATCTGTTGTCTCAGGAGGCGCCCGAGCCTCCGGAGGATGCTAGTGGCACCAACACTCCCAACCTAGTCGAGCATCCAGTATACTTCGTCAGCACGGTATTGTGGGACGCAAGGTCGCGGTAGCCCATGCCCCAGAAGCTCCTCCTCGCGTTGTTGGTGGCCTCGCGCAAGATGCGGCACTATTTCCTGGCGAGGATCGATCGCTCTCCCCAGGGAGTGAGGCACCAGACGGATGGGTCATGTACTTCGACGGGGCGTTCTCCCGACACGGTGCAGGGGCTGGTGCGGTCCTCATATCCCCCACTCAAGACAAGCTCTACTACGCCGTGCAACTCTGTTTTCAGCATGGGGAAAAGGTCTCCAACGACGTAGCAGAATAAGAAGGCCTGATAGTAGGCCTGAAGGCTGCAGTCGCCCTGGGGGTGAAGTGCCTCACCATCAAGGGTGATTTGCAGCTCCTTGTTAACTTCTTCAACAAAGTATATGAACAAAAGGACGAGCACATGGAAGCCTACCTTGCAGAGGTCCGCAGGATGGAGAAGCAGTTTTGGGGGCTGGAGTTGCAGCATGTGCCTCGCGGCACCAATCAAGAGGCTGATGACATCGCGAAAGGGCATCCAGGAGGCTACCTCAGGAGCCTAGCGTCTTCGAGGAGCGGTTGTTTAAGCCCTCGGCAATGCCATCGCTATCAAGCACGGCGCAGCCCCGAGGGGACCTCCCCCAGCCGCCTGCCTCGGGAGCCCCGGTCTGCGGCCTGACATCCAGAGCGCGTCTGCTCTTGGCGCTGGAACCTCAGGAAGGGTGCTGGATCACGGAGCTCAGGAGTTACCTGACGCGAGGCACGTTCCCAGAAAAGGAGGAGGAGGCGGAGCGTGTGGCACGGCAGGCCACATCATACTGCCTCAAGGATGGGGAGCTCTACCGAAGACGACCGAATGATGTGTCCCTGCGTTGCATTTCCAGGGAGCAGGGGAAGGAGCTACTAGCAGACATACACGGTGGCGACTGTGGGCATCACTCGTCATCGCGAAACCTCGTCGGTAAGGCGTTCCGCAGCGGGTTCTATTGGCCCACAGGACTCAATGATGCTGCAGAACTGGTATGAGCTTGTGAGGCCTGTCAGTTCCATGCCAAGCAGATCCATCAGCCGGCGGGAGGTCTGCAGACTATACCCCTCTCGTGGCCCTTTGCAGTCTGGGGAGTGGATATCCTAGGCCCATCCCCTCAGGGGCCACGGGGCTACCGCTACCTCTACGTTGCCGTGGACAAGTTCACCAAGTGGGTTGAGGTGGAAGTTGTCCGCACCATCCCCGCAGGCTCCACGGTCAAGTTCATCAAGGGGCTCATGAGCCGATTCGGGGTGCCGAACCGCATCATCACCGACAACGGTTCGCAGTTCACCAGTAACCTCTTCAAAACATACTGTGCTAACATTGGAACGCAGATATGCTACGCTTCGGTGGTGCACACGCGCAGCAACGGTCAGGCTGAGCGAGCCAACGCAGAGGTCCTGAGGGGCCTCAAGACTAGAACCTTCAAGAAGAAGCTGGAGGCCTGCGGCAGGGGCTGGTACGATGAGCTCCAGTCCGTGCTGTGGTCAATCCGCACGACCTCAACAAAACCGATTGGTGAGACCCCGTTCTTTCTGGTCTACGGAGCTGAAACCGTTCTCCCTCACGAGGTCAGACGTCTCTCCGCGCGGGTACTGGTGTTCGACGAAGCGCAGCAGGATGCCAAGCGGGGGATGGATCTCTTACTGGGGGAGGAGCATCACCGAGAAGCCTCCCTGCGGGCGGCGAGGTACCAACAAGCGCTGCGGCGATACCACTGCCGCAACATCCTCCCCAGGACTCTCAAGGTAGGGGACCTCGTACTCAGACGGGTTCTCTCCAGGGAGGGGCTGCATAAGATCTCTCCCATGTGGGAGGGCCCGTTCAAGGTTGTTCATATTTCCAGGCCCAGCTCTGCATGCTTGGAGACCCAGGAGGGAGTGCCCATCCAAAATGCGTGGAACATCCAACACCTCCGAAGGTTTTACCCCTAAAAAAGGCCCGGTGCCTGTGAAGAAGGCGAATGCCTGTGAAGTTGCTGTGTTGTGGAAAAGGCCCGATGCCTGTGAAGAAGGTGAACGCCTGTGAAGCAGCTGTGTTTTGGAAAAGGCCTGGTGCCTGTGAAGAAGGCAAACGCCTGTGAAGCTCGCCGCTCGTGACACTCTCATGTAATAATGAGTGGGGCTGTACACGACCCGGAGTCTCTGGGGTGCCGCCCTCGGGCCTCGGGGGCTCCCGCCCATGCCTAGTGGCAGCACTTAGTTCCGCGCTGGTGAGAAGACGTCAAAGACTAGAATAGGTGCCGGACGCGGCCTTTTTCATTTGCTTTTCGCAGTTGGCATGTTTGTTCCTGTTTGAAGTTTTTCCCAAAGCTGTTTCAAGCTCGCAACTCATCCGTTTTGCTTGTTCGTTTCGTTTTCTCCCGCGCAAAGTCGCGCGAGGGGGGAGCGTGGGCACCCTCGCGAGTTTTTTCTGCCCAGCAATTTCGATCTTCCCTGTTCGAGTCCGCTATGGGAGCACCCCTCCCAGTCCATGCCCCATGGGCATCGCGACACGATCGCGGGGCCTGGGTTGGTTCCCCTCGCTACCAAGGTTGGGCACTACCCCTGCTGACTAAACTCTGCAGGGCACAAGGCGCAGGACGAGGCACCGGCCTCAGGAGGCGAGGACCGCGACGAGCCCCCCCAAGATAAGTGGTTTTCACGCATAGACGCACAAAATGAAAACATAGCACATAAGCAGTAGAAACAACGCACCAATTAAAACAGCGACGGTTCAGCTCTATGCACATAAGCAAAAGGGGGACGACTTGCTCGGCGCCAGCTCTCAGCGAAGGCTCGTACTGCCTCCGAAGCTCAGCTGGATTCTGACTCCCGCTTCACCGGAGCACGGCGGCAGGCCGACCCGCTGCCCTATCCCAGACGAGGACGACGACGAGGGGGCTGGTCACGACCACCGCTGGAGGAGCTGCTACCCGAAGGGGAGTCATCGTAGCTTGGCGGATCTCGGGCCCCGCTGCCCGTGCGCCCTTCGCCCCCTTCACCCCGACCAACGCCGGGGCTGGGCACACGACTACGGTCATCATCTTTAGGACAACAACCGGCACAACGGCCGTCTTCCCCGAACACCCTCACGTAGAGGGTGGCGTCACCGTCAAACTTGAAGTGCAGAGTGCAATGTCGGCGCAGGCCACGCGTGCGGGCAAATGTTTGCCAACCATAGGGCAAGGCCGCCTCCCCGGCGGTGGAGACCTCCAGGGTAGCCCAAGAGGACCTGCTGCAACAACCATCTGCTTGGAGCCAAAGGCCGCCTGGGGCACCATCCGGAAGCTCACCTATGAAGAAACGGGGAAGCTGAAGCCAGGTGCCGGTCGGGTCCGTCGACCACACGACAAACTCCGGCAGCACCTCCGCTGAGCGGAAGCGCGGCCTTGGGGGTCGCGTAGCCTCAGCGTACCTCTCGGTGGCAGCTAGACACCCACCGCCACACAGAGGGCTGCTTCCACGACCCCGGGAGGCCGCAGCAGGGACAACTGGGTGCTTGCGAGGGCGGCCCCGGTCGCGCTTGGTCGGAGGGGAGCCGGGCCCTTCCTGGCGAGCTTTCCCTTTCTCCGCGGCCGAGAACCTCTTCGGTGGAGCAATGGGGATGGTGAGCAGCCAAGAGCAGGACAGAGGGTAGCAAGGAGGGATGAACCGGAGGGCCTCGCGCCGTTCCGTACATATAGCTGAGGGAGGCCAACCGACGGCCTCCACGATCACAGGTAATTATGACCCGTTTTGCATGCAGGGAGTTGTCAAATCGTGTGGTTTCCGAGGCGTCTTGGGGGAGCCAGGACGCCCACATACAATCAACCGCCACGCGGCACCCAAGGTCGTAGGCTACTGGGGCCCATGACACTTCGCACTTGCCTCTTCGCTTCTCTGCTAAGCCAAGTCCAGGCGCACCTTGGGCCCGGGGGCTACTGTTGGCCTTCTGGGAACGGGGGTACCCAGAATTGCCTGCCTGCGGCCTGCGGCATGGCTCAAGGAGTGGCCCAGTACAGGCCATCTTCATACACACAAGCTCAAGACCCTCGCGAGGGGCCAAGCCTCGCGGGGCAGACGATAGGAGGCTTCCTTAGGCACGGCCTCGTCAGGCTGGCTCACGAGGAGGCGGAGAGATCAAGGCGGGGTACCTCACGAGGTGCCCGTGACGCAAGCCATGACGACCAAGGCGCAGGCGGGCGCCAGGCGGGCACCGGCCTGTGCAGAGTCCTTGTCTCACCTTTGGTGCAAAGGGGGCAAGCGCGCGCAGGCAAGGGTATCAAGCAAAGGCAACCATTTCGGTGCAACAAGACCAAGACAAGTAGGACGACAGAGCGAAGGTCATCATGGATCCCAAGCAAGCGTCATCGTCGGGGTCTTTTTGGCAGGCAAGGACCAACTTTAGTCAGGATAAGTGTACTAGATGTTCCCCTTCAAATTGGACAATTATAGGCGCCCTTCCCGCTCAATATTTGGGAAGAGGCCCGGGGCCTTCGCCTATAAATAGGACAAGCCACACACAGGGTAGGGCATCTGGATCTGATCGGATCGACACCCAAGAGAGAGAGAGAGAGAGAGAGAGGATTGAACTCCCCTAGCAGCTCATCGCACCAACCAAGAACAGAACCTCGTGAGGCTGTTCTTCCCTTGTAATGTTCCTCATCAGCCCCAGAGGCAATCCACACACCACAAACTGGAGTAGGGTATTACACCACAATGGTGTCCTGAACCAGTATAAACCTTGTGTCACTTGTGTTGTTCTTCGAGCAGTTTAGACGTCAAGGGTCTGCTGGAACCCGAAATCCGACATAATGCAACAAACATAAGAAACACACGACAAGAAAACTAAATGCAAGGCATTTGTAGCATCAGTCTTGGGGTGTTACACCCACACTCACTTGGGGACGGTTCGAAATGCCGTTGTGGAAAGGGGTTAAAAACCGTTTGTATAGCACATTACAGTACCAGTGTTACCATAAGATTATCATATGATTTTTTCCTTGTGTAATGTATATAGAGACCGTCTGGGCTGCCTTGGCCCCTGGGTCACAGATTGTGGCCACGCTCATGCACCTTGTTAGCACGCACATGGCGGTTGCGGTCATGCTCTCACCGGAGTTGTCCGCCAAAGTTACCCTCACGGCGCGGGTCCACGTCCCGATCTTCCACCGGCGACGATTGAAGAGTGAAATGATATTTTGGGAGCGAGCTAGTGTGCTTGACACGCCGGCTGTGGACTATACCCGACAAACCTTCTCGCGTAAGCCATATGCGTACTATACACCGACGGTGCTCCAGGATATTTTGTACTGCATCTAACATGGTTGGTGATAATAAACTGTGTGGTTTCTTCTTGATTTTTCATCTTGATTTGAATTACATAATGGGGTCACAGTGGCAATGGATGGGTTTGAATTGCTAGACCTTTTATCTGCAGTGAACCAGCAACTATATATGTGTCGTAAAAAAATTGGAATTATTCAGGGTTCATTTGGAAATTTTATACATTAAATTGGTTTTCTAGCCATTTCAGGTGCATAATTCAAAATTAAAGCACATGCTCCAGTCCATAAAAATGGGTTGCAAAAGCAAATGTTTGTCATTGGTTGCAAGCTTAGGTCACATGCAAGAAATGAAAATGAATGTCGAACAACTTAACACTGTCACTCGGACGCTAAGATTGAGATACATGCTTTTAAACATCTAGTAAACGGAAAACTCGTGTGAAATTCACGAAACTTGACATGTTATCATGGAACGAAAGCGACATGCCGTGTTAAGAATATTGTCCCATTTGGGGAAGGTGTGTGTATAAGCTTCTCGCAAACCTGAGCTTCTCTCACAACAAGCCTGATGGTTTCGTTAGGGTACGTGCCACCTTGGGGTATGAAATGATATATGTTGCCTCTTCTTACTTTCAAAATGTTTCTCGTGTCAACATAGAACAACACAAGTGTTGTGTCAATTTTTAGTATTTTTGGGAGTTCGCTTCGACATTTTATACATTAACTGAGTTTTCTATGCATTCATGTGCATAATTCAAATTTGAACTACATGCACATGCTCTAATGCATATAAATTAGTTGAAAATTCACATATGTGTCCTTGGTTGCATGCTTATGTCCCATGACAGAAATGGGAATGAATGTCAAACACCCCGCCACCATCACTTGGCCGCAAACATTGATATTCCTGGTTTTTAAATTCTAGTAAATCAAAAACTCGTCTGATATTCATGAAACTTGACATGCTATCATGGAGCGGCATCAACATGCCGTGGTAAAATATTTGTCCCATCTGGGGCAGGTTTGGAGATATGCTTCACACAAACCAGAGCTTCTCACAACAAGCCTGCTGGTTTTGATGGGGAACGTCCCACCTTTGGGGACGAAATGATATCCGCTGCCTCTTATTGCTTTCAAAAAATATCTAGTCTCAACATAGTACAACAGGAGTGTTCTGTCTTTTAGGTTTTTTTGGAGTTCGTTTGGATATTTTTATGCATTAATTGAATTTTCAATGCATTCATGTGCATAATTCAAATTTAACTACATGCACATGCTCTAATATATATAAATAGGTTAAAAAATTCTAATATGTGTTCTTGGTTGCATGCTTAGGTCCCATGCAGGAAACGGGAATGAATGATAAACACCCTACAACCGTCACTCGGCTGCAAACATTGAGATTCCTGGTTTTCAAATGCTAGTAAATCCAAAACCCATCTGAAATTCATGAAACTTGGCATGCTATCATCGAGCGTCATCAACCTGCCATGGTAATTTTTTTGTCCCATTGGGGGCAGGTTTGGTATAAGCTTCTCACAAACCAGAGCTTCTCACAAGAAGCCTGATGGTTTCGGTAGGGAACGTCCCACCTTTGGGGATGAAATGATATCCGCTGCCTCTTATTGCTTTCAATTTTTTTCTAGTATTTCAACAGAGAACAACAGGAGTGTTGTGTCAATTTTTGGGAATTTTCGGGGTTTGTTTGGACATTTTTATGCAATCATTCAGTTTTCAATGCGTTTATGTGCATAATTCAAATTTGTACTACATGCACATGCTCCAATGCATATAAATTGGTTGAAAATTCAAATCAGTGTCCTCGGTTGCATGCTTAGGTCCCATGCAGGAAATGGGAATGAATGGCAAACACCCTGACACCATCACCCGGCCGCAGATATTGAGATTCCTGGTTTTCAAATTCTAGTAAATCCAAAACTCATCTAAAATTCATGAAACTTGGCATGCTATCATGGAGCGGCATCAACATGCCATGGTATTTTTTTTGTCCCATTGGGGGCTGGTTTGGGTATAAGGTTCTCACAAACCAGAGCTTCTCACAGCAAGCCTGATGGTTTCGGTAAGGAACGTCCAACCTTTGGGGACGAAATGATATCCGCTGCCTCTTATTGCTTTCAAAAAATTTCTAGTGTGTCAATAGAGAACAACAAGAGTGTTGTGTCAATTTTTGGGATTTTTGGGGTTCGTTTGGACATTTTTATGCATTAATTGAGTTTTTGATCCATTTATGTGCATAATTCAAAATTGAACGACTTGCACATGCTCTAATGCATACAAATTGGTTGAAATTTGGTTGCATGCTTAGGTCCCAAGCAAGAAATGAGAATGAATATCAAACACCCTGCCACCATCAGTCAGCCGCAAACATTGAGATTCCTGGTTCTTAAATTGTAGTAAATCCAAAACTCGTCTAAAACTCATGAAACATGGCATGCTATCATGGAGCAGCATCAACATGCCATGGTAAATTTTTTGTCCCATTTGGGGCTGGTTTGGGTATAAGCTTCTCACAAACTAGAGGTTCTCACAACAAGCCTGATGGTTTTGGTAGGGAACATCCCTCCTTTGGGGACAAAATGATATCCGCTGCCTCTTATTGCTTTCAAAATAATTCTAGTGTCAACAGAGAACAGCATGAGTGTTGTGATAAATTTTGGAATTTATGTGTTTTGTTTGGACATTTTTATACATTAACTGGGGTTTTTACGCATTTTATGTGCATAATTCAAATTTGAACTACATGCACATGCTCAAGTGTATATAAATTGGTTGAAAAATCAAATCTTTGTGCTGGGCTTGCATGCTTAGGTCCCAAGCAAGAAATATGAATGAATTTCAAACACTAGGGCACTGTTGATTGCCGGCAAAACATTGAGGTACTTTGTTTTTAAATTCTAGCAAATCCAAAACTCTTCTGAGATTCATGAAACTTGGTGTGCTATCATGGAATGGCCACCAACATGCTTATGTCATTGGATGTTTATTTTAGTTATATAAATACACACGTTATTCTTCTGTAGACAGGACAAATCACATGGCTTATTAGCAGCAACCATTTGTGTTATTGTTGGTCTTCGCACGCATTTATGATCACGGACCTATTTGCCGCATATCACACACATATTGTTCAGTTGAACCATTTCCATTGTGTTGCGCAAGAAAGGCTGCAAAGAGGGATCTACAGCAACAAGGACCAACTTCCCTACCGATAGCTCATCTAACAGAACTCCCAAGTTAACTGTCCTGAGGCTTGAGTAGTCATGAGATGGGTGACTGGATGGGAAGTGGACTCGATATTAACTAGTGACCCATCCATCCATCTAGTTAATATCAAGGTCTTTGTTTTGTAATTTTTGACATTTTTTATTTTTTGAACACATGTTGATTGGCTTGAAAAAGGTCTATCTCGCTACATTTTTGATAATTTTTGTTTTTTGAACACACAAATTAACCTCTATGTACTTGTTCTCAAATTAACCTCCAGGCCTGTATGCCGCGTATCACACACATGTTGTTAAGTTGTACCGTTGATGTTCTCTTCCCTAATCCAAATGTTCATTCGAGTGAACCGTATGCTGTATATCACTGACACCTTGATTTGGCTGACCATTTCTGTTGATTTCCCTAATAGCGAACGTTAATCGGAGTGAACTGTATGCCGTATATCACACACACATTGATATGGCTTCCCGTTTCTGTTGTTTTGCCTCATCACAAACAGTTTGGATGGACTAACCACTACTAGGAAAAGGGTTATAGATGATATGGACACTAATGGCGCACCACACATATGGTGCGCCACTACTATATACTAATGGCACACCATGTGTTGGTGCGCCATTCGTGTCCAAATACTAATGGCGCACCACATCCACGGTGCGCCATTAGTAACAATTTTTTTTTCAAAACTAGTAATGGTGCACCAGGGTATAGTGCGCCATTACTAGTATAGTAATGGCGCACTATACCCTGGTGCGCCACTAGTATTTCTTTTCCATTTTTTTTCAAAACTAGTAATGGTGCACCAGGGGATAGTGCGCCATTACTAGTTAAACTAGTAATGGTGCACCACATCCACGGTGCGCCACTAGTAATTTTTTTTCAATTTTTTTCAATTTTTTATTTTTTTTTTCAAAACTAGTAATGGCGCACCGTGGGAGGCGTTCCTATCGTCCTCGGATTTTCTATCTTTAGACAGTGAAAGTGCAGGTATATTGCTATCGTCAGAGGAACTTCCGTCGTCAAGCGCTGATAGTGGAAGTAAGGACTTGTAATTGAGGCATACTTCTCATTTATGGCATGGTGGCGATGTTACCTTTATAGTGCTTAAACTTATTTTTATTCTTTTTCTTAAAGCAGAAGGTGCTAACGCTGCTAAGGTTGATACATTTTTTTCTTCGCTGTTACGAGGTTGCGCACGAACCATGGGAAATGGTTAGTGTTCGATTTTGCCCGTTTTATTTTTGTCTCTCTTCCTTTTCCCTCATATGATTATTGTTTTCACTGTGGTAGTTTTAGTTCCTCTCATCTTGTGTTTTTCCCTAGTGAAAAGCCGATGTGTCAAAATAAGGAACGCGATGCCAGTGTTGGTTCTGTTGCTAAAGCATTTGGCCCCACTGGCACGCTCAAATCAGACATCACTGATGTTGTTTCATATTTTGTAGATCAGAAGTACCGAGACACCGACAAGTTGATTGTTCCCACTGGGTCACAGTCAGTTTTTTTGCTTTGTACATAGGATGATAAGTTATTTATCTATTTTCTAACTGTTGTTGTTCTTTTTGGACAACAGACCAAGATCCGTGATGGAAATCTTGATGCCAATGTGCGGAAGTGGATCAAAAGATCAGGGGGTGATGGTTACAACCATGTACGTGACCCATGCTAATGTTTTATGTTCTCCTGTGTACTGAAAGAAACATGCATGCCTTATCTAAACTTATTGTACTCATGAACTAGAACTGTCATGTTTCTTTGCAAGTAAGGAAGGTGGGAATGAACTTTAGTAGCCTGTTGTTTTTCCCTCTACTTAGGAATGATGTGTGCTCTTATTTTAACCTGAACTTATTGTAGCAAGAAAGTCGAACTGGTGTGTTTCTTGCAAGTTTGGGCAGTGGATATAAACATGAGTGCCCTTTTTTGTACTGAGTTGCTTACTCTGTCAGCGTTCTTGGAATGGGGGTACCCAGACTTGCCTGCCTGCGGCCTGCGGCATGGCTTAGGAAGTGGCCCAGTACGGCCCATCTTCATCAACACATACTCGAGACCCTCGTGAGGGGCCAAGCCTCGTGGGGCGGACGATAGGAGGCTTCCTCGGGCACAGCCTCGTCAGGCTGGCTCGCGAGGAGGCAGAGAGATCAAGGCAGGGTACCTCACGAGGTGCCCATGACGCAAGCCATGACGACCGAGGCCAGGCGGGCGCCAGGCGGGCGCCGGCCTGCGCAGAGTCCTTGTTTCCTCTTTGGTGCAATAGAGGCAAGTGCAGGCAGGAGTATCAAGCAAAGGCAGCCATTTCAGTGCAACAAGACCAAGACCAGCAGGACGGCAGGATGGAGGTCATCATGGAGCCCAAGCCGGCGTCACCGTCAGGGTCTTTGGCAGGCAAGGACCGACTTTAGTCAGGATAAGTCCACTAGATGTTCCCCTTCAAAATGGCCAATTGTTGGTGCCCTTCCCGCTCTATATTTGGGAAGAGGCCAAGGGCCTCACTCTATAAATAGAGCTATCCACCGAAGAGAGAGGGAGGAGATTTTGGGTAGATTAGAGAGAGAGAGGTGATTGAACTCACCCAAGCAGTTCATCGCACCAGCCAAGAACAGCCCCTCGCGAGGCTGTTCTTCCTTGTATTATTCATCATTGGCCCCCTGAGGCAATCCATCATGCCACAAACTGGAGTAGGGTATTACACAACAATGGTGGCCTGAACCAGTATAAATCTCGTGTCCCTTGTGTTGTTCTTCGTGTAGTTTAGATCCTTGTGAGGCGACGAGACGTGGGTAGGCAGGAGGTGCAATCTCCGCGTGCACCCTAGAGTTCGAACCTTGAGGGTCTCCCGGAACCCGAAATCCGACATTTGGCACGCCAGGTAGGGGTGCACCGGAATCCGCCTTCCGTCACCTCATGTTTCGCCGCCCATTGCATCCATGTCAGACGCTCGTCGAGCCCGCGCTGAGCGTCGGGCCGCTCTCGCCACTCACGTCGCCCACACGGCCCCCATCGGCGGGCGCCCCCGCCGTTCCCTGTCGCCTGCCATCAACGCCTCCACCGGCCCGGCGGGGAACGAGCAGCAGGCGTTGTCCCAGCATCCTTCGATGCAGCGAGAAGGCCGCACCGCGTCCCCGTTGCTGACTCCAGCCGGTTCCTCGTCCCACGCCCTTCGCGCTCCTGCGGACGTGCACATCGCGCTGCTCCTGGCGCGGGAGCTCCTGCACTACCGGCCCATCGACGACCTCTACGACGAGTGGCTCGCCCGAATCACCGAGCTCGTCAGCGCCGCTGGGGGCTCCCCTGCGCCATCCATCTCGCTGCACCACGCCCTACCCTGAGCGGGCGACGAAGCTCCGGGGGCTCCTCAGCCGCCTCCCCCTCAAGAAGGCGCCTTGGCCCCAAGACGCGTGGTCCCTGGGCGGAACCGACTCCGTCCGGCGCCCGCACAGCAAGAGAAGAGCTGCCAAGAGATCCCTCGTCCCCAAGAAGCTTCCCGTGTGCTCCCCGCACCGGCCCGACACGAACGCGCTCCTGCTCCAGCGTGCCAAGACCCCGTGCTGCTCCTGGCGACAGTGCACATAGACTTCCAAGATCAAGCTCTACGTCACCAAAGGCCCCCCGCGGCCACTGCAGGCTACCGTGCCTTCACCACTGAGCTGCGCAACGTGGCCTGGTCGGGCAAGTTCAAGCCAGATCTGCCCCCGCGCTACAATGGCACGGCAGACCCTGCGGAGTTCCTCCAGCTCTATGAGCTGGGTATTGAAGCCGCCAACGGGGATGAGAAGGTCATGGCGAACTGGTTCCCCATGGCACTCAAGGATGGTGCCCGCACCTGGCTCCTGAACCTGGCTCCTGGCACGACCTCCTCTTGGGGCGAGGTGCGCACCCGATTCATCGCCAACTTCCAAGGCACCCGCGACCGGCCCGCGTGCCACGACCGGTTTTTCTGGGTAATAAATTTCCAGAAAAGACCGTCGTGCTCATCAGCCCCAGGATTACTGTTAGCTGATGAGGCTCCAACTGGATACAGAAATTCCAAGCAGAATACAACATATGTAGTACAAGACCATTCTGGCCTGAGAGTACAACAAATGGTTTCCAGTGGTTGATGGCGGAAGCGGTTTGTGAAACATCAGTGTCTATGGGACTCCATTTCCCACGGGAACAGCTGACCAGGTTAACTCCTATCTTCGCGAGGCTGCTATCTCCATTGTGTGGGTTCCGGGGCTGGCATCGTGTCGCACCTCTCCGAGCAAGAAAATCTGGCCAAGACAATAGCCAGGGACAAGCCAGTGAGTACTTTGAATGTACTTGCAAACATCATGAACACAGGTATAATATAACAATGATGTGCTAAAAATATTTTATGCTCATGACGTCAGTCACAAACGATAAATGAAACTCTGATGCGTGCAAGCAAGTTAATTATAAAAAATGCAATAACATGGTAGTATTAAAATTTATGAAAACAAATAACAAGCAATGCCACAGTCGGGCGTCTGAGCGACACCGCATAAAGGGCTTTAAAAGAAATGCCACAGTCGGGCGTCTGAGCGACACCACATAAAGGGCTTTAAAAGAAATGCCACAGTCGGGCGTCTGAGCGACACCACATAAAGGGCTTTAAAAGAAAATGCCACAGTCGGGCGTCTGAGCGACACCACAAAAAGGGCTTTAAGAATAAACAATCATAGTGAATATCCCGGAGGTAGAACCATCCCAGAGATACTCGATAATAACAATAATATCACGGGTTAGTCAACAATAATACTAATCATAGTTATCACAAGTCACGAGTAGTAATTCCATTTCTGGTTAACCGTTTCACCTCCGAAGACCGACACTAAGACCGACACCTGACCCATCCCAGACTGTAATCCTTAACCATGGACACGGCTATTCGAATAGATTTATTCTCTGCAGAGGGTGTACTCTTTACCCACGAGTAACGGATTTCTTTAGTCCATCGGGACTAATTCCGTCTACGGTCTTTTTGTTGATAACACACCTAACTTGCACACACCAGCTTAACTCACACGTGTCTGGAATCACCCACGACACCTGTTAAGCAACTCTAAGTGGGGAGGCTACAACCTCGCGTAGCATGGGATCAAATTTTTATCGCGCGCTCTAAGGGGTGGCCTCCCCTCTCGGTCCCAACCAGAAACACCCATGCCCCCGGACCAGGTGGCCTGCCTACCAGCTACAACCGGTATCTTCCACCATGGCCTCTCTGTACGGTGTGTGCTAGAAACAGGTTGACAACTTACTAAACCGTACTCTACTTGCTGTAGAGACGAGTGGTAGCACGAAACAAGTATGGGGGTTACTGGCACAAGACTCGATCTACGGTCGACTCAGGAGGTTTAAGTATTCCCTGCATGATTAGTATAACGAATATATTACAACCAACAGAGTCACCGCTCATATCACCTTACCATGCCATACCAGACATAACCGTCCCGACGGAGACCGGCGACAAACTCATGCCTACCCAAGGCTGAGGTTTTCCCGGGTTCCTGCCGGTATGCATGCAAGGCACATGAGGGTGAATATTATCACAAGTGTGTTCGTTTCCAACAGCCTAGAAATCACTAATATGCACTCATGCATATGATCATACCACATGAAATAACGAGTCCTTCGAAACGCGGTGGTGTTATAGATGTATCCACGATCACACCACAAATTATTATGTCGGGATTCAGAATGCTTGCCTTCAATGTGTGGAAAGGCAGTGTGCACTCCAAAACTTGAAATATTTCTCCTCCCTTCAAAAATCCTATTTAAAAGTATATTTGAATTAACACACATTTCAAAAATAGTACAAAAAAGTTGTTTGAAATTTTTTCAAATAAATCTTAAAATAAACTAGACCAAATTTGAGGAAGGTAGGAAAAAGAATCAACTCATTTGGACTTATATTTAAAAAGTTATAGCCAGTCAAAGTTGTGGTCAAAAATCTGTTATTCAAAATAAAACAGAAAAGAAAACGTTTCAGATAGAAATACGCTTTCGGTGCAGAGGAGGCGTACTTGGTGCTTTACGCCTCCACTTAACCACGTGGACAGACACGGGGTCGCTGACAGTGGGTCCAGAGGGCCCACTGGTCAGGTTTGACCAGTCTTCTCCCTCCTCTTTCTCTGTCCCGAGCGGAGGCGGGACTCCGGCGATCGCCGCCGGCGATTGGCGGCTCCGTTCGAGAAACCGAAGTCATCCACGGGTTCAGGGGGTCGAGGCGGTCCCGCCGGTGGGTGTTACGGTCTCGGGAGTGGACGGGGTCGTCGGCGGTGAGCTTCGCGGCGGACGGAGAGCTTCGGGAGCAGAGTGGTTTTGGGGCTACGATGGTCCTCGATCAAAATCGAGTAGTGGGAATGGTTTACGGGAGGATGAGGGTGCTCTTGGTGGAGAGAACAGAGAGTGGGAGGCCCTGGTGGTGCCGAATTGGCCGGGGCAGTGGTGGCAGCTGCAGTTGCCGGAGGTGGGGAAGAAGACCTCCCCCGGGTCGATTGGCTGTCATGGGAGGACTAGGGGTGCATTCTAATGCTTTCTGTGTGCTCGGGGAGGCTCGGGGGCCTCCTTTTATAGCTCGTCGAGGTCGGTTCCGCGGCGGCCGGATAAGCTCTCCGGTGAACCGCCTCCCTGTAGCTTGCAGGGCAACGTGGCGTGGCTGGGGATGACGGCAGGAGCTAGCGGACGAGTGGGCACTGCTCCAGGGGCGAGCTGGCGAGCGGAGGTGGCTTTGGCGGCGCCGACATGGGCAGAGGCTGTCGGGCGGCGGCGGCTAGCTCTTGGCTTGCCGGGCGTGGCGAGGGGCGGCTTGACGCGTAGTGGTGAGAAAGGGAGTGCATGGCGAGGCTCTGTAGTGTGGGCCAAAACCGTGGGGGCCAGCGTGTCGGCTCGGTGCGCGTGCGTGCCAAACGCACGCTCTGCTCGCGCTCTGGGCGTGCACGGGACGTGCTCGACATAATGCCAGAGCATGCTGTGGTTGATTCACTCAAAATCTTTAAAGAACAGCACTAGGTTTTTGCATAATGTGGAATCATAGGCTATTATCAATATCCCATAATTTTGGTGGAGGCGAGGAAGAAATATTTAAAAGGGTTGTAGTGCAAAATGCACTCTGGACTAGAGAAGAAGAATTGAGTGCAGGGCTCAAAATATTTCATGAATGAAATATAATTTTGCATAATAGTGATTTAAAAACATCACATGACATCTCCAAATTTTTGTGGGAATTTTAAGTGAATCTATCAAATGGTTGTACTTCAAATATGGCCATTTAACCTTGAAAAAAACTATTTTCAAGAAAGTAAAGATCAAGCAATTAAATTAGTTAATTAGTTACACTGATAAAAGGAAAGTTTTTCTTGAGAGGTTAAACAAGTCCAATAACACATTTGAAAAGAAATTTTCTTTCTGGGAAAACTCATCAAAACAGGGAAAGAAATGACTTAAAAATCAAAATGGAGCTCAGAAATCCAAAGTTTTAATTCCTGGAAAAATTTTAATTTATTAAAATAAGGTCAAATTTTTGAGGTGTCACACCGCAGCCATGAGCGACTTGCGCCGCATCAAGCAGCAGCCGGGGGAGACCCTGCAGAAGTTCATCCAGCGTTTCAACAACGCTCGCCTTAAGATCCCCAGGGTGTCTGAGGAGGCCATCATCTTAGCCTTTTCCGACGGCGTGCGTGACATCAAGATGAACGAGGAGCTTGTGATCCATGAGGACCTATGCACCTCCCTGGAGCTATTCAACTTGGCGACCAAGTGCGCTAGGGCTGAGGAAGGGCGGCTTTCCCTCCTTGAGCTGCCAGCTGTCGACCCAGAAGAGAAGAAGCCTAAGGTCAAGGACGTGAAGCGCAAGGGGGCTGCCGTGCTTGCAGCAGAGCCGGACACCAAGCGAGGCAGGGATCAGCCTGAGTCTTCCAAGGGCAGCCGGTACTGCATGTACCACGACCTCCACACCCACAACGAATGCCAAGAGCTCAGGGCCGTGCAGGACGTGTGTGCCGGCCGACGCCCCGAGCGCAGCAACCTGGGCTATGGCCGAGGAGGAGGAAGAGGTGGAGGACGATGGGAAGACCGCGGCCCTCGCCAAGGGTGGCGTGACCGACCTCGCGAGGACTGCTAGCAGGACCAGCCTCGTGAGGGAGGTTGGAGGGACCCGCCTCGCGAGGGAGGTTGGAGGGATCAGCCTCGCGAGGATCGCCCACAAGGCAACGCGGGCCTCCCTCCTCTCCCACCACAGCCGAGGAGGAATGAAGACCATCATAAGGATGAGGGGGCTGGAGGTTTCCAGGAGCCGCGCGCAATCGCTTGCATCTTGGGCGACGCTCAGGCCCCGGCCTCTCAGTGCATCTTCAAGTAGTTTGCTCGCGAAGTGAATGCAGTCCTCTCCAAGCTTGAGGCCACACGCCCTCTCAGGTGGTCAGCGTGCGCCATCACGTTCAGCTCAGCGGATCATCTCAAGTGTGCGGCCACAGCTGGAGTCCTCCCGATGCTTTGTTCCCCAATCATCAGCAATGTGCAAGTCACCAAGACCCTCATCTATGGCGGAGCAGGGCTCAATGTCCTATTCGTCGAGACGTTCAAAAATCTCCAAGTGCCATACAATCAGCTTCAGCCAACCAAGCCTTTCTCAGGAGTCACTCATGGTTGCACGGTTCCGATAGGGCAGGTCCGCCTTCCTGTTACATTCGGGAAGCGCGACAACTACCGCACCGAGCTCATTGACTTCGACGTCGCGCACATTCGCCTGCCGTACAATGCCATCCTCGGGAACCCAGCCCTAGCCAAGTTCATGGCCGTGACTCATCACGGCTACAATGTCCTCAAGATGCCAGTAAGCGGTGGAGTCATCACAGTGCCTTGTGAAGAGAGAGACGCTGTGTGTTCTCTGGAACATGCTTTTCAAGCCACGTCAATTGAAGACCCAGATCACAGGAGTGGAAGCCTTCCCGAGGCTACCCCTCAGAAGAAGAAGACATCGCCTGGTCCGAACCCTCGGGAGGCAGGCCCCTCAGGGTCCGCGCCTATTCAGGGGGCGCCTCCTTCTGTCGCATAGGAAGCCGTGCCCGACGCCCTCCTCGAGCAAGGCTCGAGGGATCTCACCTGTAGGGCCATCGACTTTGCTAAGATCATCAGGGAGGCGCTTGGGCACCACTTGTCGACGTGTTTGAAAGCACGTTTCCCTCAGGAAGGAGCAATGCAAGGAGGGCCAAACCCTCAGGTGTTCGTTAGCGAGATCATTCAGGAGCTGTAGGAGTCAAGAGTCATGAGTGGCAGTCGCCGCTTACCCGCCGTAGTTCCCCATCCAGGCGAGGATGGTGGGCTACTCGTCTGCTTCGACATACCATGACTCAACCGAGCCGCCTCTCAGGAGCGCCTCTGGCCCTCACGCGTGGGATGCTGCGAAGGTCCACCCCACAGCTACGTTCGCATGCCATACAGCCTGCCGAACGCCGTTGTTGTGCGTCAGCGCCTCATGAGGAGCATCCTGGAGGCTCTAGCGGCCAGGCATTCCACAGTCCTGGCGGAGATGGAGATGGTCCGCGAGGAGCCGCCAGCGCCTTCGGAGCCTCCCGAGGCTCCTGGGCCTGGGGATCGTGAAGATCGGCTTACGCAGCGCACGTCGTCCGCTACTTCAGCATCCCTTCAGGTGACATCCTTCGAGTTTCATTTTCAGTTGGGAGCGCCCCCCAGGGATGCATCATTCCCAGGCCGCGTGGGTTCGTCCCTACGGCATGTATCCCTTTGGTTCATGTTTTTAGCTTACTTTATTGGGGGCGCCCCTCGGGCTGCATCATCCCCAAGTCACTCGGGTCTGACCCAGCGGTGTTCGCCTTTTTCTGCGCCTATCTAAATGGATTTGCTCCTTCATGATTAATGTGATTGACTTAATCGCCCGCTCGATTGACACCAACTGATGGAGCTGCTCCCTAACGGCATGATGCTTGCGCATGGGTCCGTCCATGCAACGTCGACAAACCTGACTGGCTGAGCTCTGGCCGCCGCAACCCCGCAAGGCGCCACCTCACCAAGCCTTCAGTGCCTCGTCACCCTCCCAGAGCAACCAGCGGCTGGCCAGCAATTGTAACGGCAAACTCTCGCTTTTCTTGTGATGAACTCGCATGATCTCTTTAAGGAGCAGCGTCGGGCGAGGCCTTCGCAGCGTCTCCTTCGCTCTCGTCCGCGCGAACCACTTGCACGTTAAAGGGGGGGTACCTGAGTATTGTGACTCATGGACTCTTACTGGCTCTCCAGCCCTCACCTCCTGGCCTTGTCCACGGAATCGCGACTTGGCATACCAGTGACGGCTGAGCTCGCTCGAGGGCGGGGACCTGAGGACGTAGAGCATGAAGGGGAGCAAAGGCGAGAGGGAAGAGGCACGTGGGGACCTCGCCAGGCACCTCCTCAGCTGCCGATGCGCGGGCTTGGCGCCGCGCCTAGGAGTGGTGAGGGAGTCCCGGACTAGGGGGTGTTCGGATAGCCGAACTACCATCATCGGCCGGACTCCAAGACTATGAAGATATGAGATTGAAGACTTCGTCCCGTGTCCGGATGGGACTTTCCTTGGCGTGGAAGGCAAGCTTGGCGATACGGATATGTAGATCTCCTACCATTGTAACCGACTCTGTGTAACCCTAGCCCTCTCCGGTGTCTATATAAACCGGATGGCCTTAGTCCATAGGACGAACAACAATCATACCATAGGCTACCTTCTAGGGTTTAGCCTCCTTGATCTCATGGTAGATCTACTCTTGTAACCCACATCATCAATATTAATCAAGCAGGACTTAGGGTTTTACCTTCATCAAGAGGGCCTGAACCTGGGTAAAAACATCGTGTCCCTCGTCTCCTGTTACCATCCACCTAGACGCACAGTTCGGGACCCCCTACCCGAGATCCGCCGGTTTTCACACCGACATTGGTGCTTTCATTGAGAGTTCGTTTGTGCCGTCGCGATCAGGAAGGATGCCTTCTCCCGTCTTTAAAGACGACACCATCGTCAAAAGAGCTTTGGCCGCCGGCCAAACTGTCCGGCTAGGTGGTTTTCTTATGACCGCCTATTCGGCCACCGCTCCGACGATGACCTCTCAGGTCATCAAAAGCGATCTTCACGTCAGCCCGGAATTCACCGATCAGTTAGATCCGATTGAGCTCTCCTCTGTAAATGAGCTCTTGGATCGCATCGCGGCCCTGGGAGTCGCCACAGACTATGATCAGATTGGGCTTAAACCCGATCTGAGAGAGATTAACTCTCCTCAGGCCACCCACCACGTTGTCGTGGTAGAGGAACAATGCGGCAACCCTTCTTCTACGTTGAAAACCAACTATGTCTGGATTCCCGATCCCTCCAAGCAGGATTCCCGCGAAGGGACGGACGCTAATGAAATACTAAACTTAGAGTCAGGCATCGGACTAGATTCGTTGGAAAGCATCCAGCAAGTCAAGCTTCCAAATCCGGAAACTTCTTGGCCTTTGAGCCTCAGGTCGGGCGGGGTTCCGAACTTGATTCCACCCGCCCACCCAAACATAAGCGATCTATCTCGAATACGGCAAGAGCCCGATGAAAAAGTACATCATTACTGGGCCAGATTCCTCCTGGTTATGAACAGGATAAAGGACTGCTGCGAAGAAAGCGCGATTTCAATTTTCTGCAACAATTGCACGGACAAGAGAATCATGAACGCCATAGGTCGTCACGAAGTTACACACTTCATCGACCTAGCGACTATCGTACAAAAATACTGTGCGGTAGAGAGTGCCAGGAACACCGAAACTAGGTTTTGGGACAGTCCGGCCTTGACCACAACCCTAGTCCGAAGTAAAAGGGTGCGCCATACTCAAGGACCTGGGTTAAAAACCAAAAAGCAAAGACCCCCTAAAGGGCATGGAACCGTACTGGAGGGCTGGCTCAACGGACCCTGCAAAATCCACAGTACGGAGGGCGCCACTCCAACACACAACCTTCGAGCATGTTGGATACTACGGCAGGTGGCCAAAAGTGGCGAAGGCTTTTTAGCCCCGGGCAAACAGCCCAGCAGTACCGGTATGGTATTAACAGTCTTCGAGACTTCCGCATCAAATAACATGCGAAAACGAACAATCCGCGGCCTCACCGAAGTCTACCAAGTAGCAACAGCAAATCCATGGAGTGACACGGCTACACCTTCAACGCCAGCGACGAACCTAAATTCTGAACAGCTAGAGCACCAGCCGCATTGGCCCTCAGTCCGATAGTGGACGGCTTTTGCCTTACCAAGGTACTCATGGATGGCGGCAACGGATTAAACCTCAACTACGAGGAAACCCTTCAAAAAATGGATATTGACTGGAGCCGCATCGAGCGAAGCAGCACAACCTTCAGAGGGATAATCCCTAGTCGAGAAGTACGCTGCACAGGAAAAATCACACTAGATGTAGTGTTCGGCTCACCGGATAATTACAGGTCCGAGGAGGTCACGTTCCAAGTGGCCCCATTCGGCAGCGGATATCACGCTTTGTTAGGGCGAGAGGCATTCACAATCTTCCAAGCTATACCCCACTACGGGTACATGAAGCTCAAAATGCCTGGACCCAATGGGATAATCACTCTTGCCAGTGATCCAGATACAACACTCCACGCTGAAAATAAGACAGCTGCACTGGCCCTAGAGGCATTGTCCGAAGCCCTAGCGGCAGAGGAACTAACTACGCTGCGCTCCACGCTGGATAGGGACGATGTGATACTCGATAAGAGGTCCAGGTCCACCTCTTTTAAACCAGCAGACGAAATAGTCAAATTTCAGGTCCATCCAACGGACCCCACAAAGACGGCCTCCATTGGGGCACAATTAAGTCCTGATGTTGAAGCCGCACTACGAGAATTCCTTCGTGAAAATTGGGACATTTTTGCCTGGCACCCTTCAAACATGCCAGGAATCCCACGCAGGCTGGCAGAGCATAGCCTAAACATCCTAAAAGGATTCAAGCCGGTCAAACAAGCTCTTCGGCGATTTTCCGAACCCAAAAGACAGGCAATGGGAGAAGAGCTAGCCAAACTCCTAGAAGCCGGATTCATCAGAGATATAAAACATCCGGACTGGCTTGCCAATCTATTAATGGTACCAAAAAAGGAGAAATCCTGGCGCCTCTGCATTGATTTTAAAGACCTTAACAAGCCCTGTCCAAAGGGCCCTTTCCCCCTCCCTCGCATCGACCAAATCATCGATGCTACCGCAGGGCACGATTCGTTGTGCTTCCTCGACGCATACTCCAGATACCATCAAATCAAGATGGCGGAGAAAGACCAGGCCGCAACGGCATTCATTACTCCATATGGGCCATTCTGCTTCAACACAATGCCCTTCGGACTCAAAAACGCCGGCGCAACATATCAGCGCATGATTCAAACATGTCTGGCTACCCAGATAGGCAAAACAGTAGAGGCATACGTAGACGATGTGGTCGTCAAGACCAAACACGTCGAAACTCTAGTAGAGGATTTGAGGGTGACATTCGACAACCTCCAAGCATATGACATTAAGCTCAATCCGGAAAAATGCGTCTTCAGCATACCAGCCGGAAAGCTCTTGGGCTTCATCGTATCCGGTAGAGGAATTAAAGCAAACCCGGCCAAAATCCGAGCTCTGTCACAATTGGATATTCCAAAAGACCTCAAGCAAATACAAAAACTAACCGGATAGTCGCTTCATCTCCCGTTTGGGAGAAAAGGCTCAGCCCCTCTATCGCCTCCTCCGGCGCACCGAACATTTCGAATGGACGAATGCTGCCACAGCCGGACTCGAAGAAATAAAGGCCATACTGGCAACAAATCCGGTCTTGGCCACGCCCAACCTGGGCGAACCTATGTTATTATATATCACAGCAACACATCAAGTTGTCAGCGCGGTACTCGTCGTCGAGCGAGAGACAGAAGGGCACAGATTCCCTCTTCAAAAACCAGTGTACTACGTATCCACTATTCTAACTCCATGCAAGTCCCGGTACCCACATTATCAAAAGATAGCATATGCGGTGTTCATGGCATCCCGGAAGCTGCGACACTACTTTCAAGAGTGTTCCATAACGGTGGCCTCCGAAGTACCTCTCAACGATATTATAAACAATCGCGACACAACGGGCAGGATTGCAAAATGGGCTATTGAGCTCTTACCATTTGTCATAACCTATAAACCACGTCGAGCTATAAAGTCGCAGGTTCTGGCCGACTTCGTCGCCGAATGGACCGAAGCCGAACTCCCTAAAGAGTACGGCGCATACTCCAATTGGATCATGCATTTCGACGGATCCAAAATGTTGGCTGGCTTGGGGGCTGGCGTCGTCCTGACGTCCCCAACTGGAGACACAATCCAATACGTACTTCAAATAATGTACATGGACTCCAATAACACAGCCGAATACGAGGCCCTTCTACATGGCCTCCGGATGGCAATCTCCATGGGCATTCAATGCCTAGAGGTGCGCGGGGATTCAAACCTCGCAATATCCCAAGTAAATGGAGAATTTGATGCCAAACATCCAAAAATGGCAGCTTACCGCAACGCCGTCCTAAACATGTCACCTCGGTTCGAAGGACTCGAATTCCACCATGTAGCCCGGGATAATAACCAGGCAGCAGACGTGTTAGCACGCATCGGCGCGAAACGAGACGCCGTCCCTCCAAACATCTTCCTTGAATGGCGCTTCAAGCCATCCGTGTTATGGGAAGAGGAGTCCAGAAATAACAATCCGGAGCCAGCTGCATCACCTAACTCAGACCATTCTGACACAATCGGCGGCTCAGCCAATGAAATAACACCTTCAGCTCACGAAATAATGGCAGTAATTGCCCCGTGGACAGAACCATTCCTAGCCTACTTAATTCGGCACGAACTTCCCGAAGACCAAAATGAGGCCCGCTGCATAGTTCGGCGATCTAAAGCCTACAAGGTCAATGAGGGAGAACTTTATAAGAAAAGCACAACCGGAGTCCTTCAAAGGTGTATCTCCGAAGAGGAGGGGCGGAATCTCTTGGCTGAAATTCACGCCGGACTCAGTGGGCACCACGCTGCAGCCCGGGCCCTCATAGGCAAGGCCTTCCGTACAGGATTTTATTGGCCGACAGCCCGGGCAGATGCTCAGGACTTAGTCCAATGATGCGTCGGTTGCCAGCTCTTTGCTAATCAGAGCCACATGCCACCCACCGCCCTCAAAACTATACCCATTACCTGGCCGTTCGCGGTCTGGGGGCTTGACATGGTTGGACCCCTTAAAGGGGGAACCCACAAGCACAAATACTTATTGGTCATGGTGGACAAATTCACCAAATGGATTGAGGCCAAGCCGGTTAAAACGGCAGAATCCGGACCGGTGATAGACTTCCTATCCAGGGTAGTACACCGTTTTGGCATCCCCCACGGCATCATCACTGATAACGGCACGAACTTCACTGCCGACGAGGTTAAACTCTGGTGCAAAAACATGGGCGTCAAGCTGGATTACGCTTCAGTCTATCACCCCCAAACTAACGGTCAAGTCGAGCGAGCAAACGGTCTAATCATGAGCGGCATCAAACCCACACTAGTGTGGTCCCTCAAGGAATCTAACACGCACTGGGTAGAGGAGCTCGACTCTGTACTCTGGGGGCTGCGGACCACGCCAAACCGAACTACTGGATTCACACCATTTTTCATGGTGTATGGCGCAGAGGCAGTTCTGCCTTGCGATATAATTCATGACTCACCTCGTGTGCGCATGTACGAAGAAAGAGAAGCCGAGTTGGATCGGGAGGACAGTTTGGACGCCTTAGAGGAGGAGCGGGACGTGGCAAAGGCTCGTTCCGCATTCTATCAGCAGCAGGCTCGAAGATATCAAAGCAGAGAAGTACGGGCCAAAACTTACAATGTCGGCGAACTCGTTCTACGCCTGCCGGACAAGAAAAAGGACAAACTTAAGCCCAAGTGGGAAGGTCCATTCATCATTGACCAAGTCCTAATCGGCGGAGCATACCTTCTACGTAAAGCATCTGACAACCGACTCGAGCCGAACCCATGGAACGCAACCCGTCTCCGAAGATTCTACGCCTAAACACCGGACTCAGAGTTCGTCTCACTCAACCGTCCACCTTTTTATATTTTTTACTGTCTCTTGTCCCCCTCCTTCTTCCCACCTTTTTTTCAATACCTTTTATAGGCTGATTTGCGCTTTGTTCGCAGACAGTTGATGTGCTCCTAGCACTCATTATACCGGGGGGCTTCTTTACCAGAAGCTTATTAATATGGGCTTCACGCCCAATACATGTGTCATACTTCCGCATGTACCTTTTATTCACCATTATGTGCATCGATATGACTTATGTTTTGGCCAAGCTGGGTTGCCTGGCTCCTGTGCTTACCCCTACGTTCCCGATTGTTCGGCTAGGATGTAAAGGGAGCACCTCTGCGATTGTTACTGCCGGGTCAGCCGGATGTGTACCTCAGACTGGGTGAAGCCGAAAGCTAGCGTTCTTAAGAGAATATTCAGTCGGTGACTTGAAAGATGATTTATTACTTACTTATTTATAAGTCCCGAGGTTGAAGCGAAACGGTCCGCAAAGACAAACGATCTACAATCCGGCTAGAAGGCATCTTACATGTCATTTCAAATTACATCGTCAAACCGACTGATTGTACTCCTCCTCAATCCCATCTAACAGGCTGTCTAATATTTAGTCCTGTTGGGAATATTTTGCGGCCAGTTATACTTGGCCATACATCAAGCTCACAGGGATCTCCTTCCCATCAGGCCCCGCAGGTCCGACCTCGGCCATATGGTTTGGGTCAGCCTTCGGGTAGCGCGTCTTCACCATGGCCCAGGCCTCCCTGGCGCCCTGACGGCAGGCCGATATCTTCCACAAACGGAGGCGTCGCCGTGCTCCCTGGAGCTTCTCAGCAAGCTCACCAAGGCCCTCAGGTAGGGAGACGGATGGTCATAAAGCCTAAACGACGCCACTCATCGCCTGCCGAACACGTTCAAATAATTGTGCCAGCTTGGGAAGTTGGTCACCTGTTGAACCAGGCATTTCCTTCGCAGGGCGACCTATGAGCACATCTAAAGACATATTTCTGTCAAACAACTTCCTCGCCGAATTATTCTTTTCAAAGGAATTTGCTCAAGCACTTACTATAAATGCCGCGACGAAGTCGCTGATTCTCCTTCAAGGTCTTGTTTCTCTCCTCATGCACCTTCATAAGCACCCTCTCGCCAGCCTTTAGCTGACGCAGTAGATGTTGCTTGTCCGGATCTAGTCCGGCGCCCTCTGCAATATTATTGTCAGATTCACGCCGCACTTTGTTAATTAATTATATTTTCAAAGTACGTCTTACCAGCGGGGGTCTCTGTGGCTCCCCCTGTGGCGGCCAGTGCGGCCTCAAGTTGGTCCTTGCACTCTTGGAGCTCCTGGGACAGATGAGTATTCTTCTCCGTAAGATCCTGCATAAAAATTGATCCTTAAACTAGTTATTTTAACCATTTTAAGTCTCGAGGGCTACTGGCATATATAACTATTAAAACTACTTACATGTATGTCTTTCACATACTCCTCCGTGGCTCTGGTTAACCCATCTTGAGCGGCACGGAGGTGCGTGTTTCCTGCATCAAAGGCATTTAACGCCTCCGGGGAGAAACACGCGTCACGAAGAACTGTCCGGCGACGTCTGTGATTCATGGCGTTCTCCACCTCAGACCGGGTGGCGGACAGCCTATTGGCATCCTCTGTCGGAGGAGCGTTCGACTCATGCCTTGTATTCGCCTCCCCTTCCGGGCCATGCGTTGGAGCATGGCTGGTGGAGGCTTGATTGGCAACCTCTCCGGACACTGTCCGGCGAGCGATCTTTCTGGAAAAGTTATGGGCATCAATATACCTCCTGGGAATCCTTCCCTGAAAAAATAGCGGTGCTCCGTACCGTTGCGGCGACGTTTCAGTTCGCGTCGCACTCCTCTTCCGCCTGCTGGGCCAGACTGACCCTTGTTGGCCGGTCGCCGCGGGCTCGACTTCCTGCCGTAAAGGCGCTTCCTGTCGAACACCATTGGTGCACGATGGTCAGAACTAAGCATTAAAAAAGTAACGGCGCCAGGACTTCGGTCGTACTCACCGGGGAAGCCGGACACAAACCGGGGTAGTCAGCCATAATGGCGACTAAAGCATTATCTATGCTGAGCTGGTGGTACACCCCGTCGATCAGTTCCACCGCTAAGTCCGGATCCTCTTCGGTGGCTGGATCAAGGGACCTTTCTGGGTCTTCGGGTTGTGGGGCTGGGCTTTTTATGCCCTCCACATCCCGACGCAGTTCCTGTGTCAAAATCATACAATAAGACAATTGCTTTTAAAGGCACGGTTCAGATATGCATGCGATCGCTTACCCAGCTCTGAGGGTTGTTCATGGAAAATCCGTTCAGAGGATTCATGCGGAGGGAGTCCTCCTTCTCCCCCTTGTACAAGCCGGACAGGATCTTCACCAGATCGTCGGCCGAGCCAGGTCCCTTGCGGCCGTGACGGGTGGCGTCGTCGTCTCCGTTGAAGTCCCACATGGGGTGGCCCCTACATTGGAGCGGCTGCACCCCACGCATAATGCATGTGGCCATGACTCCGATCATGGTTAATCCGGAATGGGCTAGTAGCCGTATCCGGCCCATCAAGTAATGGACGCTACTATCATCTTCTCGTCGAGGGCTCCGTGGGCGCCAACTTAGGCGTTTCTTCAGGGGAGCGTTGCTAAACTCCGAAAGGCCGATCCGGACTGGATCCGGCAGCGGAGCGTCCTCCATATAAAACCACTCTGAAGGCCAATCTTCGGACGTCTTCTTCGGGGTCCCGGACAGGTATCCGGTCCCGGCGATGCGCCATATTTCGGCTCCACCCACTTGATATATCGACCCCTCGTGAGAGCGGGGTACGAGGCAAAATAGCCTCTTCCACAGCGCAAAATGGGGCTCAATGCTCAAGAACATCTCACACAGAGCTACGAAGCCCGCGATGTGCAAAATGGAGGCAGGTGTAAGGTGATGAAGCTGGAGTCCATAGAACTCCAGGAGCCCCCGGAGAAATGGATGTATAGGAAATCCGAGTCCCCTTATTAAGTAGGGGACGAAGCACACCCGCTCTCCTTTGGAGGGGTTGGGGGCGCTCTCTGCCTGCTTCCCACCTTTGTAGGTGGCCAGTCCGGCTCAAACCGGAACCATGAAGGCCGGGGGAAGATATCCCTCTGCTTGGAGCGTCACTAACTCGCTGTGCGGGACTGAACATCTCCTCCAATCTCCTGGCTTAGGGCTGGGAGCGCGAGAAGAGGATCCGCGTCGATTGTCCATGTTGGAATGGGTTCGGTGTCAGATGCGCCTTGATGAGTGCTTGCGGAAGGAGGATGATGTGATTTGGATCTGGATCCTCGCCTCTCTTATAGGCAGCTTATTTGCGCAGCTAGGGGATAAAACATAAAAATACCCTGGCTTTTCGCATTCGTGCGACGCATGGAAGAAGACCATTATTGGACGCAGAAGCCAAGGAGCGCAGCATTTACGAAGCAACTGGACACTATCCGGCAAACACATGGAGTATGAAGAAGAACCCGCCTTGCAAACGCTGAAGACAACATACACGCCGGATTCGTCATTACTGAAGCCTGGTTCGGGGGCTACTGAGGGAGTCCCGGACTAGGGGGTGTCCGGATAGCCGAACTACCATCATCGGTCAGACTCCAAGACTATGAAGATACGAGATTGAAGACTTTGTCCTGTGTCCGGATATGACTTTCCTTGGCGTGGAAGGCAAGCTTGGCGATACGAATATGTAGATCTCCTACCATTGTAACCGACTCTGTGTAACCCTAGCCCTCTCCGGTGTCTATATAAACCGGATAGCCTTAGTCCATAGGACGAACAACAATCATACCATAGGCTAGCTTCTAGGGTTTAGCCTCCTTGATCTCGTGGTAGATCTACTCTTGTAACCCACATCATCAATATTAATCAAGCAGGACGTAGGGTTTTACCTCCATCAAGAGGGCCCGAACCTGGGTAAAAACATCATGTCCCTCGTCTCATGTTACCATCCGCCTAGACGCACAGTTCGGGACCCCCTACCCGAGATCCGCCGGTTTTGACACTGACAAGTGGCATCTGACTCCCGAGATAATTCATCCTCCAGAAATACTAGCTATCGCAGCACCGACCTCGCACCTAATGCAATCCCGTTTTGGCAACGTCACGCTCCTTTCTGACCGAACGATAGCTGCTTGAGCGCTAAAGGGGACCTCCTGAGCATCGCGACTCAGGGGCTCTTACTGGACCCTGGGCCGCTCACCTCCTGGCCTTGACCACGGCATGGTGACCTGGCATACTAGCGACGGCTGAAGCTTGCCTTGGGACCGGGACCTGTCAGCGCAGAGCGTCAAGTCCTCGCGAGGTTCGAAAGGAGGAACTAAGCTAAGACGGGACGGGCATCTCACACCGCTTCACGATAAGGATCATATTAACAAATGGAACTATAGGCACCTTACAAACCCCCACGGTGTGTGTTCTTTGATTCCTCGCAGGGAACAAACGGAGGAAATCCTAAAGAGCGCTAGCTACACGCGCCTCCGCAAGAGACACCATCATCAACAGTGGGCCGCCAGGCACCGGCGCCAACCCCATATAGATCAGTGGCGACGGTGCCCTGACGAGCCCGCCCTGCTCTGAGCGCGATGCGAGCTCGGAGGCTCGTAGCTGTTGTCGCTCGTCTCCGGAGTCGCGAAGAACTCGGCGGAGTCGTTGGATCCTCCGACACCTCCGCTGCCTGAGGAGCTACGGGGGGAGCGATTGGCGAGCCTAGTCCTTGCCACGGCAGGTCCCCGGCCTCCTTTCTCAAGGCAGCACTCCAGCCGGCGTCCTTCCGCGTCAAAGACCTTGAAGAACATCGAGGAGGCGCCATCGTACTCGAGGTGGATTACGAGGGCGCCACCCGTCCTGCAGACCCGGGCGATTTCGCCCCAGCCACGGGTCATGTAGACCTTGCCCGGAGCGACGACCTCGACCTCCGCTCCGGTCGCAGGGGTACTGCAGTTAGCATGCTGCAGCCAAAGATCGATAGGCCCCCTTGGCGGGATCTCAAAGGCGAAGGAAGCAGGGAGGCAAACCCAAGACCGAGGAGGAATAGCAGCGTGAAGCATGAGCTCGTCAGAGGAGCCCTCAGCATGAACCCTAGGAGGAACGACGTGCACCACCGTGATCCGCCGGTGGCGACGGCACCTCTGGCGCTGCCGCTCGGCGCCTGCTCCTTCAGGACCCTCGATCCGGGCATACAAGGTCAATAGGAATCCAGGCGGCGGCTGCTCAAACCATGGCCTCGACACCTCCTGCCAAGCACCCCCTTCTCCGCGACAAGAGACGAGCCGTTTCTTCGGAAGAAGCGGGACAGGACCCTCTCGGGGGGCCTTCCCTTTCTCTTCGGTAGAAAACCGACGAATTGGTGCCATTGGCGTAGGGTGGAGCGAGGACAAAGAAGAAGACCGAGATTAGTAGGAAGAGATGGACTGGGAAGGCCCATGCTGTTCCATACATATAGCCGGGGGAGGCCAACCGCCGGCCTCCACGATCAAAGGAATCATGACCCGTTTTGCATGCAGGGACTCATCAATTCGTGCAGTTGCGGAGGCGTCATGGGGAAGCAGGGACGCCCACATCAAATCAACCGCCACGTGGCGCCCAAGGCCGCAGGCTGATGAGGCCCGCGACGCTTCGCACTTGCCCCTTCGCTTCTCTGCTAAGCCAAGTCCAGGCGCTCCTTGGGCCCGGGGCTACTGTCGGCGTTCTGGGAACGGGGGTACCTAGACTTGCCTGCCTGCAGCCTGCGGCGTGGCTTAGGAAGTGGCCCAGTACGGCCCATCTTCATCAACACATACTCAAGACCCTCGCGAGGCTTCCTCAGGCACAGCCTCGTCAGGCTGGCTCGCGAGGAGGTGGAGAGATCAAGGTGGGGTACCTCATGAGGTGCCCATGATGCAAGCCATGGTGATCGAGGCCAGGCGGGCGCCAGGCGGGCGCCGGCCTGCGCAGAGTCCTTGTTTCCTCTTTGGTGCAAAGGGGGCAAGCGCAGGCAGGAGTATCAAGCAAAGGCAACCATTACGGTGCAACAAGACCAAGACCAGCAGGACGGCAGGATGGAGGTCATCGTGGAACCCAAGCCGGCGTCACCGTCAGGGTCTTTGGCAGGCGAGGACCGACTTTAGTCAGGGTAAGTGTACTAGATGTTCCCCTTCAAAATGGCCAAATGTTGGCGCCCTTCCCGCTCAATATTTCGGAAGAGGCCCAGGGCCTCCCTCTATAAATAGAGCTAGCCACCGAAGAGAGAGGGAGGAGACTTTGGGTAGATTAGAGAGAGAGAGGCGACTGAACTCACCCAAGCAGTTCATCGCACCAGCCAACAACAGCCCCTCGCGAGGCTGTTCTTCCTTGTATTATTCATCATTGGCCCCCTGAAGCAATCCATCACGCCACAAACTGGAGTAGGGTATTACACCACAATGGTGGCCTGAACCAGTATAAATCTCGTGTCCCTTGTGTTGTTCTTCGTGTAGTTTAGATCCTTGCAAGGCGACGAGACGTGGGTAGGCAGAAGGTGTGATCTCCGTGTGCACCCCAGAGTCCGAACCTTGAGGATCTGCCGGAACCCGAAATCCGACATACTCAATTAGAACTTAGGATTGTCTCTTCTGTTTGGACTTCTCAATTTCAATTTTGTCCCTTTTATTTATGGTTTTGGAGGCTTAACATTTTTGTTTCATTATAATTCTTGAATACATTTTTCTTTTGCAATTTTTTTTCAGCTTCTTTTCCCTACATTTGATCCGCCGTCATTTGTGGGTGCCATGAAGCCTGGTGAACATGTTGGTCATTGGTGCTTCGTTGTTCTGAATTTGAGGTTCTGTCGTTTCGAGTGTCTTGATTCACTCCGTGATGAAACCCAGAGTGATGCAGTTAAATTTTTAAGGACGATGACAAATAATATAAAGAAGCATTGGAGGGAGTCCGGTGTAGACAGGGCCAAACCGTTCTCGTTGGTGCATGTTGATGGTTTCTCTTGCGAGTTCGTGCCTGTACCGCAGTAGGAAAAAATGTGAGTATATGTTTTTAATGATATTTATTAGTTGTTTTTGTTGCTGGAATGCGTGGTTTTCAAATTTGTTGGTTGTATTCCTGTATTTTGAATTTGTAATGTACCCTTTGTTTTTTCTTTTGTTAAGAAGCATGATTGTGGTTTCTTTAGCTAAAAAATTGCAAGACCTATCATTGTTGGGAGGATAGTGTGATTGGAATGTTCGATTACAGCCATGAAGACATTCTTGACATTAGAAAGACTTTGTTGTATACCTGCACGACTAGCGATGTGTTTGATGTTGACTTCAGGGGTCTGTATGGCATCGAACCCTGTATGTATGCATGAACTTTCGTATTTGTTTCCAGCTTGTAGTTCTTGACTAGTACTGTCATGAATTATCTATTTGAAGTTGCCCTTTTTGAGCTCCTCCTTTTTTATTGCAGGTGAGTAGCTGGATCTTGGTGAGCATGACAACAGGATCTTTGGCAGCCACTTCTTTGAGATCGAGCGTGTTGCTGCTGATTTGAGCCAGGGGCGTTCTCCCGAAAAGACAAGATCTGGTGTTATGAACGGGCGACCAGGAGCTCTCGAAGGTTCTACGGCTGCTTGTGCAGAGAGCCCCTCTAGACCTAAGAAACCCATCGTGCAATTGATAGACAATGTCGATGACGTGTTTGACAAGATCGCTGGCATGGGAAGAGTCACTAGGAGTTCTGCTGCCAAGGGTGTATCTCCCCTTGCTGGAATAGTGGGCCGTAGAGCTGGTGTTGCTTGGAAGGATCCTGCTTTGAAGTCTGGCAATGTTGCAAGCACGAAGCGGGAATCCAGAGGTCCGATTAAGTTTTTCTCCCCTATGCAGCAGCTTCACCCTCATAGATTCCTTCACCTGGACAAGGCTCGGAAGTTATATAATCTGTTGATTAGGAACGAAGGACGTGAGAAGTACGCCGAGTGAGTATCTCTCATTTGTGTTTCCTCTTCTTTTGTTTTGGTTGTTTCCAACTGCTAGATAAATATGACCTTAACTATTCATTTTATATAACTTGAACTGCTATGAATGCCTTATCTTCCTTTCCCTGCTTTTTTCGTTTTCTGTGTGCTGCAGGACGAAATTCTCACTAATACTTCAGCCTGGTGATAACGTAACTACCTTCACTGGGAAACGCATCTGGGAAGATTTTGCACCTGGACAGCTGATGGAGGGTGATGTAATGGACTTCCTCATTGATGATCCGAAGCAAGATCCTCAAGGAAATGTTGATTTTGCATCTGGAAAAAGGATAGTGCTGAGTCCATATTTCATAACGGTAGTGAATCTGATCATTTCTTTCTTGCGAGAAGACTGCTTATTGTTTTACGAGTTTTTAAGATACTTTCCTTGTTGATCCGTTCCTCCTATATATATCTTTTGCCTTTTCACAGGTTGTGCTTGACTGTTCATTTTATGGCGATGAAGAGAAGGAGTTTAATGTGCAGTAGGTAGCGAGAGAATTCAAGAGCTATGTTCAAGATGGGGAAGACTTGCTTAGTGCCGACCTTGTGAGAGTCTACTAGCTGACTTTGATTTTATTTGTTTCCTATGATGCAGGTTTTTATATTGAATATTTAATATCTCTTTTGGTCATTTGTTTTCAGGTCATGATGCCTCTATTCAAACCAATGGTTTTATCATAGGATTTGGAAGTGTCGCACTTTTCCTTATATGTCATGAATCGGTACTGAAGTACCGATTCCGTCCTTGACCCTTTACCGTATGGGAAGAATCATCGTCCTTCAAGGAACACCTATCACTAAGACTGCGAGAAGATTGTGAGTGATATTTATTATCTCTACTAGATAAATTTTTCTGCCTCTTGTTTCTGCTTTTCTGAGACCTTAAATGTGTGATTTCTTGTCTTTTTTTATAGATCTGTGTATGGTGATGCTCAGTATAATGCAAGCAAGCCGCTCAAATGGGTGGTTGTAGCAAACAGACCAACGTTTGTCATGGTTCCATTTCAAGGTTCGAATGAATGTGGCCATTATACTCTAAAGTATGCGGGAACCTATGATGGTGAAAAGATGGTTGAGAACATTCAAAATAATGATGTGGGTTCTAGTTAAGCTTTCACTTTCTGTGTTTGGCTTATTGTCTATTCATTTTTATGTGTCATGATTTTTGATAATTGGTTTTATTGTTTTGTAGTCTTGTATTGTTGATTGGAATGCTGAGGATGTGTACACAGTTGTGTTCAACCGGAATAACCAGGTTTTGGTGACGAAGCTTCCCGATGAGTTTTAGGATTTGGCTCCTAATGCATAGAAGAAATGATTATCATTTGCATAGTGAATGCGATACTTGTGTGATTTATGTCTTGAAAACATTGTAGGCTTCATATGTATGGTTTGGATGTCTTGTTAACTATGTAATAACCAGTATACTTTGTGATGATTCTCAGTGTGGCACAACGTTTTACAAAAAAAATTGTGATGAGAATGTGGTTGAACAGTTGTTTCACTCATGTATGTTTTTTGGGGGATTACTTTCATTAAGTTTTATTTTTGCACTAAAGTCTTACACACTAGTTGAATTGAAACACTTTTTCAAGTGCATATGAGTTGTTGCTCAAAATTGAGATTTATTTTATTTTGATCTGTCCCAACCTAAGTTGAACCTTTATAGTTTCTATACCCTCTTTCGTTACTTATGATATAGTCCTGTGAGTACTGAATTGTAATTCGTACAACATAAGGCTTTTAAAATTGGTGTGACAATAGTATTGTGGATGTAGCGTGAGTGGAGTGACCTTCCTTGCTATGTAGAACTAATGTCACATAATGGGTAGTATGGGTAGTATCGGGGGATATGAACCATGGAAAAGTTGGAATACAGTTGATATTACTCCAATATAAATAAAGAACGAGTTTGAAACAGTACCCTAAAGTGCTAATTTATTTTCTTATACTAAAGGAGCTTATGAGATTTTCTATTGAGTTTTGTGTTGTGAAGAATTCAAGTCTTGCTTCAGGATTTTGTCGGTGTATAGAAGTAAGGGCACTACTTTGTACCCCTTTACCTGTGCACAGGCTGTCAGAGCCACGCCTATGGCCACACTTAAGCAGGGGAGGGGCAGGGAATCAAAGCCACAAGGTGGTCAAAGCAACGCCAAGACAGAGACATGAAGAGCAAGAGGCCGAGGTGGGTTCCCCTTGCAAGACCCTTGCCGGGGCGGCCTCCACGGCTCCGGCAAGGACCTTGCCTCGACACCTTGCCCAACCCCAATGGTGCGCGCCACCTTCGAACCCAAGGTTTCCGACAACCACGATGGAACCAAGGCTCGGGAGGCACCTCCATGATGGCATGCAGATCTTTGTGAAGACAAGAAGAACACAGAGTTGGATGACGGTTAGAAGACGACGAGCCTCAGCAAAACCCATGTCGAGGGCATCCACGAGACCTCCGGCAACATCCTTGCCGGAGACGACCACGGTGCCGCGGCAAGGCCCTTGCCAGGGCCCCAGCAAAGCCCTTGACATGGACATCCACAGAGCCACAGCCAGGCCCACACCTGCCAAGGTTCCACTGCCACTCCCATACAGCTGCCAGCCCACCAGCTAGGTAGGCACCTGCATGTTGACATGAGGCTTGTAGGCCAACTCAGCGCGTGTCTATGTGGTGGCATGCAAATCTTCGTGAAGGCCCTACCACCGCGCCACCTCAGCAGCTTGCCAGCCTACATGGCACCATGCGCATCGCTGGCCTGGACGCGTGTCGGAGCAAGGTGGGGCGGTGGCGGACGGGACGGGGGCTAGTTTCCGTCCCCGATAAAGTGAGAGGTACAGCTAAGGTGCGCATTAAATGCGTCTTGTCCCGTAATGGCTAACAGATAAGCTTAGGCACTATACACCGATGCCACCTCCTGTGTGCCAATGTGGCGATCCCCTTGACTATGAAAGGAGGCCCAAGGCATCCAGGATAAGGGTTCGGACCCTTGGACAAGTTACACTAATTGTAGCTAACTCAAGAACTCCGAGAACACTCAAATAGACACAAAAGCAGGACTAGGGTATTACGCATCCTCGCGGCCCGAACCTGGGTAAACGAACTGTGTGCTTGTGCTGATTGCTGATCCCACTCTTCTCACGACCCTGCGCCCCGCAACCGTATTAGGGATTGTCGTGATCCCATAGGTGTCATTTCCACTGACATCTTTGGCGCGACAGGTAGGGGGCGCAGTCGTGGGAATCTAGTTTAGTAGCTAGTCGAATAGCTCTTCGTCACCATGCCTCCCAAGAGGAAGATGACCATGACGATCGATTCATCCGGAGCCAGACTGCCTGTACCGGTCCGGGCCAGTAGCGGGCCGGTCGTGGAAAGAACCCGTTGCGCGACCCACGAACACCAACATCACCCTGGCAGTCCAGACCTGGCGAGCGGCGTCATTCGTGCGCCAGGCGACGGGCCGCATGCCGCGAACTCCAGAGATGGAGTTGGGTCCCCTGCAGGTGGCACGAGGCCCTCCAGGGGCATCTCCATGCCACCCGACGGTGGCGCGGCGGCCTCCAAGACACCAACACCAGCGCCCATGACGCGCTCTTCCCAAGTCGTGCGTGATGAACAGTGCCACCACGCTGGTGACCTTGGCTGCCGCCCTGGGAAGAGTCCCGCGCGTCCTTCACAGGACAAGGAAGGCCAGCATGCATGCCATGGTGCTGGTGAAAATGGTGGAGAGCCGCAGGGCCGTCATATAGCTCCTTCTAACATAGTTAGAAGTCGGAGCGCGTCACGGTCCACGCAGCTTTCGCCGCCGCCCAAACCAGCGGAAGCTCTGGCGCACGCGCAGCTGCTCCTCGACTTTCCTCCTCCAGCGGAGACGCTCGACAAGTGGAGAGCCACTGTCCGGAGCCTCGCCGGCATCACCAACAAAGACGATCCGCGACCAGCGGGGCCCGTAGGCCGTCGCACTATCGAGCCACCGCATGCCAGCGATGGAAGGGCCAAGGGCGATGCAGCCACGGTGCACTCTCCTCCCCCACGCCGGCCACTGCGGGTGTCGATCCGTTGCAACGACGCTTGCGATAATATCTCCATAGCGTTGTCCGATCCACGGACCCACCACGACCAGCGTCATGTTCTTTGGGAGTGAGCCCTTGAAGATGCTCGAACCACCATCGAGCGCCAGCGTGATGCACACCACCAATCAGACAGGCGGGCAGGACCCACTATGGACCACCCGGCACCGGGAGGCTACGGTGGCCTACCCTACGAGGTGGGTTGTCCGGCCTTCACCCATGAGCTGCGGCAGTTCCAGTGGCCCTCCCACAGCACGTTCATGCCCGACATTAGCGAGAAGTACAATAGCAAGACTCACCTGTCAGAGTTCCTCAGCATCAACACCATCGTGATGCAAGCTGCTGGAGCCCGCGATGATAAGGTGCTTTCCAATTACTCCCCTTTGGCGCTCAAGCCCAATGTCATGTCATGGTTGATGCACTTGTCGATGGACTCCATTTGCTCTTGGTCGGATCTGTGCCATGAGTTCGTTGGCGCCTTCACGGGAGCCCATCAAGCTCATGGCCAGGCAAGCGAACTGCATATTATCCCCTAGAAGGAAGGAGAAAACCGGCGCAAGTACATCCAAAGGTTCAACCTAGTGCAGTATAACATCCTAGACGTTCACCCCGCCGCCGTGATCACTGCATTCCATCAGAATGTGCGTAACCACAAGATGCGTGAGCAGCTAGCGATGAACAAGGTCAGGGATGTGGCTGAACTTTATGTTCTGGCTGATAGGTGCACTCAGGCGAAAGAGGGGAGGAAGTACCCCGACGAGGACGCCGGTGCAGAAACCGACTCCACTGATGATGACACCCCTGCCTCGATGAAGAAGGGCCAGTGCCGTAACAGGAAGCAAAGGGGCAAGACTGTACTTGCTGTTGATTGGTCCAATGACACCGGCACCGCCAAGAAGGCTAAGGCGACCGACCCCGGCAAGGAAGTTGCCGGGTGTGCCGCTTGCCGGGCTTTGGCGGCTACCGACAAGCTAGGGGGCTCTAAGAAGCAGTATTGCAAGATGCACCGCACCAAAGGCCACGACCTCCAGAACTACCGACAAGTTGAGCTGCTCCCGGAGAAGCAGAAAGCTGAATATGAGAGGCGAGACAAGGAGAAGGGTCAAGACGGTGCCGAAGGGTCCGGCAACAAACGTAGCGGCCAAGGAGGCCGCAGTGGCAAGGATAACCAGCAAGAGAGGCCCGCTCGGGGCCGCGACAAGAAACGGGAAGACGATGATCATGACGAGGACGACGAGTCCGGTGACCATGAGTTTCAGAAAGCTATGGAGGCCATGTGCGTCGATAGTGGCGCCTCACTGCACACCTCTCACCGCCAACTCAAGCAGTGGGCACATGAGATCACAGCGGTGGAGCCATTACTCGATGCACGGAAGCCACTGAAGTGGTCCGGCACGCCTATCATCTTTGACATCAAGGATGACCCTGATCGCACAACTGCCGTCAGGTGTTTGCCATTGTTGGTTTCACCAACGATTCGCAACCTCAAGGTGACGAAGATGCTAGTTGATGGTGGGGCCGGTCTGAACTTGATCTCACCAATCATGGTCAAAAGGCTGCAGATTCCTGATGGAGACCTCGAAGAGACGAGCACGTTTCAAGGGGTCAATCCGGGGAGAATCCAGCCGAAGGGTAAGGTCACGCTGCCCATGACGTTTGGAGGAGAGCTGAACTACTAGACAGAGAGGATTGTCTTTGACATGGTCGAGATCCCCTTGCCCTACAATGGGATCCTTGGCCGCCCGGCACTCGCCAACTTCATGGCGGCGTCACATTACGCCTACAATACGCTGAAGATGCTGGGGCCGATGAACATCATCACTGTCCGCTCCGACAAGGACGCGCTGATCCGCGCTGACAAACTCTATCGGGAAGCAGTTGCAGCAGCTGCTGCTAAGGCACTTGCTCCTGCCGCTGGAGTCCCGAGAGGGAAGAAGACCGGTGAGACCTCTTGCACCCACTCCGAGATGCGCACCTCTCCGGAGTGCTGTGCTCCTGTCGAGGATGTGCCGCAGAGCTCCATCGACAAGAGCAAGAAATCCAGAGCTGCACCACAAGAAACCAAGAAGGTGTCCGTCAGAGAGGACAGCACGGGAGGGGCTTTCACCATAAGCTCCACCCTTGACAACAAATAGGAAGGGGAGCTTGTCACTTTCCTACGGGCGAATATCGATATGTTGGTGAGGCAAGCATCCAACATTCCTGGCGTTCCCAGGGAAGTGATTGAGCACCATCTTGTTGTCTGTCCTCATGCGTGGCCCGTCAAGTAAAAGGTCAGGAAGCAAGCTCTAGAGAGGTAGGAGTTCATCATAGAAGATATCAGGAAGCTAGAGGCGGCAGGCTTGGTAAGAGGGGTACTCCATTCGACGTGGTTGTCCAATCCGATGGTGGTGCCCAAGGCAAACGGGAAGTGGAGGCTGTGTATTGATTACATAGATATCAATAAGGCTTGTTTGAAAGATCCTTTCCCGTTGTCGCGGATCGACCAGATTATTGACACCATGGCCGGGTGCGACCTGTTATCATTCCTTGATGCCTACTCGGGCTACCACCAAATTTTCATGACAAGGGAAGATGAGGAGAAGACAACATTCATCAGCCCATGTGGTACGTATTGCTTTTTATGGATGCCTTTTGGGTTGAAGAGTGCTAGCTTGAACTTTGCAAGAGCAATCCAAATTGGTTTTGAGCCCCAGCTACATAGAAATATGGAAGCTTATATGGATGACATAGTGGTCAAAACCAAGGACAAGGCAACACTTGTACAAGATTTGGAAGAGACGTTTGCAAATTTGCGCAAGATCAACCTCATATTGAACCCTGAGAAGTGTGTCTTCGGTGTCCAGTCCGGCAAGCTTCTCGGGTTCTTCATGTCGTAGCGTGGGGTTGAGGCGAACCCAAACAAGATCAAGGCCATCGAGCAGATTGAGGCACCTAAGCGGATCAAGGATGCGTGTTGGCTCACTGGCTGCATCGCCGCCATGAGCAGATTCATCTCCAAGTCCGCTGAGCGTGCCCTTCCCTTTTTCAAGATCTTGAAGAAGGCGGGCCCAATGGAGTGGACCCCGGAGGCCGAGGCAGCACTACAGGATTTGATGAAATACCTCTCCTCCACCCCAATGCTGGTTGTGCCCAAACCACAAGAACCGTCGCTGCGGTATCTAGCAGCAATGAATCAAGTGGTTAGCTCCGCACTGGTGGCGCAGCGGGAGGTCGACAAAGAGGCAGCAACAACGACAGAGTTGACGGATGGCGAACTAGAACTCTCCCCGGCAAGGCCTTGTCCCGGCAAGACTGGGCCCCTAGCAAGGTCTGACACCAGTGCGACAGGGCCCATGCAACTAGATGAAGTGGTGCAGAAGAAGAAGATGATGCAGCACCCGGTTTACTTCGTCAGCTCCCTCTTGCAGGGGGCTAGGTCGAGGTACTCCGGTGTGCATAAATTGCTCTTCGGCCTCCTTATGGCCTCAAGGAAGCTACATCATTACTTCCAAGCACACGAGATCACTGTCATCACCCGCCTCCTGTTGCAACGGATACTGCATAACCCAGATGCAACGGGGAGGATTGTGGAATGGGACTTGGAACTGTCAAGTTTTGGTTTGAAGATCGAAAGCACCTCAAAAATTCAGAGCAGAGTCTTGGCGGAGTTCATTGCCGAATGGACCTTGACGCCCGATGAAGAAATCCAGGAGACTACTCTCCCCGGCAAGGAAACAAGTCGCAACTGGATTATGTACATTGATGGGGCTTTTTCGCTAATGCGTCGGTGCTGGTGTGCTGCTCGTCGCACCCACCGGAGAGCACCTCAAGTACGTGATCGAGATGCACTCTCCTAGGGAGATGTCGACAAACAACACTGCTGAATACAAGGGATTGCTTACCGGTCTCAGGATCGCGGCAGACCTCGTGGACAAGAAGCTCATTGTCAGGGGTGATTCACAGCTTGTCGTCAGACAGATCAACAAGGATTATCAAAGCCCGTTGATGGAAGCCTACGTGGATGAAGTGAGGAAACTGGAGGAGTGCTTTGACGGTATACAGGCAGAGCATGTCCCTCGAGTGGAGAACGACATTGCCGACTACCTATCGAAGCGCGCTGACCTCAAGCTACCTGTGGAACAAGGTACTTTTGTGCTTCGATTAACTCAACCATCCGTCGAACCATCAACAGAGCAGAACAAGCGGAGGAAGTCAGGCCCCGACAAGTACTTCCCCACCGAGCTCCCTGGGGCCGCTGGCGAAGATGTTGCCGTGGAAACCGAGCCTGCCGTGGTAGAACCGACTCCGGCAGGGCGCTAAGCCCTTGCCGTGGAGGCAACCATTCTCACGGCGGAGGAAGTGCCTTTGGTCCTTGCTATCGAGCCACATGCTCCAGCATGGGCGCAACATACCGTCCGATTTCTCCAAACAGGGGAGCTTCCTGAGGAGCAGGTAGAGGCAGAGAAAGTAGCATGCCGGTCTACCCTGTACCAATTCGTTGACAACGTTCTGTACAGAAAAAGACCAAATGGAGTGAAATTAAAGTGCATCCCCCGGGAGGAAGGACTAGAGCTGTTGGCGGAGATACATGGAGGCATATGTGGCTCACACATAGGGTCGAGGGCTCTTGCCGGCAAGGCTTTCCAGCAAGGTTTCTTCAGGCCCACTGCCCTCCAGGATGCAACAGCACTAGTAACCAAGTGTGAAGTGTGCCAGCTCCATTTAAAGAAGCTTCATCAGCCAGCTCAAGCCTTGCAGACAATCCCTCTCTCCTGGCCATTCTCGGTCGGGGGGCTCGACATACTGGGCCCTTTTCCCCGCACTGTCGGGGGCTTTGAGTACTTGCACGTTGCCATCGACAACTTCAACAAAGTGGCCGGAGGTGGAAGCAGTGAAGAAGGTGACCACACAGTTAGTCGTCAAATTCTTTAAGGGGTTACTTTTGCCGATTTGGTGTGCCGAACAGAGTCATCACTAACAACGGCGTGCAGTTCACAAGCCACACCTTCATGCAATACATTGGAGACCTCGGCCGCAAGATCTGTTTTGCTTCCGTGGCACACCCACGGAGCAACGGCCAAGCGGAGAGGGCAAATGCTGAAGTGCTGCATGGACTGAGGACGAATACTTTTGACAGGCTGCACAAGAGCAGAAGGCGCTGGATTGATGAGTTGCCGGTGGTTCTATGGTCGATCAGAACGATGCTAAATCGAGCCACCGGCCAGACACCCTTTGCGCTGGTATACGGGGCATAAGTAGTTCTCCCCACCAATCTCATATAAGGGTCACCTCGAGTGCTCACTTATGATGAGCTTGAGCAAGAGCGATTGAGGCAAGATGACGCAACCCTCCTCGAGGAAGATCGTCTTCAGGCGGCTGTGAGAGCAGAACGCTACCAGCAAGCCTTGCACCGCTACCATAGCCGCAAAGTTCATGCCCAAAGCTTTGAGGAAGGCGACCTTGTTCTTCAGCGTGTTCAGTTGACCAAGAATTACAACAAGTTGACGCCGAAGTGGGAAGGCCCATATCGGGTAACATGAGTCATAAGGCCCGGCGCAGTCTGCATGGAGACCGAAGATGCCATTCCAGTGAGAAACTCCTAGAACATCGAGCATCTTTGCAAGTTTTACCCATAAGGCGTGCCTGCCGGGCACCCCGGCAAGCCACCTTTTGTACAAGCCTTGCCGACAAGGCATGTAAACCTTTGTATAAAGCCAGGCGCAGACCCTGAGCACAAATAAACGAAGCGCTGGCGCCCTAAGTTATATTATGCATACTAGTTTGAGTCTCTCCCTTGGTTAGGGTTGATAGTGCTTAGCGGCGGCTAACCCCTAGCATAGAGTTCGAGTCTGCGTCTCCCTATTTCTTTTCCATCTCCTTTGGTTCACAGGAAACATGAGCAGTCCCGCCAAGCTGGATGGGGGAAAAAGAACAGGCCAGCGCCCCAGCCCTGCAAGCCAAGCTTGCCGAGGGTTGAAGATACAAGGGTCTACTCCCGGCAAGCTGAGATTGTCGAGGTCTGTAGGTTCAGATAAGTTTTTCCTTCCCCTACTTTACATTTCTGTGTGGGTTGGGACATGTGAAACCTCACTCGCTCCTAAGTTACCGTGCTCCCCCCTACCCGTACCCAAGAATTATTTCTTGGGTCGGGGTCTGGTTGTAGCTGCGGTGGTGAGGAAGAAAGCGTGGGGCTTAACCTTACTTCACCCCTGTCTCCGCCAAGAGCGCGAGTATGTTCGAATGAAGAAATGGAGCGGCAAGGCTTGTTGCCGGGCGACAATGTTTACGATAAAACTAACAAGGATTCATTCCTTGGTACGGGCTTTGCTGACGCACAAAGAACCCGGCAAACACCCTTTTTCATTAATACACCCCACACATGTACAATTCGTACGGAATGTAAACATGAGCAGGGGGATTACAAGTTTTAAATATAACTCAGGCATGTAGGCTTACAAGCTAAAAAAAGAAAAGGTGCCCGTTATCCCGTTCTTGTCCCTCTCCTCAGGAAACGGAACATGACAGCAAGAGGGCTGGAGGAGCGCCTAGGAGAGGTACGAGCAGCAGAAGGCACCAAGAGAACATGCCGGTGGCCGCCTAGGGGAGGGCTAGTGATGATGGTGCCGGAAAGAGAGCTGGAAGATGAGGTAGTGGTCCGTCAATACGCTATGAAGGCGTTGGTGCAATTGTACTCTGATTTGACGGCTTGCCACCCACCTTCTTCCCCTTCTCCTGCCTTCCCACGCCAGCCGTCGAAGGAGGCGACCTCGAGAAGTTCAAGGAGTCGGCTCCACCGGGAGAAGGAGCCCAGTGCAGATGCTGCTGCTGCCGGCACCGCCCGGGTACGACGGGTCCGATGCCTAGTCGGACCTGTCATCCTCCTGCATGTTTCCCTTGTCGCTGATGTCGCCGTCCTCCTCGTCACTCCTGCTCGAGGAAGAGTCTTTGTCATCAGAGGAGCTCTCCATGCAGCACTTCAAGCGAGTCCCGAAGTCGCAAAAGACCTTGACAGAGAGGAGGCCATTCTCTGTTAGTTTGAACTAGAGGATGAGCCCTGCCGTCAAGCCGTGGACGCGAGCAAAGGTTTTCCATCCGCGACGGAGATACATGATGTGAGGGGCTGGGAAATCAACGTCGGCCCAAGTGCCGCTGTTCCTCCAGCCCCTCATGTGCAGCCTCAGTGCCTGTGGCGAGTCGAGCTCCATATCCCGAGCAAATGGAGTAGGAAGACAAAGACGACGACGCACCAGCCGGCGCAGCCTGATGAAGAACTCGCGGGCTGGTCCCCGACATGGCCATCCATTGGGGGAGGGACCGCCGGTGGAGGCGAGGCCGATGCGCCGCCCCGTCCTCCTCTTCCCCAAGCTCCACGGCGACCTCGGCCTCGCCCCCTCCCCCTTCCCCTCACAGCCGGCTCCGCCGCCACAGGCTCTTGGGGGGGGAGGAGCACGTTCTCGAGCGGAGACCCTCGCCGCCACCTATGAAGCATCAAACATCCTCTCGCCATGGCACAAAGGAGGAAGAAGCAAGGATGGGGGGAGGCGAATGGTGAAAGGTTGAGAGGGGCCATCCCTCCCGCTTCCCTCCTTATAAAGGGGCGGGGTCAGTGCTCGGCCGCCCATCTCAACCAACCCAGCTCATTAAGATGGCAGCAGGCGAGGCCGTCGACTGCCCTCCTCGCCCAATTAAAGGAGCATGGGTATCGATGCGTGCGCGCATGCGCGTCTTCCGATATTCCACCGCACCTGTCGCCCGCCCCGCACTGTGCTTGCAGCGTACGTGGCGCAAGGAACTGGCGTGTGGGATGCGTCGAATGACAATTCCCAGGCGGGGAGAGTAATTGAGCAACAACCCTGCGGTCTCGAAGGCAAACGCAAGCCGCCTCTTTGCTGTTCACCGCAAGATGACGCAAGCATGCTTCGATCACTCCCACGCACGATCCCCACGTCACGCATTCAACGCGGATCATGGGAAAGCGCAGCTAGCGGAAAAATCACAACAATAAAATCAACCCTGCCTGCCTGTGCATCGTTTTGTGCCTGGCCCAACAACATGTTGCGCTTATGTGTGGCCCAAACCTGGGGGCTCCTGTCGGTGTACTAAAGTAAGGGAACTACTTTGTACCCCTTTACCTGTGCACGGGCAGTCAGAGCCACGCCTACGGCCACACTTAAGCGGGGAAGGGGCAGGGAATCAAAGCCACAAGGCGGTCAAAGTAACGCCAAGACAGAGACACGAAGAGCAAGAGGGTGAGGTGGGTTCCCCTGGCAAGACCCTTGTCGGAGCGGCCTCCATGGCCCCGGCAAGGACCTTGCAGGGACAGCTTGCCCAACCCCAACGTTGCGCGCCACCTTTGAGCCCAAGGTTTTCGACAACCACGTTGGAAGCAAGGCTCGGGAGGCACCTCCATGATGGCATGCAGATCTTTGTGAAGACAAGAAGCACACAGAGTTGGATGAGGATTAGAAGACGACGAGTCTCGGCAAAACCCTTGTCTAGGGCATCCACGAGACCTCCGGCAAGATCCTTGCCGGGGACGACCACGGTGCCGCGGGAAGGCCCTTAACGAGGACATTGTGGAGCCACAACCAGGCCCACACCCGCCAAGGTTCCACCGCCAATCCCAGACAGCTGCCAGCCCACCAGCTAGGTAGGCACCTGCGTGTCGACATGAGGCTTCCAGGCCAACTCAGCGCGTGTCTACGTGGTGGCATGCAAATCTTCGTGAATGCCCTACCACCATGTCACCTCAGCAGCTTGCCAGCCTACATTGCACCATACACACCGCTGACCTGGACGCGTGTCAGAGCGAGGTGGGGCGGCGGCATACGGAACGGGGGCTGGTTTCCGTCCCTGATAAAGTGAGAGGGACAACTAAGGGGTGCATTAAATGCATCTTGTCCCGTAATGGCTAAGTGATAAGCTTAGCTACTGTACACCGATGCCACCTCCTATGTGCCATTGTGGCGAGCCCCTTGACTATAAAGGAGGCCCAAGGTATCCAGGAGAAGGATTCGGACGCTTGGACAAGTTACACTCATCGTAGCTAGCTCAAGAACTCCAAGAACACTCAAATAGACACAAAAGTAGGACTAGAGTATTACGCATCCTCGCGGCCCGAACGAAGGTAAACGACCCGTGTGCTTATGCTGATTGCTGATCCCGCTCTTCTCACGACCCCGCGCCCTGCAACCGTAGTAGGGATTCCCGTGGTCCCATAGGTGTCGTTTCCACCGACAGATTTGATGGACTATGGAATAAGGAGTGGCAAGAGATTAATGTTGGGGATGCCCGAGGCACCCCAAGGTGATATTCAAGGACAACCAAGAGCCTAAGCTCGGGGTGCCCAGGAAGGCACCCCTCTTTCGTCTTCGTCTAACAGTAACTTTACTTGAGGCTATATTTTTATTCACCACATGATATGTGTTTTGCTTGGAGCGTCTTGTATGATTTGAGTATTTCCTTTTTAGTTTGCCATAATCATCCTTTCTGTACACACCTTTTGAGAGGGACACACATGAATCGTGATTTATTAGAATACTCTATGTGCTTCACTTATATCTTTTGAGCTAGGCAATATTGCTCTAGGGCTTCACTTAAATCTTTTTAGAGCACGGCAGTGGTTTTATTTTATAGAAGTTGATGAACTCTCATGCTTCACTTATATAATTTTGAGAGTCTCTAAACAGCATGGTAATTTTCTTTGGTTATAAATTTAGTCCTAATATGATAGGCATCAAAGAGGGATATAATAAAAACTTTCATATAAAGTTCATCGAATACTATGAGAAGTTTGATTCCTTATGATTGTTTTGAGATATGAACATGATGAAATTAGAGTCATGCTAGTGGAGTAGTTGTGAATCTGAGAAATACTTGTGTTGAGGTTTGTGATTCCCGTAGCATGCACGTATGGTGAACCGTTATGTAACGAAGTTGGAGCATGAGGTATTTTTTGATTGTCATCCATTTTGTAGAGATCGGGATCACGCGATGGTTAACTCCTACTAAACCTTCTCCTAGGAGCATGCGCGTAGTGCTTGGTTTTGATAACTAATAGATTTTTGCAATAAGTATGTGAGTTCTTTATGAGTAATGTTGAGTTCATGGATTATACACACTCTCACCCTTCTACCATAGCTGGCCTCTCATGTGCCATGCAACTTTCGCTGGTACCATACACCCACCATATACCTTCCTGAAAACAGCCACCATACCTACCTATTATGCCTTTTCCATAGCCATTCTGAGATATTTTTCCATGCAATTTTCCACCGTCCTATTTATTATGACACATTTCGTCATTGTCATATTGCTTTGCATGATCATGTAGTTGACATCGTATTTGTGGCAAAGCCACCTTTCATAATTCTTTCATACATGTCACTCTTGATTCATTGCACATCCCGATACACCGCCGGAGGCATTCACATAGAATCATCTTTTTGTTCTAAGTATCGAGTTGTAATTTTTTGAGTTGTAAGTAAATAGAAGTGTGATGATCATCATTATTAGAGCATTGTCCCATGTGAGGAATTAAAAAAAGGCCAAAGAAGTCAAATAAAGAAAAGCCCAAAGAAGCCAAAAAAATGAGAGAAAAAGAGAAAAGGGGCAATGTTACTATCCTTATTCCACACTTGTGCTTCAAAGTAGGACCATGATCTTCATGATAGAGAGTCTCCTATTTTGTCTCTTTCATATAGGTTATTTTTCATTATAGCACTTGGCTTGTATATTCCAATGATGGGCTTCCTTAATTCTCCCTAGGTCTTCATGAGCAAGAAAGTTGGATGCAGACCCACTTATTTTTTGTTTTTGAGCTTTCATAAACTTATAGCTCTAGTGCATCCATTGCATGGAAATCCCTACTCACTGACATTGATATCTATTGATGGGAATCTCCATAGCCCATTGATATGCCTAGTTGATGTTAGACTATCTCCTTCTTTTTGTCTTCTCCACAACCACCATATTCTATTCCACCTATAGTGCTATGTCCATGGCCCATGCTCGTGTATTGTGTGAAAGTTGAAAAAGTTTGAGAATACTAAGGTGTGAAACAATTGCTTGGCTGAAACCGAGGTTGTGCATGATTTGAATATTTTGTGTATTGTTGTGGGAAACCACGGCCACCTATGGGACCAAAGGTCCCTTGATGGTTCGGCAGGGGGGATCTCACGTCGCACAAAGAGCAGAAGAGCGTGGAGCAGCATGGTAGAAATCACACGGACAATTTTACCCATGTTCGGGTCGTCGTGAGGCGTAAAACCCTACTCCTTTGTGGATTGATGGTGGAAGAATGGTGGTCGAGCACAGTACACTTGCCCAACAAGGTTGCCTATGGGCGACAGTGGCTACACGCGTATTAGTGTGTGGGTATCCATCCTTCAAACCCCTTTCCACGGTTGCTACGAGCCTCCTATTATAGATTAAGGGGTCACCACAATGGCAAATTAGTCATTATGCATTGATAAGATAGCACACGCTGCTATCATACCTAACTCCATAGGCTGACAAAGCGCATTAAATGCACCGCTCAACGTCACATTGTCGATTGCCCGACAAGCCTTGCCGGGCTATTGTGCCAAATTCATGCCTGCTTGCTTGACATGTCACAGGACGGGTGTCGTGTGTAGGTATTTCCTGTTGAAAGAGGCTGCCATGTGGCGAATGGCTGCCACTTAATCACTTTGCACCTTGACACCACACCGATTAATGACGTGGGTTGTGGCAGAGTGGTTGGGTGAGGTGGATTTTGCCTTTGTGAGTCCCAGCAGGACCTGTCGGGACATCTTGGTTGTTCTCTTCCGGGGGTGACCCCGCCCTTGCCGAGCCCGTCTGCCCGGCAAGGGAGGTTTTTTCTCCTGGTGGTATCTTGCTTTTCTGGCTTGACCTTTGTCCTCTTGATCTGCATGTTGGTCCGTCAAAGATCTTGGCCTCATGTACTCTGGCATGGCCTGGTGACATAATCTTATTCATGTGCCTATGCACAGTCTGGCAACAGACCCAGGGTTTGTTGCACCGACAGAAGCCCACGGGCCTACCCTGATCGCGCTGCCGATCATTGTTGAGCTAGGCCCTAATAAGTGCACAGGCAGGGGTGCAAAAGAGGCTGGCCCCTTGAGGTCTTCTTTGCTTCTTCATTAATATTGAGACTGGGCTAGTTTTTGGTTTATCCGTGCGTCGTGTAGAGCCAATAGTGGTGGGACCGCTCTTGTAATGGCCCGTGAATGACTTTAACGCATGGGGTAGATACTGCCAATTCACTGTTCCCACCACGCCCTTATCCTCAGGCACATATGTTGCATGCATTGCGCGGGGGTAGGTAACGGAGGTGCATGGTACAGGAGAGCATTAGGGCAATGGCCCAGTTTTCTTGAATTGGCGAAGGAGGATGGCGGTTGCTTGTGGAGGGAGTGTCTCCCCACCCTCGGCTCGTCTATAAAAGGAGGGGCGAAGGGGGAGCTGGGCTATCCATCTCCGCATCCCTTCTTCCAGTCTTCTACAACATGCTAGTTATGTTGAAGAAAAGAGCTTGGGGCCAGGCCGAAAAGAGCCTTGGGCCAGGCCCTGGGCTTTAGTTTAGAGCTTCTCACGGATCCAAGGGGGGTACTCGGGCGGCGCAGTGACAATGTCAGAGGTGGCGACTCCGGTGTGCTCGTCGCCGGGTTGCCAGTAGCCTTGATTCTAGTGGGAGGGGACGTGAACAGCACCATGCCGAGGCCTGTAGGTGGCGCGGGGCATGGTAGTCGGCCTCTCACCATTCTTCATTCCTTCGCGATGCTAAGGAGGGTTCACGGGAAGGGTTCGCTGCTAACAAAGGCGAACCTGACTCCCCCTGGGCGTCATCCTCTGGTCGTGCATGAGGGCTTCTTGTTCTCGTACATGTCTTTGAAACGTGCAGTGGTTTCTGACGTCAGGGCTGTTGGGGATGCCCATGCTCTTTGTGGGGTAAACCAGAGAGCAAGGTGTCCGACGCGGCTATCATGCTGAGGTCTTCGGGTGGAAGTGATATGGATGGCGGCGGCAACCCACGACGCGTAAAGAATGGAGACGACCGTTTCGACGAGTCGTGTTTGCCAGTGACTCTGTGTCCTTCATCTGGTCCTCCAGCAGTGTCACCACCCGTGCCTGCCCTCTAGTTTCTTCCTCCTTGCTAAGAAATAGTGCCATCCTGATCCTGGGGAGGTGTCGAATCCCAGTTGGGTCCGCCACCGGCCTCCTCGACCTCTTCCTAAAGGGGATGGATAAGGGCCAAAGGCATCACGGTGCACTTATCTTTTTTCCATTTTAACCTTGTAGGAAATTACCAAATTTTAATTCAAATAATGTAATCTCTCAAGTCCATGTCTGTGTTATGTAAGGCTTGTTCTTGTCTGATTGATAACCCACAAGCATAGGGGATCGCAACATTTTTCGAGGGTAGAGTGTTCAACCCAAATTTATTGATTCGACACAAGGGGAGCCAAAGAATATTCTCAAGTATTAGCAGTTGAGTTGTCAATTCAACCACACATGGAAAACTTAATATCTGCAGCAAAGTATTTAGTAGCAAAGTAATATGGAAGTAACGGTACCAGTGGAAAAAGTAACATTAGCAGTTTTGTATTAATTGTAACAGTGGCAACGGTAAAGTAACTAAGCAAAGAGCAATATGTGAAAAGCTCGTAGACATTGGATCAGTGATGGATAATTATGCCGGATGTGATTCCTCATGCAACAGTTATAACATAGGGTGACACAGAACTAGCTCCAGTTCATCAATGTAATGTAGGCATGTATTCGGCATATAGGCCCTGTTCTTTTCGTGCAGGATTCTGCAGAATCAAGATTCTAGAAAATTCTCACAGAATCCGCTTCCTGTAGAATCTACTGTCGAGTTCTTTTCTGAAATTGTAGTTTGAGATTGTGGACTGAGTTCTGTGCCGAAATGTCTATACTGCCCTTAGCCATCAGCACATACATACATCATCTATTCATCAGCGCATAATTACCAACCACCAAGTAGCAGTACCGAAATAGCAAGCAATTTATAGCAAATTATCAAGCAGCAGCTACAAATTCAAAGAATCAAACATACATCAATCCATTACCAGTACCATTTATTCATCGATCCTGTGTCCGGCGGACGTCTACGAAGGGCGGCCTTCGGCGACCACACGGTGGTGGGCTAGCGGAGCTCCGGTCCAGCAGCGTCGCGAGGAGCGGGGCTGACGGGGCTCCCATCCGGCAGCAGCGTGAGGAGCGGGGCTGGCGGAGCTCCTGTCCGGCGGCGGCAAGGTGGGCCGTCGTGAGGAATGGGGCTGCCCGGAGGCGAGAACCGGTGTGGAGGCTAGACGGCCAAAGGGTGGCCGGTGGCGGACTGGCGGGCTGGCAGAGCTCCCGTCCGGCGGCATCGGGCTGAGCGGCGGCTAGCGCTCGTGGGGGATCGAGCGGTTGCTGCGATGTTCGATCATGCGAAAGGGGAAATTTGACTGTAAATTGTCCCTCTAATAGGGGTATTCCCATATCTGAAGCGTTTTCTTTTGAGGGACTTACCAGAATCCCGAGATTCTATGAAGATCCATGTTTTTTGAGGATTTTGGTTTTCACTAGGATTCGGTAGAATCCTCTCAAGATTTTGGATGGCAAATCGAGTTCTTTCCGCTCAGGATTTTCTAGACTGAGATTCTCCATAATCATCTCAAAAGAACTGGGCCATAGTCATACATGCTTATGGAAAAGAACTTGCATGACATCTTTTGTCCTACCCTCCCGTGGCAGCGGGGTCCTATTGGAAACTAAATGATCTTAAGGCCTCCTTTTAATAGAGTACTAGACCGAAACATTAACACTTAGTGAATACATGAACTCCTCAAACTACGGTCATCACCGGGAGTGGTCCCGATTATTGTCACTTCGGGGTTGCCGGATCATAACACATAGTAGGTGACTATTGAATTGAAAGATAGGATCAATAACTCACATATATTCAGGAAAACATAATAGGTTCAGATCTGAAATCATGGCCCTCGGGCCCTAGTGACAAGAATTAAGCATAGCAAAGTCATAGCAACATCAATCTTAGAACATAGTGGATACTAGGGACCAAACCCTAACAAAACTACTCGATTACATGTAAATCTCTCCAACCCATCACTGTCCAGCAAGCCTACGATGGAATTACTCATGCACGGCGGTGAGCATCATGAAACTGGTGATGGAGGATGGTTGATGATGACGACGGCGACGGATTCCCCTCTTCGGAGACTCGAACGGACTCCAGACCAGCCCTCCCGAGAGAGATTAGGGCTTGGCGGTGGCTCCGTATCGTAACACATGGAGTTGAGGTCGATGGAGCCTCAGGTGGCCCACGAGACAGGGGGTGCGCCCAGGGGGAGGCACGCCCCCGCCCTCGTGGAAAGGATGTGGGCCCCCTGGTCTTGATTATTTCGCCAGTATTTTTTATTAATTCCAAAAATACTCTCCATGAAGTTTCAGGTCATTCCGAGAACTTTTATTTCTGCACAAAAATAACACCATGGCAATTCTGCTGAAAACATCGTCAGTCCAGGTTAGTTCCATTCAAATCATGCAAGTTAGAGTCCAAAACATGGGCATAAGTGTTTGGAAAAGTAGATACGATGGAGACGTATCAACTCCCCCACGATCAAACCTTTGCTTGTCCTCAAGAAATTCAGTTGACAAACTGAATGTGATAAAGAAAAACTTTTACAAACTCTGTTTGCTCTTGTTGTTGCATATATGTAAAGCCAACATTCAAGTTTTCAGCAAAGATTATGAACTAATCACATTCACAAAAACTTCTAGGTCTCATATTTACTCATATAAATGGCATAATCAACTAGCGAGCAATAATAATAAATCTCGGATGACAACACTTTCTCAAAAAAAATCATAATATGACATAACAAGATGGTATCTCGCTAGCCCTTTCTGAGACCGCAAAACATAAATGCAGAGCACCTCTGAAGATCAAGGACTAACTGGACATTGTAGTTCATGGTAAAAGAGACCCAGTCATAGTTAAACTCAATATAAATTAATAGCAATGCATGCGATTGACAACGGTGCTCTCAAACTGGTGCTTTTTAATAAGAGGACGATGACTCAACATAAACGTAAATTGATAGGCCCTTCGCAGAGGGAAGCAGGGATTTGCATAGGTGCCAGAGCTCGAGTTTTGAAATAGAGATAAATAATATTTTGGTTGGTATACTTTCATTGTCAACATAACAACTAAGAGATCTAGATATCTTCCATGATACACACATTATAGGCGGTTCCCAAACAGAATGGTAAAGTTTATACTCCCCCACCACCAACAAGCATCAATCCATGGCTTGCCCGAATCAACGGGTGCCTCCAACTAACAACAATCCTGGGGGAGTTTTGTTTGCAATTATTTTGATTTGATCATGGGACTGGGCATCCCGGTTACTAGCCATTTTCTCGTGAGTGAGGAGCAGAGTCCACTCCTCGTGAGAATAACCCACGTAGCATGGAAGATATAGACAACCCTAGTTGATACATGAGCTGTCCGAGCATACAAAACTGAATTTCATTTGAAGGTTTAGAGTTTGTCACATATAAATTTACTTGGAACGGCAGGTAAATACCGCATATAGGAAGGTATGATGGACTCATATGGAATAACTTTGGGGTTTATGGAAGTGGATGCACAAGCAGTATTCTCGCTTAGTACAAGTGAAGGCTAGAAAGAGACTGGGAAGCGACCAACTAGAGAGCGACAACAGTCATGAACATGCAATAAAATTAATCAACACTGAGTGCAAGCATGAGTAGGATATAATTCACCATGAACATAAATATCATGGAGGCTATGTTGATTTTGTTTCAACTACATGTGTGAACATGTGCCAAGTCAAGCCACTTGAATCGTTCAAAGGAGGATACCACCCTATCATACCACATCACAACCATTTTAATAGCATGTTGGCATGCAAGGTAAACCATTATTAACTCCTAGCTAATTGAGCATGGCATGAGCAACTATAATCCCTAATTATCATTGCAAACATGTTTCATTAATAATAGGCTGAATCAAGAATGATGAACTAATCATATTTACAAAAACAAGATAGGTCGAGTTCATACCAGCTTCTCTCATCTCAATCAGTCCATCATATATCTTCATTATTGCCTTTCACTTGCCTGACCGAATGGTGTGGATAATAATAATGGTGCACGTGCATTGGACTAAGCTAGAATCTGCAACCATTCAATTCAAGGGAGAAGACAAGGTAATATGGGCTCTTTGTTAAATCAATAATAATGCAAATGAGATCCACTCAACATTTTCATCATGGTCTTCTCCTATTGACCCCCAAATAAAAAAAGAAATAAAACTATTTACACGGGAAAGCTCCTAACAAGAAAAAGGAGAATGAAAAATCTTTTTGGGTTTTCTTCTAATTACTACTACAAGCATGAAAAGTAAACTAGCTAAAAACTATAACTAATTTTTTTGTTTTTTCTTAAGATATTTCAACCACACAAGAAGAAGGCTTAGAAAAGAAAATAAACTAGCATGGATAGCACAATGAAAAATTATGAGCACCGAAAACTAGAATGAGTGTGTGAACATGAATGTAATGTCGGTGAGAAATACGTACTCCCCCAAGCTTAGGCTTTTGGCCTAAGTTGGTCTATGCCCATGGATCAAAGCTACTCTCTCCAGTGTACTGTGGAGGGTCCTCAGGGTGTCACTGGTTAGCAATCTCCTCTGGATCCCAATGATAAACAAACTGTCGATAAGGGTCAAGTTGTGGCTATGGCTCATCCTCTTGAGCAGGTGTCGCGCTCAAGTATGCATGAATGTCCTCCGGCAAAATGAGGTACTTGCCTGAAAATATTTTAAACAAAGAGGGCACAGGCAAGGTAAGAATCTCACAATAATTTTAGTCAACCATCAAATTACAGTTAAGCAGTTTCTTCTTATTTTTAACAATAAAATCATGTGCTACCATACTCTTATAAAATGGAAAAACAGAGGGAAACAACTTTTCTTCTTTCTCATAATGCGTAATAGGTATATTAAAGTGTGCAACAAGGCGCGAAGCAAAGATACCACCGAAGATGGGGCCCTTTGTACGGTTCAGACTTAATCGCTTAGCAATGACAGCACCTAAACTGAAAGTTGTATCACGAAACCAAGCATGGTGCAAAATAACAATACTAAGTGCACTAAGATTTCCACTGTTACAGCGACCAATTAAACATCTGCTAGCAAATATTGCAAAGTAATGTAAAACAGGAAAATGTATGCTAGTATTCTTGCAACTGAAACTTTCCTCGTTTCCCCTATAGCAATCATATCAATAAACCCCTCCACATCATTACAGTGTGGTTCCTCTATGCTGCCCTCAAAGGGTATCTTGCAGACCCGACAAAAATCATATAATGATATCTCCTTAACCTCTTCATATAAATGAAACTCCACTGAAGGTGGTGATTTCCTAGCATGAAAGTAAAAATTTGGCATGAAATATTAGTGAGTAGGAGATACTGTTCGCGCTAGACGTGGAGGAAGTCGGTGAAGCCTACATTCTCAAACAAATGATAGGAATCACCATGAATCTCGGATGCCTTCAAGAACTCATCACAAGGCCATTCCTACGGCCGAACCTCCGCAATGCGAGGGAGATTATATTTGGGCTTCTTATTTCCTCACTTTCCTTGTCCTTAGAGCTTCGGCTCAAAGTGCCCCTCAAAAATCTCTTCGTCATTTTCTTTCTCTGAAAATTCCTGAAAATTATTAATGACTCAGAATGAAAGTGAACCAAACTCAACAAAATTGATAGCAACTACTCCGACAAGTGCCTAGAGGCTATATCATGCATTATAACTACTTTTGACCATATGAATTTGAAATGCAAGCTCAAGAACAGGGTCACCTTAGCAGCAGAAATTTGCAATAAATAAAGAACTAGAACAAAAACTAATTGGACAATTGGAGGAGTCACATACAGAAGAACAATCCCCAAAACAGTTTCGTGAATGAAGATTTGAGCAAGGAGATTGAAAATCGCAGCAAAACAAGCTAGAACACGAGTTTGAGCTGTGTGGTGAATTTTTCCGGAGGAAGACGAAGTGTGTGGGTGGAGGAATAACTGGAGGGGGGGCACGTGGGGCCGATGAGGTAGGGGGCGTGCTCTGGACCTTCGTGGCCAGGTGGTGTGCCCCCCTCATGTGTTCTTAGTGGCAAATATGCTTAAATATTCTACAAACAAACATATGACAGTTTTGGGACATTTGGAGAACTTTTATTTTCGGGGTATTTTTATTGGAAGGATAAATCAGAAAACAGACAAGGTTCATCCATCTCATGCTCATCAAAAGGAATCCACTAACAAGGTTCATGAAGTCTTGTTAACAAACTCATTCCGAATTGCATGATACCGAAGAATCTTCGAATAGCACTAACTTACCTCTTGGACTTGTTTGAGCAACGCCTTCTTGGACTTGTTTGTGCATTTTTTCCGGACGAGTAGCTCGCATGTCTCAGACTGGATTCAGTGGTGGAGTTTATGTTTGGTGGTAAGAGTTTTGCTTTTTTTGGAGTCCTTCGTTTCTCAAATCGGTAAGAACCCTAATTTTTTGTCATGGGTATTGCAGTTCTCGTTCGACAGATTTTAGTTCTGCAGATCTCAATGGGTACGTCACCTAGTCCAAACAAGGTGAATGCAGGTAATTCATTGTAATGAAACTTTTTTTTTTTTTTGCTAATGATGTTTTATCAGATTTGGTGCATAATAGCTTTTTAGTTGTATAGGTGTTGTCGTATGGACATTGCAAGTTGTATGGATTTTTATAGTTTTTATTTTTTGCAATGGAATGTCTCATATGTCTAGTTTTCTAGGTATTTGTAATGCGCATACAGGTTGCAGAAGATTACTATGTGTAGTTTGAACTGTTGTGGTGGTGGCATCTGGATAGTTTGTAATAGTCTGAGAAGAGGAACTAGGACGTTGAAAGAGTTTACATTATGAACTTGGGTGTGCGAGTAGTGGGGTTATATTATTTTATTGGTTGATGTCATGTTCTTGAACTGAAGTCTTGTCGTGTTTGGGCACTGGTAAGGTTCATATAGTTGAACTGATTGCTTGTTCATGTATTTTTCTTTTTTCTCTTTTTGCCAATTATCATGTGTTTGCAGATGTTGGAGAGTCGGCGCCTCCTGATTCTGACAAATCAGAATGCTTCCAAGATCTTGTGAATGTTATTTTTGAGATACCAATCCTCTAGAAGAACTTGCGAGTGTTGCTGGTGTTTCCCTTTTATTTTCTCTTTTCTAACAGCCTTGCATACATAAATGTGTTTAGTTACATCAATTGTTCCTTTTGTTTGCGTCTGACGCTATGTGCCTTATTTTATTTTGTCTCTGCAATGTTTATTGTTTTTAATTTATATGTGTGTGCTTATGTTTTTGGTTTATGCAGTTAATGATAGCCATGCTGCTGCTAAGGACATTGCTGATGTTGTGCGAGATGTTAATGATGTAATTTATTCTCTTAAGTTTGTTGATGGTGATGGGAGCCTTCAGTTGTCTGTTACTCAGTCATAGAGTGTTGATGGCACCGAGCCTGTTACTCATGCTGAGGATGTTCCTATGAAGTTACAGTTGGAGGACGAAAGTAAAATAAAGAAGAAGAGTGACTTTTAGAGGAGAAAGGAGTTGGAACAGCGTCAAAAGGCAGCTTGCGTGCAATGAAGCCCTGAGGATGTTGCTCAAGCTGGAGATGATGAAGGTGGTTACGCGGCCTTTGCAACTGGTCATGCTGTATATCATGGAACTGACATTCCGGTCCAGACGAACTTGTGTAGACTCACTTTACGCAAGTGTTTCCTCATGATGCAGCTAAGGAAAGGAAAATTGTTTTGAAGGGGAAGATAGCAGATCCAAATCCTAATGGCATATAGAGGTGTAGCCCACGTGTGAAAGCTGCTTGCCAACCCGATAATAGTAAAGCTGATGAAAATAGTGTTGCTGTGAAGATTAGTCCAAGCACACTTGGTGGCTCCCCTGTTTGCCAGAGTCCACGAGTTTTGGCAAATAATAAGCCTTCTTCGTCTCCTCTTCCGAAGCGCTCTTCGTTGAAGGAAAATAAGAAGTGGAAAGTTCCTCCTGCAAAGGTGAATAAAGGTACGAAGAAGCATGCTCGTATGAAGGCTAAAGATCCTACATTCGAGGTTGATGATATTGAAATTAATGCTGAAGATGAAAAGGTAGTGGTATATGTCTTTATTATTTTTTAGTATTTGAATTTTTCTAATTGGTGGCTTTTTTAATATTACGCCTTTGCTTTAGTCTTTGCTGAAGTATGATTGTGATTAGCTATGTTTAATAGTATTAGTCATGCACATTGGACTTAATTATATTTGTAAAAAAATATTTTTGTTTTGGGATACATGTTTGTACTGTATGTGACTTGCTAGTTCTACTTCCAAAGATTTAATTGTGTCTGGGTTCGTATGCTCGCCAGGTGAGGCTTGGTCATTTTTTGCATCAATTGAGGGTGGTACTAATGTTGTTTTAATAGTTGAACTTGTGCAATATTTTTTCCCTTCTTTGGCCACATATATTTGTTATGTTTTTTATATTAATTGAATTAATTTGTGCCTTCTTTATTTTCATTTGCAACCTATTAGCTTTAGGACAAGCCAGTGAGAGGCAGTGAGGGAGAAGTTGCTTTCGATGAAGGTGAAGCGATAAAATATAACTATGCGATGTTTGTTGAGAGAGATAGATATTTGTACTCGTTTGGTTGAGAGTCGCCATGTGGCTAGAGTTCATGCAGCTGGTTTTGGTTCTATCTTCCAATGGAAGGTGAAGTCTAACATTAGACGCCCTTTGATGGGAGTTTTGGACCTCAAGATAGATCCTGATACGATGACTCTTGATATGGGTGAGGTGAATAAGAAACTTCGCATCACTAGTGATGGTATACATTAGCTATTTGGGTTCCCTCGTGGTGGTTGCTCTGCACCAAGGCCGTCAGAGGATGGATATGAAGATACACTGATGAAGTTAAGATCGGAGCTTGACATTAGCAGGAGCCAAGATATCAAGATGAAGGATTTGAGGGATAAGCTCAAGGTGCTTGTCAAGGATCCTAGAAAGATTACTTTGCTCTAAAAGTGTTCTTCATTATTGTGTTCATGAAAGTTGTGTTGCCTAGTGCCGCCTCTCATCTTTCCAGAGAGGCAGTAATATTTGAGAATCTCGTCATTGAGTACATGGCTAATATGGATTATTGCCAGCTAATGGTTGATGAGCTTAGAAGGACTGTTGTTAGGTACCAAGATGGTGTAACCTTTAGCAAGGCAATCATAGGCTCTGCTATAGGGCTTTTACTAATGTACCTTGATTGCTTCATCTGTGGCAAGATTTCGGATGTTGACATGCGAGTCCCCCGCTTATGTTTCATCGATCAGGACAAACTTACCGATCTGGCTGATATAGATTTGATAAGAAGAGGCAATGGAGATCCAAGTACTTGGGTGTTTGGGAAGCTTCTAGTGAGCTTTATTTCTGTCCCGTCTTGCAGCCCTTTTATTTTTTATGTATAGTTGTTTTGCTGGAGTGAACATGTGCATTGCAGAGTTAGTTGTTTAGATTTGTCTGTTCTTAAGCTCGTGAGATTTTATGTATGATCTTTAGTACTGTAGTGTCATATGTGGTTGAACAGAATCTCTTGTTCATCTGACATGTTTGTAAATACTAACAAATTGGCACTGACGATGAAAGCTTGTTAGTACTGAGGATTTAAATCTGTTAATTTAATGTTATTTTCCCTGTGTGTTGCATTGATTAATCAACTCTTTTCCCCTTGTTCGTAGTGGAAAACTCAAGAGGAAGTTGAATTTTTGTGGGTGTATAAACATCTAGTGCTGGAGATGCCATCTCAACTTCCCAATATTTCATCTCGGCACCCTGAGTTGAGAGATGGTCGTAGTGTTGAAGGTGCTGGTTATGTCCCCCTAGCCTTAGTAAGGCTAGTACTTCACAAGGGTAGGGTTTTGGTATTGATGTAGTTGTTTCTGTATTCGAGCGCGCTGAGCATATTTTTATTAATGTCCGTTCTGAGCCCAACTACAGTTGAGCGTATGAGCTGTATTAGTGGTATCCTTCCTGACGGTCATCAGTTTAATGCTGAGGAAGTAGTGGACTATATTGAGATGGAGAGAATGATAATTAGTCATATGCATGAGGGTGCTGCTCAACTAATTCAGAGCTCAGTGCGTCTGTTCAAAAACCATGAAGTGTTTCAAAACTATGCAAGACTGTTGCTGCAAGCCATATGAAGAAGGTGCCAATGTTGTTATCAAGTAGATGGAGCAGGATGAGGCTGCTGCCACTACCAGCAGGGCTGGTGATGGTACCGAGGCTAATGTTTCTGACCACCATACGAATGATGTCGGTTTGGAGCCCCATGTGCTTGAGGTGAGTCAGTCCTTGATCTTTGCATTTTTGCTATGTTGTTTTACTATCACTATTGTTGTTGAACTTGCTCATGTTCATTTGTTATTATTATTTTTTGATGCAGGAGACCAGTCCTGGTGTTGAGGACGCTGTTGACGCTGTGGAGTTAATGATCCATCTACTGATAAGAGCAACGCTATTTTTATTTATTTATTGTGTTTATATATATTCTTGAAATTTTCATGCACACCAAAATGCCTTACGTGTTCATTTTTCTATCCCACACCGTTAAGAATTGTAGGTGATATCTACCTTTTGTTAGTGTAGTTTAACTTTTTGTGTGTTGTTGCTAATAAGAGCATATGTTTTTGCTTCATTACTATGAATCAGGATCCTGTTGTTGGTGATGATCCTTGTTCGACCATCAATGATGTTCCTTTAAATGTTAACAGCAGCAACATCGGTGATGTTGCTGCGGATGCTGCTAAGGTTTGTATTTATGTGCTTGCACTTAGTTTATATGCAGTTTTCGCTACTATTTCTTGTAGCTGTAAAAGTTAGCATGTACACCTCTTGCTGGTTTTTTTGATTGTTAGTTTTGCACATTTTCTTCACTTGTTGTAGTTTTGTTTTTTCAGATGACTGATGTTGAGCAGGAGGCTCCCGTACTGTTGGAGCTGATGCTTGTGCTGTTCCATTGTGAAGTGGGCGCGATGTTTGTGGAAAAGTTGCTGATGAGGATGTTGGTTCTTCCAGCATACTTGATGCGAAATTATCTGGTATTGGTATTGTTGAGAATGATAATGTTTCTGATTCTGAAGATCTGCCGCCGGAAAATTTCCATCCTGGTGGGCTTGATTAAGATAATGCATTGCAAGACACCGACATGTCTATCATGGAGGATGTGCCATCTCAGGATGATGATTTAACTTTTTTGATTTCTTCTGGCTGCTTGATGCAGCTGGCGCTCCTGTCTTCCTACGATTTTCTGTCTTCAGATCGTGAAACTGCAGACATATTATTGTCGTCACAGGAACTTCTGTCGTCAAATGATGATAATGGAAGTAAGGACTTGTAAATGAGGCATACTTATCATTTATGGCATGGTGGCGATGTTACCATTGTAGTGCTTAAACTTATTTTTTTTCTTTTTTCTTAAAGCAGAAGGTGCTAGTGCTGCTAAGGTTGATACATTTTTTTCTTCGCTGTTACGAGGTTGCGCACGAACCATGGGAAACGGTTAGTGTTTGATTTTGCCCGTTTCATTTTTGTCTATCTTCCTTTTCCCTCATATGATTATTGTTCTCACTGCGGTAGTTTTATTTCCTCTTATCTTGTGTTTTTCCCTAGTGAAAAGCCGATGTTTCAAAATAGGGAATGTGATGCCAGTGTTGGTTCTGTTGATAAAGCGTTTGGCCCCACTGGCATGCTCAACTCAAACACCGCTGATGTTGTTTCCTATTCTGTACATGAGAAGTACCGAGACACCGACAAGTTGATTGTTCCCAGATGGTTCACGGTCAGTTTTTTTACTTTGTACAAAGGATGATAAGTTATTTATCTATTTTCTAACTGTTGTTGTTCTTTTTGTACAACAGACCAAGATCCATGTTGGCAATCTTGATGCCAATGTGCGGCAGTGGATCAAAAGATCAGTGGCTGATGTCAGATTACGGGTTCTGCAAACCCTTGAGAGGTTCGAAATCTGGGGTGCGTGCGGAGATCTCAACCTACCCATCTTGCCTACTCGTGATCCTCCTAATCCTAGCCCGTCAAGCTCAAAGAGACAAAGAGACACAACAGTTTATCCTGGTTCGGGCCACCTTGCGGTGTAATACCCTACTCCAGTGTTTTGGTGGATTGCCTCGAAGGGCTGAGGATGAACTAGTACAATGGATGAACTGACCTCAGGAGGTGAGGTGTTCTTGAGCTCAAGGGAGCTGGTGTGGTCTGACCTAGTTCGACTTGACATGTCCTTATGGTGGTGGGTAGTCCTATTTATAGTGGCCTTGGTCCTCTTCCCAAATGTTGGCGGGAAGGGATCCCACAACGGCTGGATTTGAAAGGGTACAAGTAGTATAGCTTATCTTGACAAAAGTAATCTTCGCCTGCCAAAAGCCTCTAGTCGTGACGCTGCGGTGGGCTCGTCGATGACCTCTGTCCTGCGGTCTTGGTGGTCTTGGTCTCTTTGCACCAGAGTGGAAACCTTTGGCTAATTCCTTGGGACTTCGCGCCTGTGGCTTGCCTCCTTTGGCCAAAGAGGAAAGCTGCACTCTGCGCCCGCCTAGCCTTGGTCGTCATGGCTCACGTCAGCTGAGCGTCATGAGGTAAACCTTGCATAGAACTCTCTGCCCCTCGGGAGCCAACCTAAGGAGGCCGATCCCCTCGGGGGTCTTGGTGTCGTCCACCTCGCGAGGCTTGGCTCCTCGCGAGGCTTGGCTCCTCGCGAGGGTCTTGAGTTGTTGATGTTGGAGCTGGGTCGTACCAGGCCGTCGATGGACCCACGTGGAGGGCCGCAGGCAGGTAGGGCTGGATACCCCCATATCCAGGATGCCAACTGTAGCCCCCGGGCCCAAGGCGGATCAGACTTGGCTTCCAGGCAAAGCCAAAGGGAAAGTGCGGAGCATCGCGGGCCCTGACCGCCTACGGCCTTGATGACACGTGGATATTGATGGGACGTGGGCGACTATGCTTCCCCATGCTGCCTCGACAACTGTCTCCATTTGACAAAAGGGCTGCCATCTGCCACCAGGCTTTCATTGCCCCTTCTTTGTCTTGCTCCAGATCCCCTTCTCCCAGCAGCGGAAGAACTCACCAGATCTGCCGATTTTCCCCTCCAATCCTTTGCTCAATGGCCGCTGAGAAGACCACGACCTCAGCCTCGGCAGCCGGCTCCACTTGGTACTAGCCGGCGCTGCTTGCGCCCAGCGTGGCCGTGGAGAAGCTCTAGACCGTGCTCCTCCTGACGGCGAGCGAGGACAATGAGTGGAAGGGGACGGTGCTCCGGGTCGCGACCGCTGTGCCGGAGCCCACAAACAACACTTTCTTCCCCTTCTTCCTGCACAACGTCTACTCGGGGCTGGTGCCCCCATTCTCCTGCTTCTTCTATGCCGTTCTTCACCACTATGGCCTCCACGCACTCAACATTCATGCCAACTCCATTCTCGTCCTGTCCATTTTTGCCCTCTACTATGAGGCGTTCGTGGGGGTGATGCCCTCCGTCGCCATGCTTCGCCACTTCTTCTTCCTTCGCATGACTGGCTACCATTCGGTTAGGTGCATTGGCTTCGTTGCGGCGCGGGGTGGTAACGCGATCTCCTACACTGTGAAGAAGGTAGAGGATGGCATGAAGAGGTGGGTTCTGATGGATGTCATGTGCTCCCAGAGCTCATTGGTGCTGCCGACCAAACTCCCCATCTCTGAGATGGGGTGGTATTCTGAGAAGATAACTGACCCCTCCCTGATGCCGTTGCTAAAAAGATGGAGAAGTACCCGAGGAGCGAGAAGCTGACAGGGGCCATATTCATCAAGGAGTTCTTGAGGCAGCACATAGCGCCGCACCAAGATCGCTTCCGCCCCCTGTGGAAGCTTGGGGGCGTCGATGACAAGATCCGCCTGCGCCAGGATGCCCTTCCCGAGAAGGAGCTGAGCAAGTTGTTGCTCTACTTGACGGCGAAGGACCCGAGAAATCCTCTAGAGGATTGGCTCCCGCTGTACTGCCAGGCTGACGGGGAGGAAGTTGCCGCTGCTATACCGGTCTTCGACGAGTTTGGGCTTTTGCGGGCGGGGCCTCACTCGCCACCTCCATCCTTAGTAGATCTATCCTCCGGAGATCATTCCTCTGAGGCCACCGTCGATGATATGGTGGAGGAATCCTCTGCCCCGTGGCCGAGGGAGCTCCTCTGCGACTTCCCTGATGATGACGATGATGACGCGCCTCCGGTGGTGGAGGTGCCTCGCCCTTCTAGAGACACCACGAGGTCCGGGGTGTCCTCTTTGAAGGAGCCCAAGTAGACGACCACAAAGAAGGGCGGGACTGCACCGATTCCTCTGGGCAGCGTTCCGCCCTCTCCGACGGCGCCCCAAGCGGCACCAACCGCGAGCTCTCCTGCTCCCAAGAGTTCAGCACCTGCTGCCCTGCCTCAACGCCCGCTGCTGAGCCTGAAGAGGAGCTATGTCTTCACCAGCTAGTAAGTTTTTTTCCTTCGCCTTGCTTGTTGATTCTTGAAGCGATGCTTCGCGTCTTAGTCTCCCACTAGGCAGCATTTGTCAAAGAAGCAGAAGGGGGGAACGGAGGTCGCCGCGGTTGAAGGCGCCGGAGTGGCCGCTGCGGCCCAGGTGAAGGAGAGCGCCACGGCCCCTGCAGCTCTGGAGGTGGTGCCGTCTCCCCAGGGCATGGAAGCCTGTCCTTTCGAGGTGTCGGTGCCTTTGGCAAGGCTGATTCCACCGGCACCCATCCTTGCTGCGGCTGCTGAGGTTGACCAGCCTCCGGAGCCCCCGGTCCTTCCTGAGGCTGAGGTTTCTTCTGTCTTGGCGCCGAGGGCGTCTTCTCCCCTGCCCAGAATGCGGCCGAGAAACGGCGCCCCTGCCACCCCTAGAGCCCTAGAGGAGGCAAGGGTGACGCTGGACCTCCTCCAGGGTGAACTTCGGGGCCCGGATCATCGCTCAGCGCAGGGACGCCTGGGGCTGATTTCTGGTTGGCTCCAAGCCGACGTGTCTGTCCGCGCGGGCTGGGGATTTGTGGAGGAAGCCTAGAAGGTGCTCGGGGTGGTCGCCACCAAGCGCGACTTGGCGCGGAAGGTGGCCGCGGAAGCTGAGGATCGGTGCCGCGTGGTGGAGGCTTAACTGAAGACTCTTCAGGATCAGCAGGCCAACAGGCCAGCCAGCTCCAGGAGCGTGAGGAGAAGCTGAAGGCCAAGGAGGTTGTCGTCACTGATCGAGATCCCGAGGTGAAGAAGGCAGCCTTGGAGCAGGGTGCAGAGTGCGATCACCTGACGAAGCTGAAGGAGGAGGCAGAGGCGGCCTAGACGGCCCTTGCCGGGACCAAGGAGGCGGCCGCCATGGAGCGCAACACCCTTGCCTCCCTTGAGGCGCGTTTCCACAAGGCTCAGAAGTTGCTCTTTGGGGACGATTCCTTGAAGAAGGCGGCAGCGACGACCTCGAGGCAGAGCCCTGCTACTCTGCTTCCTGAAGTCTTGGCAGTGCTCGAAGATGCTGTCGACGGGTTTGCCTCCTTGGTGGAAAATGAGGCGCACTCGCTTTCTTCCTCGGCCCTCACGTGCGTCTTCAGCCATCTCTATCTCCAGGACGCCAGTTTCGACCTCTCTTCCTTCCTCACTCTGGTGGGCTCCGACTCCCAGGACGCTGCTACAGCCGCCGTGAAGAGCTCCGTGGACGCCATGTTGAGTAAGTTTCTGATCATCGGTCCTCCAACCGAGGCCAAGGGGAAGGTCGACGCGCCTGGCGACGAGGCTCTGCTAGCGGGTGACGGTGTTGCCCAGGTCTGAAGTGGTGGCCCGGCGGCGCAGCTCTTTCCTACTTGTCCTGCATCATATAGCATGCCTCGGGGAGGCATTTTAAAATTTCTTGCTTGGAACAACAAGTTTTGTAATAATGAGATTATGGCCCTCGACTTGTCTGTTTTCTTTATTGTTCTGCATCGGCAGAGCCCGGCCCCACGCATTTCTCAGCCGCCGTTGGGTTTTCCGTATCGCCAGGACGAGCCCAAGGGGTGAGAGGCTACGTGACCAGTTAGGCTCCTGAGACGCGATGCTCAGGAGTCCTCCTTGACGTGCGAACAACTTAGGAAAAGGTCCACGGGCAAGCCTTGGTGTTCTGCGTCGGCAGGGCGCGGCCCTGCGCATGCCTCAGCCGCCGTTGGGTCGTCTGGATCACCTGGACGAGCCCAAGGGGTGAGGGGCTATGTGACAAGTTAGGCTCCTAAGACGCGATGCTCAGGAGTCCCCCTTGGCGTTCGAACGGCTTGAAAAGGAATGCAAGTTAGGTCCTTGGCATTCTGCGTCAGCAGGTGTCGGTGTCAAAACCGGTGGATCTCGGGTAGGGGGTCTCGAACTGTGCGTCTAAGGCTAATGGTAACAGGAGGCAGGAGACACGATGTTTTACCTAGGTTCGGGCCCTCTCGATGGAGATAATACCGTACTTCCTGCTTGATTAATCTTGATGATATGAGTATTACAAGAGCAGATCTACACCGAGATCGTAGAGGCTAAACCCTAGAAGCTAACCTATGATTCTGATTGTTGTTGTCCTACCGACTAAACCCTCCGGTTTATATAGACACCGGAGGGGGCTAGGGTTACACAGAGTTGGTTACAAAGAAGGAGATCTAACATCCGAATCGCCAAGCTTGTCTTCCATGCAAATGAGAGTCCCATCCGGACACCGGACGAAGTCTTGAGTCTTGTATCTTCACGGTCCAACAGTCTGGCCAAAGTATATAGTCCGGCTGTCCGGATACCCCCTTATCCAGGAGTCCCTTAGTAGCCCCTGAACCAGGCTTCAATGACGACGAGTCCGGCACGCAAATTGTCTTCGGCATTGCAAGGCGGGTTCCATCTCCGAATACCCCAAAGTAGATCAAGGATCGTGTCCGGCTCTGTGAAATAATTTCCGCACACAACTTTAGAGATCATAAGACTTTACAAATCTAATCTGCTGACAATTTTTCACGGTGTGCCCTCCCGCCGCGGACTGGCTTAATACGAACCGGTTTTTCGTGGCCTGCCACGACACACATTGCAAGGCGGTTCTATTGGCACGCCTCGTCGAAGCAGAGATCTTGTTCCCCTTATTGCGGGATTCCCATCAATACGGGCGCGGGAAACCCCACTACGCCTGTTGGTATGACTCCGTGTTTTTAGGCAAGTCCTAGATGGTCACCCCCTTTATAGAGGGACCGAGGCCTATCCCTCTTTCCTACCACGCTTGCGCCTTTCCGCATCTCGAGTTCCAACACCCGAAGCCCAAGCTTAGGCACTTCGGATATTCAATCATGTCCGGATCCAACCTTCAAGGCCGGTGGATGGCCTCCTCTGTCACGAAGGAGGACATTGCGAGGCTTAGGGGGTCAGATATCTGACCGCCGACATGAAGGATAGGCTTCCTGCTCCAGGGCAGTTCATCCCAACTCCCAAGCCCAACGAGAGCATCATATTTGTTTCTCACTTCCTCCGTGTCTTAGGTTTCACCCTCGATCCTTTCGTGAGAGGGCTCACGTTCTATGACGGGCTAGATTTTCATGATCTGGCACCGGACTCCATCCTCCACATATCGTCGTTTACCGTTGTGTGCGAAGCCTTCCTCCACATCACCCCACACTTAGGCTTATGGCTCAAGACCTTCAATGTAAAGTCAAAGGTGATTGAGGGGCGACATGCGGAGTGAAGTGGCGCTGCAATAAGTAGAAACACCGATGCCCCATGGCCAGAGGGCTTCTTCCCGGAGGTACCCGATCTATGGCAGCGGAGGTGGTTCTACGTCATGGGTACCAGAGGCACAAAGTGGGTGGATGCCCCTGACTTCCGCTCGGGCCCTCCGCCTCAACTTGCGTCATGGGCCAACATGGGACTGGATTAGGGGCCTGCTAACGACATTCCAACATTGCAGAGCCGCATGGGTAAACCAGGTGGTACATCTTGGTGAGGAAACACTGATGGTACAACTTCTTGAGCTTCTTCATGAGTCATGGGCTCTCCATCATTCTTTTCTTCCTGTTCTAGCTATGAAGCCAAAGAACCAGGAGCAAGATCAACCTCCATCTGGGTAGGGGCACCAGATGAGGAGACCGGGGTGGTATTTCCTCAGGAAGCAACATTCTCCCCCTCAACCTTCTCATCCTCCTTGGTGGATTCGGAGGGCACAGCTTGAATTTTCTTCTAAGGCTATGAAGCTTCCTTTTCCATCTCAATCTCTTTGTCAACTTATTCTTGAGGAGCATGTTGCTTGGACATGACATTTCATCAGGATTGACCAGATACATGACCACCACATTAGATTCTTGAGCAACTTAGGTAGGAATGATAACTACCGTAGGCTTAGCTTGTTGCTCGGTTTCTTCCTCGGAACAAGGGGATGGTGGTATCTGTTGCAGTGGGACACTTGGGGTCAACAGTTGCATCAGTTGTTACCAATTGGATATGACAATCCTTGATAGCTTTCGACTTGATGGCTCATGCATGTGCTTTCTGACACTTCTCACTACTAGGAAAAACCTTATACACAGAATCATACTAGCAGCGCACTTTAAAATACGACGCTACTGCCATTTAGCAGCAGCGCGTGCCAGAGAAACACGTTGTTGTAAGAAAAATAGCAGTAGCACGTCCGCTATAAATAGTGCTACTACTATAATTGCCTTGACCTCACCGTCAAGCAAGTTATAGCAGTAGCGCCGTTTTACATACCGCGCTATTGCTATTGTTGTTAGCCGTAGCGCGTTTTGAGAAAGCTCGCTAGCTTCTGATAAGTTCAGTCCACAAGTTTAGTCCCACCTCGCTCCACGAACAGGGTGTTTACCACCTTAAATATGTTACTTCACAAACTATCACAACCGCTTGGTCTTCATTGAACTCTATGTGTAGAATTTGTGGCTCCAATATGAGTCTTCTTCGGTTCCTACCGGAGAGGACTCATATTGACAATTCAGATTGTACATAAAAAGATCATTGATGGAAAATGTATTTTTGCATGCTTACACTTAGCAGTAGCACGTTTTTCCGAAAGGTGCTACTACTAGGGCGTTTAGCAGCAACGCATTACCCAGGAATGCGCTCCTACTAAAGCCATACTAGCACCAAGCCGCCCCTCACTCTCCTCTCTCTGCTCCACTCAATCTCCCCCACACCCTATAGTCTGCCGCCGCCGCATTGCCACCCGCTGCTGCCACCCTCGCCCCCTCCCTCCTCCATCCCACCGCCGGTCGTCGCCCCCTCCCTTCCCGCCGCTGTCGCCCCCTCCCTCCTCCATCCTGCTGCCGTCGCCCCCCGCCACCGAGGTAGCT